>NC_080648.1:17865992-18165992 GCF_027579445.1 Ammospiza nelsoni
AAAAGGCACAGAAAAATGCTTGGACTGTGCAAAAGTCCAGAGCAGTCAGGAGCTGAAGCTGGGCAGGTTAACAACAACTTGCAGCCACGTCAGCAGCTGTACTTCATCCTGCAGGATCCCACAGAAACCCAGAAGCAGCAGAAAGTCCACTTGGCCAAGATGCCCCATTGTGCTCTGCTGTCCTCTATCCTCGTCCCAGCACAAGGGGGTCTGACCCCAATATCACATCCAGTTTTGCTGCAGGGCTGGAAGAAGCCCTCACCTGTCTGTTCAGAGGGGAAATGGGGCAGTGCAGGCTGAGCTTTGCTTTCCTCATGCTCCTCCACGCCTGGGGGTGGCTGCTGCCAGAGGGGTGTCCTGCAGGATGGAGGCTGGGAAGGGCTCATCTCCTCCATCAGAAAGAAAGGGAAATGTTCTTGTACAAGGACCATAAGGGAAAAGGTATTTCTGAAAAGCCCAGCTATGCACAACTTGATTTTTGAATGACAATTGACGAGTAATTCCCACGAATGTTACTTCCGACTTGAGTGCAGATGGTGCAAAGGAAATCACGAGATACACAAGTGCAAACCTCGCCTTTTGTGAAACAAATTCCTCCCAAAGGACTGGTGTGGTGAGGCCTTCCAGCCCTGATGTGGCAAACCTCCCTTCTGCTCTCTGCTCATCTTCATCACACCATAGCCTTCATCACTTTTATCTTCTTCAAGGAAAGGAATGCAGATCACTGCTCAGTGGGCTCAGCTGGGAATTTGAGTGCCAATCTTCAAGGAATTGCACATGCCCCAGAGGAAGGCAATTTCCTTCCTTGGCCCTGCTGAGTGTGCTGTGCCCGCTGTGACTGGGAATCCTGGCAGGGCATTCCGGGCCCAGGCCTCCCACCTATGGGCAGAGAAGTTTCAGTGCTGGCAGGGCAGCCGGAAAAGCACCTTGGGTAAGTGTTTTGGCACTCAGTAATTAGTGCTAGAGTGAACAGCAACGAGGAAGAGTTGCTTTGTCCCATCCCAGCAGCCAGGCCACTCTGGCCTGCAGCTCTCATCAGTGTGACACAACAAACGCTGTTCCTGACATCTCCCTTTGGTGCAAGGCTCGGGATCATCAGGGAAAACCCAGTGTTGCTCCATTGCCTGGTGTTCACAACGTGTCCTGAGCCAAAGGGGAATTTAAAAAGTGCCTGGAAACAGTTCTGCCTTTGAAACAACAGCAAGGAGAACACGGGCAGGCCTTTCCTGCCAGAGGAAGAAGCACTTTCTGCTCACCCCTCAGAGCCTGGCACAGAGCTCCCCACCCCGATAGCTCCACATCACTTTGCTCCATCAGCTCTTTATGGTGACCCTGCAGGCCTGCCTAGGCACTCTGAGGGGAATCAAGGATTTGGAGCCATTAGGCTGCAGGTGTTGCCACTTGGTTGGTTGTGTATCAGCTAATTCAGGCTGCAGTGCCAAGCCCTGCTCTTTCCCATGTAATTGCTACGGGTAAGTAAATAGAACATTCATGAGATTTTTGGTCCCATCATTAATTATTTCTGAAAGGGCTTTTAGGATACGCCTCAAAACCCCAGACAGAAAGATGACGTGCGTGACATCAAGATGCTCGCAGCCGCAGCTGAAATGAAAACAAGGAAAATCAGAAGATCTTTTGCTCCTTTTTACTCTTTACTGCAGTCCCCTGGTCCCACTTCATGCAGACCCACGGAGCCTGGAAGTGACTCCTGGCCCAGCCGCCCCTCTCAGGGTTTTTGTATCTCCAAATATCACTCCAAATGGGGCGATCTGGGGACTGTGGAGAGGTGCCTGGCGCTGTTGGATGCTCCCACTTCTAAACGCTGGCAATTTTAAGGTGTGCGCAGTGGCACTGCTCAAAGCGGGTTCCCTCTGCGTGTGGCGTCCCTGGGGAAGGCGCTCCTGCAGGAACTACTTTAAAAGCCCCAGAGAGAGCCTGGATGTGCCCGCTGGTCTGACCCGCTGCACCCAACGCTTACACATCCAAACTCGGAGCAACCCAGGGGCCGGCGGCACCCCCTGTTTGACGGGGTGGCACTTCCAAGGGACACACAAAAGTGGTGTCCCACGCGTGTCTGCAAAGCCCCCGGGGCGCTTCCTCGCAGCGATCCCCCCGTGTCCGGCTCCGCAGCCGCTGCGGGCGGGGGCTGCGGGCGGGGGCTGCGGGCGGGGGCTGCGGGCGGGGGCTGCGGGCGGGGGCTGCGGGCGGCTCCGCCCCGGCGCTCCGCGCTCCCCGCCCCGCCGGCCGCCCGGCTCCCGCCGCCGCGCCTGCTGCATGCTCGGTGCTCAGCCCCAGCCGGAGGTGGAAGATGGCGGAGCCGGGGCCGGATTGCAGCTCTCTGCTCGACGAGGATCTCTCCTCCTTCGTCTTCAGTTACCTAGCGGACAGCCAGGTAGGCGGCGCGGGGGGGGCTCTGCTGCGCGACTCCCCGGCGCTGCACCGGAGGGGGGAGCTGGACGGACCCCCCCGCTGCTTGCCGGGGCACCCCGGGGAAGAGAAGAGCCGGCGCTGCCGGAGCGGGGCTGCGGGGCCCGGCTCGTTCCGCCGGGTGCCCGGGGTGTGCGGCGGTCCCGTTCTCTCCGCGGCTGCGGAGCCGGCCGCCCGCGGGGCTGTGCGCGCCCCTCCCGGGGCTCCCGGGCGGCCGCAGCCCCGCAGCCCCGCCGGCGCTTTCAGCACCACTCGCACGTGGACTCCCGCGCCCCCCCCATCGGCCGGCAGTCTGGGGGGACAGGGGACAAGTTGATGGCTCGATGGGTTTCGGTGCAGAAGCACCCCCCGGTTGTTAGGGCTCCCCCGAAGGTGGGGAGGGGGCGGCGCGGTGGTGGGGGGGGCTCCGCAGGGGGCTGCGCGGTGGGGGCTGATAGAGCCGGGCTGTGGGATGAGTCATGCCGAGCGTCAATTCCACGCATACGGGCTGGGATCTTGGGGGATGGAGGTTTGGGGAGGGGGGGTGCGACAGCGACAGGGGTCTCGGTGCTGCGAGTCGCCGGCTCCAAAATGTGGATGGGCTGTGTTTTGGACGGAGCCGGGTATTAAAATCAGATTAAGGCTCCTTGGCAGCTCCGGCGGGATCACGAGAGCGAGCCGTGCTGGCTATAGGGCTCGCATGCTTTTCCATTTTGGGGGCTGCAAGAGAGGCGCTATACAATAAACCGGGCAGGAGCCGGAGCCGGGGCTGAGCCCGAGCACGGCCGCGCATTTCGCAGTCGGCTCGATGAGGCTGCTGCTAGTGGGAAGAGTTTTCTGTAGTTATTTATCATCCCCCCCCGACCCTTCACTTTCATAACCACGGATTACAAAATAGCTCTGATTGTGAAGCGAGCGCATTCATCCCAACCCTTGCTCTCTCACCAGCTCAGCCCCGCGATTGCAAACAGCCAGGAGCGTGTGTGTTTGTGGGGGACAGGACCTGGGCTAATCCTGCCGCCGTTTGGGTTCAAAACAAACACGGGCTCGAGACCTGGTAAATCAGATTTGCCCGCGGTGCGTGTGCCAGCCAGAACCAGGCAGGGCTTGCCACCGGCCAGACTGATGTAGTCCCGGCACCTCTGCCCGCCTGCACCAGCGCCAGAGCGCTCCGGCTTGGCACGGGACCGGGCGGCGTCTGGGGGCAGAGCAGGGGGAGGCAGCCTGGCTTCTTAACCGAGAGCTGCTGACAGGTTGATTACAGCAGGAGGGTCAGGAAAGGTGAGAAGTGGGCCGAGATTTTTGTAAGCACTTTGTGGGTTTTTTCCATTTTGTTATTGCTGAGGGAGCCCATGGGCTTGCGGGAGAGGAGGCTGGCTGTGTGGGACACTGTCCCCCGAGCGGGCTGCATGTGTGGGATGCCATCCCCTGGAAGAATGGCACAAAGGCTGCAGCCTCCACCAGCCCCACTGCTCCCTGAGCAGGTGAAAGTTCCTGGCTCCACTTCCCTATAATAACCCTCCTGTTCTCAGTGTGTTAACCACGACATGAAAAGCCCTTATGGTTGCAGCATGTGCCTGGAGCCTTGTTTCTCTTTTTCTTTGCTTTTTGGTCAGCCTTTGATGTGCCAATTTAAGAATCTTATTGCAAAAAGCGACTGCTAAGAGAGGGGAAAAAAAAATTATACGAATTGTCACATCTCTCTCGTGCAAGCCCACCATGTTGTGAATATTCCCTAAATATTTAGAACTGTGTAATGGCCTGTGCTGATAGGAGACAATGTTGATGAAACGCTGTTGGCTGTGTCCCCTGTTTTCTCTCCCGGCCCCCGGCGTGGTCTCTGCTGGAGGGAGCAGCACAGGTAGCGCTGCTCTGAAATCTGCAGGTGTGGGAGGAGAGGAGCAGCGGGGGCAGCGTTGCAGCTCGCTGCAGCTCCCGTGCAGCCCCTCTGTGCTCTCCCGTCCGGCGCCTGCTTTCGATAATTCCGTTTCCTCTTCTGACCCCACGTGCGCTGAGGGGCTCAGGGCTGCGATGGGAAGAAAAGAGAAGACGGATAAAGGAAGAAAAAACAGCCCCCCCCAGCTATGATTTGCATGCGTTTGCTAAGAACCGCCTGAAGTTGTAAGCATGTGTTGTGCTTGTACCTTAACCTCTGATGAAACTGGGGGAAGGCTCCAGCCCTGGCTCTGTCACATGCTGCTTCTAACTGGGAGGGGAGGCGGGCCGGGCTGGCGCTGACGTCTCTCCCCATTACTACTGTACGAGCCTCTGCTTACAACTGGGTTACTGCCTCCTCCGGGGAGCCCCCAGGCTGCTGCCCCAGGGACCCCAGTGCCCCAGCACGGAGCAGGTTGTCCTGAGAGGCTGCGCTGTCAGGAGGCCACGGGATGATGAATAGTGGCCGTTTCCTTCGTGGAAATTTTGAGGAACTGGGACTCTCCTGCTCGCTCGCCCCTGCTTCTCCCTGTCCTGCTTTTGCTGTAGGTTGTGAGAAGGGCGCAGTTGGTGCAAGTGCCAGGTGATCCTTTCCCCTCCAGGGGAGGAATCCTGAGCATGGCTCTCAGGGAGACGCACAGGGGTATCTGCATCAGTCCCTTATTCACAAGGGTTTGTGCTGAGGGTGCCAGCTAACCTCTATTTACATATCGAGGACAGCGATGATTCACGTGGTACCTGCATTGCTACAGAAAGAAAATCAGGGTTTTTCACTTGATATCTGCCTTTCTCCTGCCAACTCCTTTTTCCATTTTTTTTCTCTTTTTTCCTTTTTTTTTCCCAACAACAACAAAAAAAAAAGTGATTTTGTTCTGCTGCGCCTCAAAATGTGTCATTTCTGAGCCTCCTTAATCCATTTTGTGCAACTCTGCTGCTCAGAGGTATGAAGCTGGTTGTAGCTGGTTCATCTGCTGGCACCAGGCGCTGGGAAGTGCCAGCCAGGCAGCTCTGCCGAGAGCACCACGAAGCAGCTCTCAGCATCCCTGTGAGAGGCTGGAGCACCGTGGCTGTAACGGCTTCAATTCGTTTAAAAACCCCAAACAAAGTGCAGCAGGAGGGGGGAAAAATAATAATAAAAAGAACCCAGGCTGCTTCTCAGAGGGATGTTTAAAGATCACATGAACTGAAATACAATATTCCCTCTTTAACTTCCCAGCCCCCTGCTAACAGCTTAATCCATCGATGAGTGCAGGAGGCACAGCGAGCCCGCGCTGGGTTGGCATTTCTAGTGCTGAAGTGGGGATGCATCTCTGATTTCTGATAGTCCTCACTGAGCTGACCGATATCCTGCTTTCTGTGGCTTTTCTCTCGAAGATTTGGGGTGGGTTTGGATGATGGACAGCCCGAGGGCCTGTGCAAAATGCATCCTCAGCTGCATTGCTGCAGCGTGGGTCGAAGGGCTGCTGCAGTGGCCGAGCTGGAGGAGGCTGAAGTTTTCTGGGAAGCAGGGTGGCTGTGTCCTGGTGGCTGTGTGCTGGAGCTGGGGGTGCTGGTTGTCCCCTGGCTGTCCCCAACATCAGGCTGTGAAGACTGGCGAGCACAGCAGAGTCTGAGCTGAGCCAGGAGAGAGAGAGCAGCCGGAGGGAGAGGAGGGCTGGGCTGGAACCTGCTCCTCAGAGCCTGCCCCCACACCTGCCTGCCTTCCCCCTGGGATTCTGACCTGTGTTCCCCACCTCAGGGGTGCCCTACACCGAGGGTTTTCCCCCACCTGCCTGCCTGCGCATCCCTGCCCTGTCTCATGCTGTAATGGAAAGGCACCTCTCCAACAGGTGAATAATTAAGGGCTCAACGAGGGCCTCCAGCAAAGGGAGCTTTGTGAGGGAGAGGGATCTCTCTCACATTAACCTTTCCAATGTCAAAAGCCTTTTTGTAGGGAGGAACTCCACTTACACGAGCTCTTTGGCGCGGTTGGTTGGCTAATTAAAAATGCTCTGGGAATGCCCGTTCCAACCCCAGACTCCTGGTTTTGGGAAATGGGTTCCATGTTTCTGGTGCAGGGCTGGGGACAGAGATGCCACAGGCTGGCTCCTGGCAGATGATTTGATGTGGTGCCAAGGGCAGGAGCCCACCAGGCTCTGAGATCCCCTTTGATGGGGCTGGGGGCTGTGGCAGGATGTGGGAGCTGCAGTGCTGTAGTAACGGGACAAGGAGAATGGATCCAAACTGACACTGAGTAGGTTTACAGGAGACACTAGGAAAAAACTCTTCCCTTTGAAGGTGGAGAGGCCTTGGCACAGGTGCCCAGAGAAGCTGTGGCTGCCCCTGGATCCCTGGAAGCGTCCAAGGCCAGGCTGGAAGGCATCCCTGCCCATGGCAGGGGGTGGAATAGATGAGCTTTAAACTCTCTTCCAACCCAAACAATTCTATGATCCCGTGAAGGACACGATTCCCCCTGGCCAGCACGTGCCAGCACCATGGAGGCTTGGGGACATCCCCGTGCTGGGGCAGAGACATTGTGCAGGGCCAGTCTGCGCTGCTGCTGCCAAATGCCACCACCGGAGCCACCACTTCTGCATGCCCATGGCCCTGGGGAGATGCTGTCACCAGGGCAAGGGGCACTGTCCCTGTGTGGCTCTGCAGCAGCGTCAGGGAAGGGAAGTGCTGTCCCCAGAGACGTGGCTCCACCGGGACCACGCGTGTGGCACCGCTTGGCCGCCACCGCGGAGCCGGGGACGCGAGGTGCTGGCAGGGCCTCGGCTGCAGACACGTTTGCCGGAGGAATCGGCTTCAGGCTCCCGCAGCTGAGCCCTGCTCCATGGCAACCCGGCGCGGGCTTATATTTCTCGTGACTGCTTGGCAGCCTGGAGTGATTTAGCAGGGGGGAACTCTGTGTGCGCCGGAGCCACCGCCAGCGCGGCCCTGCCACGGTGACCGCCACGCTCCCGGCCATGTGGGGCTCCCAGCCATGTGGGGCTCTGGAGCCATGTGGGGCTCCTGGCCATGTGGGGCTCCCGGCCATGTGGGGCTCCCAGCCATGTGGGGCTCCTGGCCATGTGGGGCTCCAGGGCCCTGTGGGACTCCAGGCCGTGTGGGGCTCCAGGGCCATGTGGGGTTCTTGGCCGTGTGGGTCTCCAGGCTGTGTGGGGCTCCAGGGCCATGTGGGGTTCTTGGCCGTGTGGGGCTCCTGGCTGTGTGGGGCTCTGGCACCCTGCCCACAGCCCAGGAGTGGGCAGGATCCCACCTCCTGCTGCCTGCAGAGCCACCTTCTCGCCTGGACAAGGGGGTTTTAAGATGCCTGTGCTTGTAGTGAGGAGACAGGGACTAAAGGTTGAAGTTAATGGGGCAGGTGGTCAGGTGAGGTAGTGACCTACTTCCAGGGGCACGGGCACCGGAGGCACTGGGTGATGGTCCAGCCAATGTGTTTCCCTTCCCTTATCGCTCAGCCAATCTGCTTTTCAGCACTTTTCCTGAACTCTGGCTTACAAATTATTATTTATTTATTTATGGCGGTTGGGTTGGTTTTTTTTCTTTTTCTTTCAATACCGGGAGCTTCCAAGAAACGCCAAAGGACTTTGCACAGGTCTGGCTGCACTCAGGGCCTTGTCAGCCCTGTCCTCATCCAGCTCCACTTCCCCACGTGGAGGCAACAGCCAAGGCCGAGCTGCTGCATTAAACCAGTTCACTTCTGAATTAACACAGGGAAAAGTAAAAGCTGGAAATCTCCTTTGGCCCTGGGAGATCTGGAAACCCACTGGGGGAGGGGTTCTCCATGTGGCAAGCATGGTATCTGGTGGTTCAGCTGGTGGGGGATGTGGAGGGGCTGTGGCAGCCCCGGGGACACGGCCCCATGCAGTAGCCAGAGTCACCTTTGATCTCTATCGGCCGGGCAGCAGTGTGGGGCTTAGGGAAAATACTTCCCTTATCTCACATCCCAGTGTCCCGAGGCAAAGCCTGCAGGCACTGAGAGCTGGGTGGGCACCCCAGCACCAGGAGTTCTCCTGGAGGGAGCATGATGATGCTGAAAGGTGCCAGGAGCTTTTTACATCTGTGTCTCCTGTGCCAGGAGCTTTTTCCATCTGTGTCTCCTCTGTCCCCACGGCCCCCTGCCCACCCAGATGGGGACAAAGGCTGGAGAGCCCATGGAGGGCTGATGTGACACTTCTCCCTTCCCCTGGGATGAGCAGTACATGCTTTATATGGATGTTTTTGTGCTGAGGTGGCGCCTCCAGCTCTTGCAGGGACTCCAGTTGCAGGGCAGCAGCATATCTTCACTGAGATGCATTTTCTGAATTCTTCCTGTGCACCCTGTGGCCGGGGCAGCACCGCAGCCCCTCTGCTGAGCCAGCCACGGCCAGGCCCCTTGGTTCCCGTTTCATTTTGCTGCCAGTTGGGCTCAGGGAGCAGCAGCTCAGCACTGCTGTCACTTCTGCTCCCCCCTTTGTCTGGGGAGGCTGCAGGACACGCTTTGTCCCCGGCATGTGGGGGGACGGTGTGGGAAGTGTCATCCTTTCGCCCCCGCTGCCAAAAGCTGTCTTCCCCACCTATTCCCCGAGGAACCTTCATTTCCTAATTTTCATGGACGTCAAGAGCAAGGAAATCCTGTGGTGAGGGCCGAGCGTCCTGGCCGGGGCTGCGGGCCGAGCTGGGGCAGCCTGGGATGGAAGGAAGCCCAGCTGCCTCTCTTCATGTTTGTTCTCCTCCCTCCTGCACCCTGCAAGGGGGGATGTGGCTTTCACAAGTGACAGCTGGGGACCTGGCTGTCCTGCCACGAGGTGACCCATGGCTGGAGCAGCCCCAGCTGTCCCTGGGGGTGCAGCATTTTTGCTGAGCGTTTTTTTTTGCGTTTTTTAGCCAAGTTCCTAGGTAGGAGGGAGTCGCGTTATTATTTTTTCATGAAGAAAGTGCATGTGTAGCTGCAGGGTGTCAGGGGGCTGCCATGATCCCTTGCATGCACGCAGTTCTGGCACACTGGGCAGCAGCCAGGCTGGCTTGGAGCTGAGACCAGCACTGGTCACCCCGAGGCCGTGGCTGTGCACATGCCAGGGTGGCAGCGAGGAGCTGGAGGTAACAAACGTGACACTCACAGCTCTCCTGGAAGGATGAAGCCGGGCCAGGCTCTGGCTCTCTATCCCCTGCAGAGTCCAGTCCCTCTGCCAGCATCGTGTGGTAACACTGGTGGGCACAGAGCTGGTGGTCCTTTGCTCCACGTGTGCTGCCCAGGCATAGCCCACAGTCCTGGGCCAGATCCCAGAGCCCGTGTGTGGCAGAGCTGGCCAGGGGCTCACCTTGGCTGGTGCCAGGTGAGCTGCCAGCACCCGCTCCTGCCACGCACAGGCTGCTCACCGGGCACCAGCACGGCGGGGCTGAACTTTGTCCAGCTTCAGCCCTGATTTCTTGGCACCTTCCCTGCCTCAGTGCAAATGTTTGCAACTTCCACAGCCCTTGGCTTCCAGCTAATTAAACTTTGCATTCCTGTTGGCTCCCTGCAAACCCAGGCTGCTTCCCTTTGCCCCGGGCTGGGGGACCTGGGGCTCTGCCTGTGCCAGGTGTGTGTGGCTCAGGGCCACCTTCCTGCACCTTCACTGCAGGAGGATTTTCAAACCTCTGCTCCAGCGGCATCAGCCCCAGAGCTCTGCACAGCTGGAGATTTAAACCACCAGCATCGTTTCTCCTTTTGAGCAGGCTTGCACACAGTCACGACCAAACCGTGCTGATAATGAAAAGAAAAAAAAAAAAAAGCAAATTTTTTTCTTAAAAAGGAAGTTTCTGTTTCTGTGTGGGCCCCACTGGGAGGCTGGCGCATGCGGGTTTCCAGTGCTAGAACCCATTTCCCAGGTAACAGAACTCCAGCCTGTGAGAACTGTGTGGTTTTCTCAGGCTGAAAGGTTGGACGGTATTTGAGCTGCTTTTTTTTTTCCTTGTTGCTGTGTCCTTTTAAGAAGGAATAAGTATGTCTATTTATATGTATTTTGAAAATGAAAGCACGTGGCCCGTGTCCCCAGAAACCCTCACGGTACATGTTGCCAGCCAGCTCTGGGGGGACACTGCTTTGCTGGTGACCATTCCCAGCCCATCCCATCAGCAGAACTGGAGCTGGGGATGAGCTGTGGTAGGTGCAGGACGTTCTCCTGGGAATTCTCCAAGGCTTTGGGATGTGAAAGTGGATGCAGCAGGAAGGAAGTTGGTGGCTGAGAGGAGCGCGATGTCATGGGGGGAATGTTGGGACAGCAGGGATGGGAGGGGCTGCAGCTGCTCACTTCTTTATTCCTGTTGACTCCTCCTGCCCGTGCTTTGAGTGGTGCTGCCTGGCCTCCCTGCAGTGCTGGCTTCTCCCTTCCTCTGCCAGGGCATCTGGGATGCAGAGTGGTTTCCCTGGGGAGAACTGAGGGTCTGCCTGCCCTGGCTGCCTCCTCTCAGTGTCCACCTCAGTGTCCAGCAGTGCCCGCTGCCCATCTGCCCAGAGGAGCTGCAAACTCGTCTGCACATCCAGCTGAGTCAAAAATACATGAAAGGCAGATTATCAGGGGGAGACTGTCCTCATCTCTGCCGCTCACTTATGGCAGTGCAAGGACCTGGAAATACAGCTTTCAAGTTTCTCTCTGTATTTATGTAACCCAAACGAACTCTTTTTTGGAAAGAGCCACTCTGTCTCATTTAGATACCTAAATATAGCAGCCTCTCCAGAGGGAGGATTAGCCTGCGAGTGCCCTGGCGGGTATGGGACCTTTGTGCACGGGTGTTATGGGGAGTTTGAACCTCATTCAGTGGGGCCTGGGGGGATTATTCCCCTTGCCATTATCAGGGTGGGCTTGCAGTGTTCTGGGTCAGCGGGGATCTCATGGCAGTGACCGGGTTGGGAAGCACAAACCTGTGGAGATGTGGACTGCAGGGTTTTTTCTAAATGTCTCGATGCCTTTTTGAGGCCAGGGCCCTTCTATGCCCAAACATGCTGTTTGTTATTGTGCCCTGTGGAGGGAGGATCTGTGCTCCAAAGCACTGAAGGAGAGCTGAGCTACGGGGTGAAACCTCCACATCCAGCCCTGCCAAAGGGCCCTGTGGGGCTGCAGCTCCTCGGGGTGATCAGTGAGGGCTGTTGGGGATGAATCACCCCCACAACGTGGCTGGGTGGAAAGGCAGGGAAGTGCAAGGGTCCTTCTGTGCCCATAGGTGCACCTCAGATAAGGTGCACCTTTAGGGAAAGGTGTGGGACCAAGCCTTTGAAATGCCAAGCTGAGGGACACCCCAGAGGTGCCATTTCCCTTTGCCAGGGATGTTCATGGGCATTCAGGGACACCCACCCTCCTGGGCACCAGGGCGTGCACACCTCCAAGATGAAGGTGTTGGCAGAATCCGGGCACTGTGCACATCCCATGGAGCCGCTTCTGCTTCTTCACACACACCAGAGCTCTTTGCCTTTGGATGAGCACAAGAGATGGGTCTGACTATGTGGCATGGGGGGCCTCTCGTGCACCCCCTGGCATCAGCCAGGCTTGCACCTTGCACCAGGCATTGATGGAAGCTGAGTTTCTCAGAGGTGCACAGGGTGACCTTTGCTTTTGTCTTGTAACATTTCCAACTGCCCTGCAAGTGAGGGTGTCACTTCCAAGGAAGTGGGGAGTGGCTGGCTGTGTGTGTGTGTGCTGGTGTTCCAGGGACTTGGTGATACATGCTGCAGGAGTCTCTGCAGCAGGCTCATTTTGAGAGTGTGGAGAGGACAGCCTTGTGTTCCCTCTGTTCCTGCCTGCTTTGCAGGGCTGACACAAGAGCGGCTCCCTGGTCTGGGGCTGCTGCAGGGGCTCCTTGGGATTTGGAGACACACAGGAGCTGCCTTGTGTTTTCTTCAGGAGAGCAGAGAGTCCCTCAGCTGTTTGAGCACTGCCTCTGTGCTTTTGGTGTGCTTTTGGCTCTGCCTCCCTGCACACCTTGTCCCCCCGCTGCCCATCCTTGCTCCTCGCTGTGCTCAGCTCAGCTATGCAGCCTGTGGTGTGCAGGCTCCTCTGCCATCCCCTGGGGCAGGAGCCACCTGGCTGAACCGTGGGACCCCGGGGATGTGTCAGTGAACACCTGCACGCTGGCTGCACACAGTGCCCTTGGACAACCTTGTGAGCCCCGCTGCCGTGTCCCCTCAGCTCCCAGCGGGCACCAGCCAGGTCCTGTTTGGGCACTCCCCAAGTGTTGGGCCCTAGCAGGGTGCAGGTGGAATGGACAAGGCAGAGGAAGCAGAAGGGGAGGAGGTGGCACGGTGGGCTCTATGTGGAGGGCTCGCAGTGTCCCCAGGATCCCCGGGCTCCTGGCAGATGGCTGCAGCCCTCCCGCCCTGCTCCGAGGAATACAAATGTGCGGCAGATACGGTTACCCGGCCTGGCAGCGGTGTTGGCTTTCATCTGGATCGATATCCCTGCTGGCCTGCGTCTGCGGGAGCGCTCGGCTGGCAGCACAAGGCTGCCCAGGAGCAGACACCCGCCCGGGCTCTGCTGCAGCCCCTGCCCGTCCGTGTGTCCGGCTGCCTCGGCGTGGTGCGGCCGCAGCCGCGCTGTCCGGCTCCGTCATGCGTAAAATGTAATAAATAGGGCCATAAGCCTTTTACAAAGTCTATTTCCACTCTTGGATCCGGGATTTAATGCATGGCTGCTTAGAGAGGCTGAGGATTTCAGGGGTCAGCAAGGCTAATTGCACTGCTGGAATAAAAGGGTGAGTGGTGAGGATCCTGCCCGCCGGCAGGAGCGGGTGCCGGGGGTCCCAGCCCCCCACCTACTGCCCCGGCCCTTTGTGCTCCCTGCCAGCGGTCTGGGAATGCCAGGGCCAGGTGTGGCGGCTTGGCGAGGGCAGGGGTCCCCAGGGAGGTCTCTTTTGGGGCCCGGGAGGCCGAGCCAGCTGGGGAGTCACATGCTGCAGGTGTTCAGTTCCCCGCTGCTCCGTGGTGTCTGTGTGTGTCTGCCCAGGCACGGCTGGCTGGAGCGCTTGATCTTAGATTACCTGTAAGCCAGGGAAAGCCTCTGCGGGGCCAAGGGCCAGTGAGGATCAGGGCTGTCCCGGTGCCAGCTCAGCCCCAGCCTGCAGCATCTCCTTCAGCTGCAGAGGGGAGCTGGGTACCACCCTGCCAGGCTGTGCCAGCGGGCCCTGATGTCACCAACTGGGATGTGATGTGTGTCCTGTGGCAAGGGGACAGCCCCACTAGGAATGGAAATGGGGGAGAGACCTGAATGGGGGTGCTCCAGTGCCAGGTGTGCTAAGTGGCCAGCACAGGGCTGGGGTCAGGACCTGGACAGAGCTTTCCTGGAGGTGCCAGGGAGGGGCTGATGGGATGTGCGGGCTCTGCATCACCAGGACAACCGGCAGCCACACGCTCTGTAAGGAGGGGGACCCAGATGCCCCGAGGCGGCCGGGCGTGCGCCCTGTGCCAGCCTCTCACTCTGGCAGGGCTGTGCCGCTGGCCACGGCAGACGGAGGACGCCGGCTCCGCTCAGTGACTCCGCTGGCTGATCCCGTCATCTCCATCTCGCGCCAAGTGCTGAAGTCGCCATGGAAACCGGCATGGCAGCAGCCTCGCCAGCATCCTCACTGCCAGCGCCCGGCCGGTGCCGCGCCGGTGCCGGGTGACCGGTGGCAGCCTCGGCCACCTCTGCCTGTCCCCGTTCCTTGAGGCTGTCCGTCTTGCTGTTGGGCTTGGGGATGCACATGGGGCCTTCCCCAGAGCCACGGCAGGGCCCGATGCATTAGAGCTCCTCCATCCCGCAGAGCCTTGCAGGAAGCACAAAGCAAAAGCCCGAGTGTATTGCTATTAATAGTACCTGCTCACAAAGTTATCTTTAGCTGCACCGCTCCCACCTTCATTCATAACAGCCATGGCACGGGCCTGACTCTTCTCCCTGCTGCTGGAGTGGCTTTGAGGTAACCCCGGCATCCCCAGGTGCCCCACTCGCCTGGGCTTCCATCACTCAGCAGCCTTTCCTCTGCCTGAGGAGAGGGAAGAGCTGCAAACCTTTCCCTGTAGTGAGAAATGAAGCTGGATTTCTTTTCCAGGGCTCATTTTTCTGTGCTGACCGTAACTCTGAACTCTGCTTGGCTTTGCCTCTCCTCCCACGTCGCTCCTGTGCAGCAGGGTTGTGTCTTGCCAAAGGCTTTCTCCCTGGAGCATCCCTGCTGGAAGTCCATACTGGTGCTGGGATTTTGCTTGATCAGTGGAGGAGGCAGTGTGTGAAGTTGACTATTGGGGATGGAGTATTTTCCCCTTGTATTTCAGTGGGTGTTTTTATGGGTTTCAAGCTGTGGTCCTCCCTTCCCAGCATCTTTCATCTCCAGAGCTCACACAGTTCCTGGAGGGGTGCAGGGCTTTGAAAGGGCTTTGAGGATTCAAGGGCTCATCCCACTGCTTTGAGGCAGCATCTCCCACCATTGCCAGGGAAGGGCTTGTTGCTCCTATTCTTGAACTCGGCAGTCACCGAGTTCCTCGGGTTCCTGGGTTAATCTGTTCCTGCCTTTAATGAGCTGCCTCATTAAAGTGTTTTTCCCTAATAACCAACCCTCCGGGCTGGGTGATGTTCAGCTGCAGACAACTGGAGACCTGCAGGCTGCAAAGGGCTGTTCAGACTGGGTGTGGGGTGCAGGATGAGCACCATCCCTCCTCTCTCACACGGTGCCAAAAAGGCTGTGAAGGGAGCAGCTCAAAGCACCCCAAATCTGCCTCTCCTGGGCTCCAGCACCAGAGCCACTGCACCCACAAACTACAGGGCAGGCTGTACTGAGGGTGGCATCTGCCCTTGGGGTGCAGCAAACTGGGGTACTGGGACTAACCCATCCTGCTGCAGAGTCTTCCTACAAAATGTTCTTACCCAGGGGTTGGACATCACCCTAGGAGCCAAACCTGTGGGTGCATGCCTGCACCCCTTGGGCTGGGAGGCATCTGCCCAGCCCTAATGAGGGGTTTGAGCTGCTTGCCTTGGTGCCTGGGAGCTGATCTGGCTGGTTTGGATAAATGGAAATGGAAATCTCCCTCCTGGGGGCCTGCTCTGTGTGGAGGTGTGCACACACAGCTTGCAGCCATGGCCTCCTGGGAGCATCCATCCTGCAGGCATCTGTCCCACCTGGTCCCCCTGTCCTGCAGGCATCTGTCCCACCTGGTCCCCCTGTCCTGCAGGCATCTGTCCCACCTGGTCCCTCAGCTCCGTGGCGGCTGCCCTGGGCCAGCAGGAGGAAGGCTGGGAGCCCTTGGAGCAGTGGCTCCACAGGAGCAGCTTCAGCAGAGCCTCTGGTGAGGCAGCAGCTGCCACAGCCCCTGTCCCCGGCCGTGGTTTTTAGGGTGTCAATGATGCAAGGCAGGAAGGTGCCTGGTTCTGGGGCTGCTCCATTTATATTTAGCTGACCCAGTTGCTGAGCAGGGGCTGCTGGTCCCTCCTGGTGCTGCACTTGGGGTGCTGTGAGGGAATGCAGCAGCAGCATCCGGCTGGGAGCGCAGGGCTGAGCTGAATTCCTGCATCCCTGCATCCCTGCATCCCTGCAGTCTGCTCTGGAAGGGCTGGACTGTGCTGGCTCCCACCCTGCAGCCTGCCAGCCCCACAGCAGCCCTCCCAGCCTCCCCCATGCAGCAGCACCCCAGATCCCCCAGGGAAGGAGGAGCTGTGCTGCCCCAGCAGAGGTGGGGAGGCAGCAATTGCTGCTGCAGGGAGCAGCCTGATGTTGTGCACAGACTGAGGCAGCAGCGGGCACTGCTCCAGCCCCGTTCCTGGAGCCCTCCCATGGGGCTCTCCTGCCTCTCCAGCCTCAGCTCACCCCGCCAGCATCCTGCTGCTGTCTGCGGTGGGTGCTGCCGCTGTGTGAGGGGCTTCAGGGAACTCCTGGAAAGCATGGGCTGCCAAAACACACCCTCCCAGTGCCAAGCACCTGCGAGGCAGCTGCTTCCCCAGGGCAGGAAGGAGATAAAAAGAAAATCTCTTTCAAAGGCAGGGTGGCCTCCTCCCCGGGATCAGGGCTTGTGGCCAGGATGCTTTCCCGAAAAGAGCCGCAATCGCTGCGTAGAGAGGGGCTGGAGGGGACACGGTGTTCCCATCCTGATGTCCCTGTGGCTGTGTGCTTCCAGGGCTGTTGTGGTTGGCACACCTGGAGAAAGGCGAGTCCCCAAGGCAGGTCAGAGCAAAGCACTTGCTGCGGAAAGGGAAATTAATTATGGGCACTTTGCTGCACTCCAAGTGGCTGCGAAGGCTGATGTTTCTCCTGTTGGCCCATAAACTAATTGTAACGGCAAAACCTCAACAAAAGCCAGGCTCTTAAATGCTTTCTTAATTAATAATTCTCAATAATCACTTGACGTCAATGACCAATTAAAACTTTGGAGAAGGGAAGTTGTTGTTAAGTGCCCGGTACCTTTGCTCCTCAGTGGCTGCAGCTCTGATGAATCCTGCAGAAAAGCACCGGGAGGGCCAAGCCCGATGTTTTTAAAGGAAAACATTAAGCAGGAAAAACGTGAATATTCACGTGTGTCCACAGGGACAAGAGCAGGGAAGCTGAGCAGTCACTTGGCTCTGCTGCTCCCTGCTGAGCAGCCAGCAAGGGCTGGCAATGCAGGCACCCAGAGGGTGGCACCAGGGGTGCCCCTTTCCTGCCCCTCTGGTGTGCTGAGCCCCCAGGGGCAGCACAAGTGGAAGGGCATCGTTTCAGGGAGTCCATATTGCAGGGACCTTTAAGGTCCTGCCGAATGTCCTGTCCCATGGTGGGTCCTTGATTTGTCATGTGCCTCCTTCTCCTCCTTCTCTTTCTGCTCCTCCTTCCCACAGCTTGTCTGAGGTCAGCATCTCCCAGCTCGGCCCTGCCAGGCCCGAAAGCATCAGCAGCTGGATTTTATTGGGTGGGAGTTGAGTGGTCCCCAATCCATCTACGGCTAAGTGGAGCCTCTGGAAAGCTGCCATTCATCTCCCTGCAGTGCTGGTGGCTGCAGCGCAGTGCTGGGAGGGTTAATGTCCTCCTCCTTCTCCTCCTCCTCCTCCTTCTCTCGGCTTCACTGCCATCTTAAAACTGCTGGAGCCAGGGCTGTGCACTCCCTGCTCCCACTCCTTTTACAGTATGGGCTGGCTGGCCAGGGAGCCCGGCCTGCTCCTGCATCCATCCAACTCTTTTCC
The DNA here is from genome assembly GCF_027579445.1 of Ammospiza nelsoni. Taxonomy (NCBI): domain Eukaryota; kingdom Metazoa; phylum Chordata; class Aves; order Passeriformes; family Passerellidae; genus Ammospiza; species Ammospiza nelsoni. Next base: position 17,883,446 of record NC_080648.1, read on the forward strand.
TTCTTTGGACGTGCCCTGCTCGGGCTGCCCGGGCACTGCCTCCCCCCACGGGCCCCGTGCCCCTCGCCAGGGGCGATGCCCAGGGCCAGGGGCTGCCATGGCTGGGCTCAGCAGTGCCAGGGTGAGATTTTTGCCCATGTTTCTCCAGGACAGCACTGGGTGTCTGCCAGGGTGGATGCCAGCGGCTCTCAGGCACTGAGTGGGCACTTTATACCTGCAAATCCCTTGGCAGGCACTGGGAAATCCTCCCGTGGGAAAGGTGGGAGAGGGTCAGAGCTGGCAGCCAAAGGAGGGTGAGGAGCATGGCAGAGGGGAGCTCTGTGGCACAGTGTCCCGTCCACGATGGGCACAGGCTGCTCCCAGCAGGGCAGCAGCACTCCTGCAGCAAGGAACAGCAGTGCAGCCCTGCAGTGCAGGGAGCACAGGGGGCAGAGCCTCAGGCAGGCAGGCTCTGCTCCCCACTGAGCTCCTGCCCTGCCTCTCACCCCTCACAGCTGGCCTGGGGGTCCCTGGGGTCCCGGGGGTGTTGCTGGTGGCCGTGGGAGAGTTGCTGAGCCTGTGCTGATGGCCAGGCACAGCCCCAGCCCCGTGTGTGTCGGGACAGCAGCAGCACGCGCTGCTGCCTCTGTACCCCAGTGTGGCCTCTTACCCAAATACCAGCCACTGCCCAAGGGTTTGTGCCCCTCCTGACCCGGGGGAAAGCGGGGGAAAGGCCTCTGGGGCCGAGGGGGAGGCAGAAACAGTGTCCCTGTGTCCCCTCTGTGCTGCTTCAGCACATGTCAGCACAGGGAGCAGGAGGAGGTCACCCAGGGACCACATCTGGGCATTTTTTGGGTTGCACAGTCCGTGCATAGGATGGTGCCTGAAAAAGGAATGAGGAGAAAAGGGGAGCAGCCCCAAAAGGCACAGGGAGGTCTTTGGTGCTGTGCTCCCCGTGTGTCAGTGGCAGGAGCAGTGGGAACACTGAGGGGCCAAGGACTGTCATTCCAAGTGGCTTTTCCATGAGCCCCGTGCCTGTCCTGCCTGTCCCTGTATGGGGACAGCAGCCTGAGGTGTGACATCCCTCGTGTCCCCAATGTCCCTGCAGCCACCAGGCTCAGGGCAGGGACTGTCACCTCTGTCCCTGCTGGGGGATGCTCCTGGGGCTGTGTCCCCCCCTCCAGTGCCCAGCTGTGACAGGGTGGGTGCAGCACGAGTGCCAGGCAGGTTCCCAGTCCCCTCCCGAGCAGCTGGCACAGCGGGCACCAGGCTGCCTCTGCTGCTGCCACCACTGCATCCCATTGTCCCCAGGGAGGATGAGGCAGCCCCAGCAGAGCCCACAGCTTGGGAGACCCTTCAGAGATCCCAGCAGCAGTGTGGGGGCAGGACTGGTGCTGCTGTGGGTCCAGCAGGGATGATGAATGTCTTAACCATCTCCGGGTTAAGCATGCCAGCCTCCTGCTTGGATGGATGCAGCAGGATGGGATGGATGCAGCAGGATGGATGCAGCAGGATGGGATGGAACAGGATGGATACAGGAGCATGGAATGGCAGCAGGATGGATGGAGCAGGATGGGATGGAGCAGGGTGGATGGAGCAGGATGGATACAGAAGCATGGGATGGCGGCAGGATGGATGCAGCAGGATGGATGCAGCAGGATGGGATGGATGCAGCAGGATGGGATGGATGCAGCAGGATGGATGGAACAGGATGGGATGGATGCAGCAGGATGGGATGGATGCAGCAGGATGGGATGGATGCAGCAGGATGGGATGGATGCAGCAGGATGGGATGCCTGGAGTTCTGTCCTGCTTGGCCCCATCTCAATGGCACTTGGTGCCAGCAGTGGGGGGATGGCTGCTGTGAGTCCCAGCAGGGCCACAGCCCAGCCTGGCTCCCTGGCCATCCCTCCTTTCACCCCTTTGTCCCAGATGTGCTGCTGGAGGCACGCAGAACTCCTGCCAAAGGATGGGTGGCTTTCCTGTGGCTTCCCTGCCACCAGAGCCCGGGGATGGCTCCTCACCCAAGGCAGCCACGGTGCCAGTGCTCAGCCTGGCTGCACTCGCTGTCTCCCTGGCACTGCAGGCAGGGCATTGTCTGCCAAGCACCGGGGTCACACCAGGATTTGTCTGTGCTGCACATGCCAGAGGAGAGGAGGTGGAGGCACCCATGGCTCCCTGCCCCTCCTGCCTCTGCTCCAGCTGTGGCTGGCTTGCTTGAGGAAGATCCCTGATTTTGGCAGTGGGGCAGCCACAGGAAAGCCTCCCATCCTTTGGCAGAAACCTGGGTACCCTCACCAGGAGCAGGGGACCCCCTTCCCAGCCAGGCAGGACTGCTCATGCCAGCACATGTAAACCCTTGTGGGATGCAGGGTGGGGGATTTGGACTCAGTCTCATCTCTCAGGAGACACCCAGGGAAAATGTTTGTGCATTATTTTATGCTTTGCAGCCAGTGTGAGCCTGTGGCTGTGTCCAGGCAGCCCCAGCCATGGGTGAGGGGAGCATCAGTGCAGCCCCTGGCTCCTCTCACACCAAAGGCAGCAGCTGCAGGATAATAAATGAGCAGTCTAAATTTAGCCCCTGTGTCTGGAGCAGCGTCACGGCGTTGCCAGAGGATTTTACCATTCACCACAGGCAGGTTTCCCTGCTCCTCCTGCTCCATGCCACCTCTGCAGAACAGCTCATCAAAGACATCCAGCTGGAAAAGCACCCTGAACAGAAAAACTGATACCTGCCCAAAATGTCAGCGCCCACCGAGGGATGACAGAGCAGAGCATTCCAGGGAGCCCTGGAAGGAGCTGGCCTGGGGCCCCTTTCCTTTGGCAAAGGCTTTATTTTGTTGCACAGAATTTTGTAGTAAAGAAAACGGGGATGGAGCCATCCCTTGTGCCACCCCAGCCCCGTGTCACCCGTGTCCCAGGCAGGACAGCTGTCACCCATGGAGCTGCTGGCCCCTGTGGTCCCTGGATCCCCCAGGAGCAGCTGGGCTGGGCAGGGGGCAGTTCTGATGGAGCTGGGGGTGCCTGGGAATCCGTGTTGAAATTCCAGCAGAGCTGGAGTGCTGTGCACAGAGCCCTGTGCTTTCCTGGCAGCCCAGAGTGCCAGGCTGCACTGCCTTGGGAATGAGGATTTGCACGAGGATTCCTGGTGCTCGCATGTGGGATTTTCCCCGTGTGTTGCAATGTCAGAGGGTGCTGGGAACAGATGCTGTCCACTGCTGGCTCCTCCTGGCCTGGGGAGGGTTTCTCCAGGCAAAGACAACACTGAGCCCTTGCCATGAGGCGTGAGTGTGGCAGGGACAGCTGGTGACAGGAATGTGACCGGCTCTGCCCAGGCCTTCCTTTGTGGACCTTTTCCCTGCACCCTTCCTTCCACAGAAAGTTTTTTCTTGCGTTTCTGCACTTCCCAGGGATGGGAAATGGCAAGGTGAGCACAGTGCTGGGTAAAACTCACCAGCACTGGGGCTGACAGCCCCTTCCCCTGCCTGCACAGCCCCCCATCCCTGCTCCCAGCTGGGCACCGTGGGCGTGGGGCTGCCCCTGGATCCCTGGCAGTGCCCAGGGCCAGGCTGGATGGAGCTTGGAGCACCCTGGGCTGTGGAAGGTGGAACAAAACCTTTCAGGTTCCCTCCCAGCGCAAAGCATTCCCTGGTTCTGTGCAGGTTCACAGCCTTCCCTGTGCCTGCCCGTGGTGCCAGCTGTGCCCTGGCAGTGCAGGACACCTGAGGGCACCCCAAGGACACCCCACTGGCAGGGCTGGCTCACAGCTGAGCTGGGGGAGAGCAGCACTTGGTGCTGGGGGTCAGTGAGCCCCTGCCTGCCCCCCACATCCCGGGGCACCCCAGAGCCCCTCGCCCAGAGCAGCGTGGGGACAGAGGCACCCACGGAGCTTGGGCAGCTGCCCGGGGCCCTGGCAGCCGTTTGGGAGGAGGAGGAGGAGGAGGAGGAAGGCACCTGACTGCCAGGCAGGAGTCCAACTAGTTGAAACAGCTCCTGTTGTGGTTTGCATAACCCAGCGTGGCTCGGCCAGCTCTGGGTACACGCGGCGCCACCTGCTCACCAGGCTGGCACTGGGGCTGGCTGGGCAGGCTGAGGGGCTGCCTGGCCGGTGCCCACCATGCCCACCGTGCCCTCTGTGCCCTGCTGCCGGGCTGGCAGGGGCAGGGCTGGCAGTTCTCCTCCAGTGCAGCCCCAGCTGTGGGGCTGTGGCCCAGCAATGTCCCCTCGGTGCCACAGCGAGCGCAGCCCTGTCCCGCTGCCCTGCCTCCCCGCAGGACCCTCCAGGGTGACCCTGCAGGCTCTGCCAAGGGCTCCTGGCCACGTCCCCACATGGCAGCCCCTGCCAGGGGGGCAGCAGAGGCACGGGGATGGATAAGAGCGGGTGGATAAGAGCGAGGCAGGGCTGGAGCTGGAGCTGCTCTCGTCTCACATGACTGGGGAGCTGCTGCCAGGCTCTGGGGCCATGCAGAGTGCATGAAGGTGGCACACCAAGCCAGCCCTGGGCAGCCTTAACCCCTGCCAGCCCTGCACGGGGTTCAGACCAGCTGGCATGTGGCACTGCCAGGCTGGAGGTGCCTTCCCCTGGCTCTGATGGTGCCAGCCCAGGGGTGGCTGCTGGCTCAGAGCAGTTCCTGTCGCAGCCAGAGCTCAGGGCTGGCTTTCAGGCCAGCCTGCCCTGGGGTCTCTGGCTTTCTGCTGATCCCGGGATTAGCTGGGGTCAGAAACAGGGGGGACAAGGCTTGGGGGCAGGCAAGCTCAGGCCAGGGTGGCACAGCACGTGGAGCAATTAAAGGATCTGGTTTAGTGTAAGAACCTGAGCTTGTGGGCTTCACCCCAACTGGTTTGGGAAGAGAGAAGGGGCTCCCAACTGGTTTGGGAAGAGCAGAGGGGCCCCCAACTGGTTTGGGAAGAGAGAAGGGGCTCCCAACTGGTTTGGGAAGAGAAAAGGGGCTCCCAACTGGTTTGGGAAGAGCAGAGGGGCCCCCAATTGGTTTGGGAGGAGCAGAGGGGCCCCAGCTGCTGCCGCAGGGAGCAGCCAGACCCCTCCTCTCATGCCATGTTGGAGCCTGCCTGGGGTTTTGGGGAGGGGAAAGGTGTGGTCCCTCACAGGAGAGAATTTGGAATAGAACAAAGCTCTGTGGATGTGGGTTTGCGCGTGCTCCTGAAGGAGCTTCTTGCCCTCATAGAGGTTTTCTATCTGGAGATCTTGGAGCTGTTTCTTTCCAGGGTGAGTCAGTTGTTTGCAGAGTAGGAAGCCCGAGGAAAGCAGGTTGGCAGCAGCAGCTCCAGGCTCCCAGAACTGCTTCCTGCAGAGCCAAAAAGCAGGGGCAGAGCCCAGCCCTGGGGCACTGGCCTGGCAGTGTAGGTGCAGACCCGGACACAGCAAAGCCTTGAGCAGCCCCAGGAAATGCCCAGAGCAAACAGGCTGTGCTCTGCGTGCCCAGCCTGCCCCGAGCTGCTGCTCAGGGCTCTCAGCTCCACATCCACCTGGGAGGTGTCCCTGCATCCCCAGACCTGCTGGGACCTGCTCTCCTCCCACCTTTCCCACAGAACTGGGGTGGTGTCCACACTGAGAATCACTTCATGCCAGGGGCTCCTGGTGCCCACCTGGAAAATACCAGCTGGCAGCACTGCCCCTCCCCAGCAGCTTTCTGGGCACAGAGGGGTCAGAGCAGAGGCACGAGGTGACCACAAGGTGACCATGAGGTGACCACAAGGTGACCACACTGGGTGGTGACAGTCCCCTCTGGCCAGGGCACCTGCAGAAAATGGGCAATCATTTATTTGGTGTAACAGGATGGGGGAGCAGAGGGAGCCCCTGATTCAGGAGCAGAAGAGGCGGGGACTCAGCTCTTGCTGTGCCCAGGTGATGGGGACAGGGAGGTGCAGGGTGCCAGCTTTGTGCAGGGCACAAGCAGGAGCTGGCATGGGCAGTGCAGCAGTGAGGGGTGGCCAGCAGTGCCCACCCACCCACCTGGCACGGCTGGGGCTTCCAGCTGCACTGGGCACACCTGGGCAGGCTGGGCAGGGGCTAAGGACAGATCTGGGTGGTTGGAGGGTAAGGACAGATCTGGGTGGTTGGAGGGTAAGGACAGATCTGGGTGGTTTGGGGGGTAAGGACAGATCTGGGTGTTTTTTCCCCTTTCACAGGGGTTTGCATCCTCATGCATCCAGCTGAAAACTCCATTTTCACATGGGAGCTGGGCACAGAGGGGGCTCCCACAGCCCCCCTGGCAGCAGGGCCAGCTCAGCCCATGTCCAGCAGCAGCAGGGCTCTGGAGGGTCCCACTGAGGGTTTGTGCTGGCTCCTGAGCCCCAGCAGGGCAGGGCTGTGCCTGGGCTGCCTGGGAGGTCAGGCTAATGCAGGAAGATCCTCCTTGTGCCTTCTTAACCCCGGCTTGAACCCTCCCCGTCTCCTGCCTCCGCCTCATTAGCACTAAGAGGCTGCTGGTGGCACCAGCAGTGCCAGCCCACGGTGCCTTCCATGGCAGGGGCACCTGAGCCCCCCCAGGAGCAGCAGGAGCTGGGCTTGCCCTGCCAGGAGGGGACACCTTGTGCAGGCAGTCCCTGCTGCTCAGCAGAGCCCCAGCCAGCTCTGAAAGGGCTGCTGTGCCCTGGGGAGGTGAAGGCTGTGCTGCAGGTGATGGGGACAGCGCTGGCAGCGGGTGACAGCGGGCAGGGGGTGACAGCGGGCTGGGGGTGACAGCGGGCAGGGGGTGACAGCGGGCAGGGGGTGACAGTGGGCAGGGGGTGACAGTGGGCAGGGGGTGACAGCGGGCTGGGGGTGACAGCGGGCTGAGGGTGACAGCGGGCAGGGGGTGACAGCGGGCTGGGGGTGACAGCAGGCTGAGGGTGACAGTGGGCTGAGGGTGACAGCGGGCTGGGGGTGACAGCGGGCTGAGGGTGACAGTGGGCAGGGGGTGACAGCGGGCAGGGGGTGACAGCAGGCTGAGGGTGACAGCGGGCAGGGGGTGACAGTGGGCTGAGGGTGACAGCGGGCAGGGGGTGACAGCGGGCTGAGGGTGACAGCGGGCTGAGGGTGACAGCGGGCTGGGGGTGACAGCAGGCTGAGGGTGACAGCAGGCTGAGGGTGACAGCAGGCTGAGGGTGACAGCGGGCAGGGGGTGACAGCGGGCAGGGGGTGACAGCAGGCTGAGGGTGACAGCGGGCAGCAGGTGACAGGTTCTCCCCAGCTCCTTGTCAGCTGTGAAAGGGGCAGGACTGGGCCCAGTGTGACACGGTGTGACCTCAGCTCTGTCACACGGGGTGACACCAGGATGTGCTGGCAATGCCAGCCCTTGCCCAGCTGGGCAGGGAGGCTGAGGCACTGCAGGGATTCCCAGGCTGTGGCTGCTGGAATGCCAAGGGCAGCTCTGGCAGCCTGGGAGATGCCAAGGCCGTGCCTGTGGGTGGGGAGCACGGCCGTGGCTGGCCTGGGTGGCACCAGGCAGTGATGTGCCCATGGGCAGGGGCTCTGCCTGCCCCTGGGTGCCACCACAGCTCTGTGTGGCAGTGGAGGGACAGCCGGTGCCTCCCTCTGGGGTTTGCTCTTGGAGCTGCCAGTGCCAGGGTGAGCAGTGCCCTGGAGCTGGGCTGGGGTTAGGTGTGCCAGGCTGTGCCATGGCGGCATGGATGTTTGCAGCCTGGGCACAGAGGGTCTGGTGGAGCCCTGTCAGCCTCTGAGCTGGGCACCCAACCTCCCCAGGGCAGGGCAGGGCTGCTCCTGCTCGCTGGGGTCCCTGTGCCCACGTCAGTCACGAGGCTGCTGGCTGCAGGGACATCAGAAGAGGAAGCTCTGAAAATAATCACCCCCTCATGTTTTCCTTGCAAAGGGGGCAGTTGCCATCGAGGGGAATTCTTGTGACCAGCAGAGCTGGCTAACAGTCAGCTCCTCGGTGAGTCAGGCGTGTCCCCATCATGGCACAGCCAGGCCCCTGTGCTGCCAGCCTGGCCCCAGGGCTGCACAGCCTCTCCTGCCCCTCAGTGCTGTGGGAGTGGGAGCCATCCCAGCAATTTCAGTGTCTCAGTGCTCTGCTGGCCTCAGCCACGGTCCCCACTGCTCCCAGTCCCACTGGGATCCCCTCAGGGCTGCAGGGCTTGTGCCACCTCCTGCCCTGTCCTTGTCCCACACAGGCTGGAGGGCACCTCACAGAAGGAGGAGAGGGGTGCTGGGGGAGCCCTGCCTGCTCCTGCTCCTTCTCCTTCTCTCCTTCTCCTTCTCCTTCTCCTTCTCCTTCTCCTTCTCTCCTTCTCCTTCTCCTTCTCCTTCTCCTTCTCCTTCTCCTTCTCCTTCTCCTTCTCCTTCTCCTTCTCCTTCTCCTTCTCCTGCTCCTTCTCCTTCTCCTGCTCCTGCCCCTGCCCCTGTTCTTGCTCCTGCTCCTTCCCTGCCTGTCCCACAGCCAGGGGCTCCCCCTGGCAGGGCTGGCAGCTCATGTCCCATTTCAGTCCCCTCTGTGCTCTGTGCCCAGCCCGTGTCGTTGCTGCTGCCTTTGCTTTGGGGAGATAAAAAGGAATTTCCTAGAAAACCCCAGCAGAGTTCAGCCCTGCCTGGCTCATGCCATCGAGGGGTGGCAGGGAGCCGGTGCCAGGGACAGGCTGGCAGCAGCCACTGGCACAGGTGTGTTTGGTGTGGATGGGGTTTGCCAGGCTGGCTGCAGCCAGCGCTGCAGGGTGAAGCTGTCCCAGTTCTGAGCACGCTGAGGGTGCCCAGTGTGCTGGCACTGCCTGGGCAGCCCTGGCAGCCCACAGGGACACACACAGGGCTCTTTCCATTAGGTGGTGTTGAGAGAGGAGGTGTTCCTCGGGAACAGCCTGTTCTGCTCTGTCTGCTCCTTGCACGGGCACCACCTGCCCTTGCCTTGTGCCTGGCACCACTGGGGCTGCTTTGGGGTCTGTGGGGGCTGCTTTGGGGTCTGTGGGGCTGCTTTGGGATCTGTGGGGGCTGCATTGGGGTCTGTGGGGCTGCTTTGGGGTCTGTGGGGGCTGCATTGGGGTCTGTGGGGCTGCATTGGGGTCTGTGGGGGCTGCATTGGGGACTGTGGGGCTGTTTTGGGATCTGTGGGGCTGCATTGGGGACTGTGGGGGCTGCATTGGGGTCTGTGGGGCTGCATTGGGGTCTGTGGGGCTGCTTTGGGGTCTGTGGGGGCTGCAGGGGCTCCCTGGTGGGTGCTGCAGCCCTGGGCTGGTCCTGGAGCTCAGGCAGAACCAAAGTGGACTCTGTAATCTGGAGCCTGAAGAAATGAGCTGAGTGTGTGTGCACATGCAGCTCTGTAACCTGTGCTACACTTTGCTGTGCCCTTCTTCCTAAAGCAGACACACCTTTGTTTGAAGTATTCCAGCAGAATGTTGTTTATCCAGGGCATTATTACCAGTATCTCAGGCTCCTTTCTTCTGTCCTGTGACTCAAGGACAGTTTAGTGCAATTTCTTCCATCTTTCCTGCATATCAAAGTTATCCTGGCAAGTTCATGTTTATTGTTTGTGGTTAATGTTTAATATTTCCCATTACTGGCATCTCTTGGTTGATCTTAATTACACCTTCCAATGTAAGACAAAAGTCAAGGAGTGAGACTGTGCTCAGCCTGGGGCTCAGAGCCTGGCACTGGGCACCCCTTTTTCCCACCCAGCACCCTCTTTTTCCACTCAGCACCCCCTTTTCCCACCCAGCACATCTCAGGCTGTGTTGGGAGTGCAGCTGCTCCACGTGTGCCACTGAATCACAGAATTATTTCAGTTGGAAAAGACTTCTGAGGCCACCAGGTCCAACCTTTGGGTCGAAGCTCTGAGTGCAGGCTGCGCTGGCACAGCGTGGGCAGCTCCCACGTGCTGCACCCACAGGCAGAACTTGGTTTGGAGTGCCTCAGGAGGAAGAAGGAGCTGCTGTTTGCTCAGCCCAGGTTTTAAATGAGGTTTTGCCGCTTGCTGGCTGGGCTGAATCGTTAAAACGGATTAGCAGAAAGTTAAAAAAGTAATTAAAAATTAACAGGGGGCAGAGGGCAGCGTGCCTGGCAGGACAGAGAGGTGTCCCTGCTCTGTGCAGCCCGGGAGGTTCCTGTGGGCCTTGCCCCAAGCCTGGGCAGGGGGTGAGGGCCCTGTGCTCCCTGTGGGTGCAGGCAGGGTCCCCTCACCTCCAGGGACCTTCATGGGGGCTCTCAGGCTATAAATATGGGGGTGTCAGGGGGTGACAGGCACAACCCGACACCGCCTCTCCCTCATTCACAGTGACATTTTGTCAAATGCCACTGGGCAGGGGGGTTGCTTATCTGCTGGCACACACTCTGGTGACCTTCACAGCTCTGGCCAGGTGCCTCCTTGCTGTATTTACACTTATTTATAGCTGTCTCCTCCGTTCCCACCTCTGCCCTCCTCCCTGCTGCTGGAGCCAGGCTGTCCCCACTCATCCCTCATCCCTTTGGGCTGGCCACAGCAGCCAGTGCCACACCACCCAGTGCCACACCATCCAGTGCCACAGCAGCCAGTGCCACACCAGCCAGTGCCACAGCAGCCAGCCCAGTGGCACAGCAGCCGGTGTCACAGCAGCCAGCCAGTGCCAACCCCTGGTGCCAGCCCGTCCCAGGGACACGCTGCTGTCTCCCTGCAGGGCTGTAATCCCCGTTTGAAGCAGTCTGTGATTACGGATTGCCCTGATAAGCCCAGACAACGCTGCAAAACCTCTGCCCGAGGATTTTCTTTCCTTTTCCGAGTCCCGGTGAGGGTGAGGAGGGAGAAGCTGCCCTGTGGCCGAGGCAGGGCTGATGGGAGCAGCTCTGGGTGTTCTCAGCAGTTGTCCCTGCTGCTGCTGTGCTGCCAGCCCGACTCTGCTGGCTGCTCTGGGGCAGTGCCTGCAGCACGAGGGGATGGAGATTTATCCCTCAATGCCCTGGGCAGGCTCCTGGCTCTGCAGGGAGGAGCCGAGCCACTGTTTGCTCCCTGTGAGGGGTGGGCTCTGCTGTCCCTGCTGCTGTTGTCCCTGCTGCTTCCCTCGGCCCCTCCGAGGTGCTGCCCCTTTCCCGCCCTGTTCCCATGGCACGTGGGTGACAGGGCACCCCAGGGCACCCAGGGCACCCCAGGGCAGGATGAGGCTGCTGAAGGTGCTGCCCATGCTCAGCAGCTCTTCAGAGGCTGCCCCTGAGCAGGCTGAGTGAGCACCAGCCCCGTGTGCCATCCCCCGTGCCCACGGCCACGCCGCGGTTCTTGGCCACGACTTCAAGGGCTGGGACCCAGGGCTTGTGCAGATAAGGGCGATTTCTGGCAGGGCTGGAGTGAGACAGGAGAGCACCTGCAGGTCTGTGTGTCACGGTCACTGCGCTGTCCCAGCTCCTGAGCAGCTCACAGAGCACACAATGAGCTCAGCCCTTGCCTGCCCTGCTCAGCTGCTGTTCCCTGGCTGCTCCTGCTCTCCCTGGGCTCGTGGGTGCAGCTGACCCCAGGCAGCCTCTCCAGTCCTGCTGACTGCAGGGGATTTGTTTGGGGAGCCCAGGTTGACACTGAAAAAGAGGAAAACATTTCCTGTCTCCTTAATCCAGTGTTTGAATTAGAGCTGGGCTCAGGGAGGAGTCTCGTGTGTCCTCAGAGATAAAACCTCACGTGCCAGAGTTCACACTGCTCAAAACAGGACTGAAAGGGACAGGTCCCACCTGCTTTCCCCAGCGTGGCAGAGCCAGCACTGAGCTGGGACATCCTGGGACGTGGCTCCAGCCCAGGACATGTCCCCACAGCTTCTGGGTCCACCAGAGACAGTGGCCTGCATTGAGGGGAGGCAGGGAGATGGATCTAACCCTGTGCCAGCTCCTCATGCTGCCACTGCCCTGGCAAGGACAGACTGGGGACATGGCAAAGGGACAGCAGTGGGAGCACATTGCAGCCCCAGAGCAGCCAGGAGCCAGAGGATGCTGACCATGGGCACCCAGGAGCCAGAGGATGCTGACCATGGGCACCCAGGAGCCAGAGGATGCTGACCATGGGCACCCAGGAGCCAGAGGATGCTGACCCAAAGCAGCCAGGAGCCAGAGGATGCTGACCCAGGAGTCAGAGGAGCTCTCCCCTCTGGAGCAGGGGCTGCTCAGGCATGGCACAGCTCTCTGGTGGCTGCTCAGGCATGGCACAGCTCTCTGGTGGCAGCCTTGCTGCTCACAGCCAGGTGTCTGGGCTGGAGGATGCCTCCCAGGCTCTGAGCATGTCTCCATGGGTGTTTGCTGGCTGCACACCAAGAACCCATGGCTGATCTTCCTACAAAGTCCCGAGTAAAATTAGAACAAAAGTTCACTCCTCTCCCAAGGCAGCAGGAAGTGCAGAGGGTGGGAAAGGGACAGTGAGAGCAGATGAGGTCCCGTGCCCACAGGCAGTGTCCCCATTGCTGCTGCCACCCCCGAGCTGGGCAGGGGCTGCCCCTTCCCCAGAGGGGCTCAGCCGTGGGCTGGGAGCGCTGGGTTCCCTCTGCAGCCCAGGCCCGTGGTGCCAGGGCTGGGTCAGTGGCACTGCCCAGCAGAGGGGACTGGCTGGGGGCTGGGGTGCCCATCCAGGTGACCCCACCAAGCAAAGGCTGTCCCCATGTTTGTCAAGGAGGAGAGGAGGAGGCTCCACACACACAGAGCTGAGGTTTGGGCATTCCTGACCCGTGGGAGGCAGGAGGATTGGAGCATCCCCAGCGTGGCAGTGACAGTGGCAGTGACAGTGACAGTGGCAGTGGCAGTGGCAGTGACAGTGACAGTGGCAGGGCAGTGGCAGTGACAGTGGCAGTGACAGTGGCAGGGCAGTGGCAGTGGCAGTGGCAGTGACAGTGGCAGGGCAGTGGCAGTGACAGTGGCAGGGCAGTGACAGTGGCAGTGACAGTGGCAGTGGCAGTGGCAGTGGCAGTGACAGTGGCAGGGCAGTGACAGTGACAGTGGCAGGGCAGTGACAGTGACAGTGGCAGGGCAGTGACAGTGGCAGTGACAGTGGCAGGGCAGTGACAGTGGCAGGGCAGTGACAGTGACAGTGACAGTGGCAGTGACAGTGGCAGTGGCAGTGACAGTGGCAGTGACAGTGACAGTGGCAGTGACAGTGGCAGTGGCAGTGGCAGTGACAGTGGCAGGGCAGTGACAGTGGCAGTGACAGTGGCAGGGCAGTGACAGTGACAGTGACAGTGACAGTGGCAGGGCAGTGGCAGTGGCAGGGCAGTGACAGTGACAGTGGCAGTGACAGTGACAGTGGCAGTGACAGTGGCAGTGGCAGGGCAGTGACAGTGGCAGTGGCAGTGACAGTGGCAGTGACAGTGGCAGTGGCAGTGGCAGGACAGTGGCAGTGACAGTGGCAGTGGCAGTGACAGTGGCAGTGACAGTGACAGTGACAGTGGCAGTGACAGTGGCAGTGACAGTGGCAGTGACAGTGGCAGGGCAGTGACAGTGACAGTGGCAGTGACAGTGGCAGGGCAGTGGCAGTGGCAGTGGCAGTGACAGTGGCAGGGCAGTGGCAGTGACAGTGGCAGTGACAGTGGCAGGGCAGTGGCAGTGACAGTGGCAGGACAGTGACACTGGCAGGGCAGTGGCAGTGGCAGTGACAGTGACAGTGGCAGTGGCAGTGACAGTGGCAGGACAGTGGCAGGGCAGTGGCAGTGACAGTGACAGTGGCAGTGACAGTGACAGTGGCAGTGGCAGTGACAGTGGCAGGACAGTGGCAGGGCAGTGGCAGTGACAGTGACAGTGGCAGTGACAGTGACAGTGGCAGTGGCAGTGACAGTGGCAGGACAGTGGCAGGGCAGTCCTGCCCCCAGTGCCCAGAGAGGGCAGCTCAGCAGCCTGGCATTGCAGGGGTTTATTTTTACCCAGCCCTGTTGCCAATGGGGACATGTCACATCTGTGGAGTTGATCAAAAGACATCCCGAGCACTGGTGTCAGCTGCTCCTTGTGATCTCAGCACCAGGATCTTTTCCCTTGTGGCATATCAAAAGGAGCAGGAGAATTTGGCTGCTCTGCTATTTTTAATTGCACGCACACACGCGCACACAGACACACGTATAGCTGTGGATGTATGGCTTGGCTAAAAATAAAAACCTGTGCCTGTGTTCCCATGGGAAGCTTTGGGGAGAGGGGGGAGACAAAGTTGTCACAAGATTTTTTCTGGAGCAGGCACCAGGGCAGGGACAGGAAGGCAGGCACGAGCCACAGCAGGTAAGGGACACATCAGAAAGGCCACAGGACACCTGATCCCAGAGCAGAGGGACCGCTCGAGGGGGAAGGCAGCATCTGTGTCCCCCAGGGCTGCCCGTGGGGACTCCTGACCTGCTGCATACTCTGACACCTGGCAACAGAGGGTTTTGCAGGGCAGGTTAGAAAACCCCCATCCCTGGGGAGGCAGTGAGGAGTTTGTGCTCCCAGAGCCCTCAGGGGTGCCCGACACTCTTTGTGGCACCACATCTGTGTTGTCTACCTGGTACGCAGCCCTGCAGCAAAGAGGTGAAGGGAGGGAGCTGGGAGAGAGTGGAGGCAGCTCCCAGAACTTTGTGTGGGGCAGCCCCAGCTGCTCCCTGCATCCACGGCAGCCCCTGCATCCCCTGCATCCACTGCAGCCCCTGCATCCACGGCAGCCCCTGCATCCACGGCAGCCCCTGCATCCACTGCAGCCCCTGCATCCACTGCAGCCCCTGCATCCACTGCAGCGCCTGCATCCACGGCAGCCCCTGGGCATGGCTGGGGCGTGGGGCATGGCACTGCTCACCTTCAGGCCATAAAACCACGCTCTCTGCCCTTGCTGTGCCCACCGAGGTGCTCTCCCTGTTTCCCACCTCCCGTGGGATGGGGCAGGGTGGGAAGCAGGTGGGAAATGCAGGAGGGGAGCGAGTGTGTGCAGGGGAGTGTCCTTTGGAGTGTCCTGGATGTGGTGGGGAGCGTGGCAGACAGGCTCCTCAGCCTGGGGGAACACAGCCAGTAATCCCAGATTATCCCAATTTGAAAAACAAAAAACGAGAAGAGAAAGAGAGAAAAGCTGTCTTTCCCATTCCCGCAGCTGGGTTTGAAATCCCCTTTCCTTCCCACTGAGGGATGGAGCAGACCCTTCCAGGGTGCTCCAGGAGGAGGGGCCCCCACGCTCCCCCGCAGCCTCTCTCACATGCTCAGATGTTTGCCTGCTCCAAAATCCATTTGCTCTGTAAATAAACTTGCTTCCCTCGCTGCCAGAAGCCTCCCCTTGGGCAGGCGGTGCTGGGAGGAGCCTCTCCAGACCTTTCCCTGTGCTTTACCCTGACACTGAGGCAGAACCAGGCACGGTGCAGGTGCCAGGGCAGGCACTGGGTGCTGGTGCCAGCCCCAGCCCCCTCTGGGGTTTCGTGGCTGGAACCCAAGTGGGGCGGGTGCCAGCTCCTTTCTGTGGTTAAATGGAGATTTTTAGTTCACATCGCCCCGAGTGCTCTCAGACGTCCATTCATTTCCAGACTGTCCTCACCCTGCAGGGAGCAGGGAGCAGCTCTGGTGGGCTGGGTGGTGCTTTGGGATCCTGAGTGCTCCAGGGCTCTTGGGGGGACAGGGTGAGCAGCAGGTGTGGGGCTGGCCCTGTGTGCTGCTGTCCCAGGTGTCCCGTGCTGATCCCCAGGCCACCACTGGATGTCACTTTTAGGGCACCAAGGGCAGGAATTGCCCCTACCACGGCTGTGCTGTGCCCTGACCATCTGCTCACTGGGAAGGGATGAGGCTCTCCCCAAGCAGTTCCAGCTGTGCCACAGCTGGGACACCAGCGGGGTTGTGGTGGAGCTGTGGGGCTGCTCCAGTGATCAGTGCCAGGCTGAGTGGGTGAAAAGGTGCCCAGCACACCCTGCCAGTGCCTGGAGCTGTATGGGAAGAGGGGCTGGAGCAGGGCTGGGAGCACCAAGGGTGTATCTCTGGGTGACGGGGTGATGCTGCTGTCCTCAGTGCCTGCTCCCCTGGTCTCAGTTGTTTCTCTGCTCTCCTGTGTGCAGTATGAGGTGTCTGGAGAGGAGCACCTCTACTCTGACTTCCCCGAGATCGATCTGTCCCAGCTGGACGCCGGCGACCTGGACTCTGCTGGCTGCTTCAGCGAGCTGCACTGGGACAGGGAGCACTCGGAGACCGACTCCAGCCAGTACAGCACCGACGACTCCGAGCTCTTCCAGGTACCCCCTCCATCACCCCTGGGTGCAGGCAGGGGCACAGGGAGCCTGGGAGCAGGGAACACAGAGC
Organism: Ammospiza nelsoni; assembly: GCF_027579445.1. NCBI lineage: Eukaryota > Metazoa > Chordata > Aves > Passeriformes > Passerellidae > Ammospiza > Ammospiza nelsoni. Next base: position 17,899,593 of record NC_080648.1, read on the forward strand.
TCCCCAGGTACCCCAGGATGGAGACAGGAGGAGAAGGAGCCTGGGAGCAGGGAACACAGAGCTCTCCCATGTACCCCAGGATGGAGGCACAGGGAAAGGGAGGCTGGGAGAAGGGAACACACAGGACTATTAATATCTCCTCCCCAGCTGATTAGTGCTCCATTAATTTGTGCACCAGCTCTAAATGGGGCGAGCGGAGTAAGGCTAATGAGGAGGAGGAGGAGGAGGCTGCTGAGGCAGCCCTCCTGTGCTGGATTATTCACTGGAATCGCAGCCGGGGTGCAGCGTGTCCTGTTCCATTCCTGGAATGCCAGGGCGGCAGTGCGGGGGTCTCAGCACTGGAAAGTTCCTTCCCAGGAGCTTAGAGCAGCCCCTTCACCCCGTTCCTTTAGGATCCAGCCCCTTCACCCTGTTCCTTTAGGAATCAGCCCCTTCACCCTGTTCCTTTAGGATCCAGCCCCTTCACCCTGTTCCTTTAGGAATCAGCCCCTTCACCCTGTTACCTCACAGCAACCAGCCCCTTGCTCTGTTCTCCCAGCTCTGGCAGCCCCTCTGTCCCTGGGGTCCCTGTGTTCCTCTCCTCAGCCCTGGGCTAGGATGGATCTGTGGCTGTGTCAGCACGGTGCAGAGCTGGGACCGGGGATGCTCCTGGGGGGCAGGAGATGCTCCTGGGCATAGGGGATGCTCCTGGGGCAGGGGATGCTCCTGGGGCAGGAGATGCTCCTGGGGCAGGGGATGCTCTGGGGCAGGGGATGCTCCTGGGGCAGGGGATGCTCCTGGGCATAGGGGATGCTCCTGGGGCAGGAGATGCTCCTGGGGCAGGGGATGTTCTTGGGGCAGGGGATGTTCCTGGGGCAGGGATGTTCTTGGGGCAGGGGATGTTCCTGGGGCAGGGGATGTTCCTGGGGCAGGAGATGCTCTTGGGGCAGGGGATGCTCTGGGGCAGGGGATGCTCCTGGGGCAGGGGATGCTCCTGGGCATAGGGGATGCTCCTGGGGCAGGGGATGCTCTGGGGCAGGGGATGTTCTTGGGGCAGGGGATGTTCCTGGGCACAGGCAGGACTGCTCCATGTCCCTCTGCTCCTGTCTCATCTCCTGGAGCTGTAAGGACAGGGCAGGGCTGTCTGACAGCACAGCCAGGCTGGAAGCAGGGAGATGCAGAGGGGACTGGGCACAGAGCAGGCTGGGCAGCCCCTCACCCTGCCCAAGCTCGTGCCATGCCCTGCATGTGCCTGTCCCTGGGGCTGGGGTCTCTGTGCCCTCCTGACCTTTACCCCCTTGCACAAGGAGGTTGTGACCCCCTGGTACCAGCTAATCACCAACCCTGGGTCACATTTTGGGAGGAGGAAGATTTCTATTTAAACAAGGAGATGAAAAAAAAAGGCTCAATATTTTCTAACCTGCCCATGAAATAACAACCCTCTGGCTTTTGTGCTGGGCTGATACTGTGCTTGAAAATGGTCCAGTCCAGCTGAGGGACCTTCATCACGAGATGCATATTTTCCGTGAACTTCCTGGGGAAAAGATAAACAGAAAAGAAATGCAAAAGCCAGGCTGATGAGGAGCAGTGGAGTATGATGAAATGTATCCCACTGAACTTGTATGCACAGCGATCTCGTGCCAATAACAGGAGGAAAAGCAACTGGGCCAAAAATGGAGCATCCTGCTGCCTTTCCCTGGAGCCTGCTCTAGTAACTGCGAGCAAGGTTAGGGCATGGAACAAAAGATGTTTAATTTTCAAACAAGAGGAGAGAAGCGCAGGAGGCTGTGTGCAGGCAGCAGTCCTGCCTGTGAGCCTCACTTTACCCCCGTGCTAATTTTATCCCTGATGGTAGCCTGCCTCTCCCTGGACATGGTTTACATTCAGATTGTCATGGAGGAGGACCAAAAAGAAGGAGCTGCTGGCTCACTCCAGCCGTTCCTCAGCTTTGCATTCTCTCCTGGGCTTCAGCGCTGTATTGCCAGACTGGAAGGAGCTCGTGGGGCTGGGTGGGACTGGGAGGGCACTGGGAAGGCTGGAGGTGCATCAGCAAAGCCAAAGCACAGTGAAAGGAGGGACCCAAGCCAGGCTGGAGCAGTGGGCAAGGGGGAGGCAGAGCAGCTCCTGTCCAGGAATGAGATGGGCCTTGCACTACAGCTCCCCTGACGCAGTTTTGGGTGAACAGCATGATCTGGGGGTGCTGATGGGAGACTGGGGAGTGGCTGGGGCTGTGCTCTGGACAGGATCTCTCACAGAGCCCTGGGTGCAGCAGTGCAGGAGGGCTGAGAGCCCCTGAGCAGCTGGAGGTGCCTGTGTTTGGGAGTTCTCAGTGAACACAAAACTCAGCGTGGTTCTTGTCACAAGCTGTGGCATCAGGCCAGTGGTGCAGCTTCCCCTGTGCCCTCCTGGGAGGCTGTGCCCTCTTGTCCACTGGGCAGCCCTGGCTGAGCTGACAGCTCTTGGCACTTGTAGAGTCAGGAGGATTTGGGCCAGGAGCTTTTTCCTGACAGATCCTTCATCTGCTGCTGTTTGCCTCGTGGTGGGGTGGAGGGGCTGTGGGGAGAGAAGATGCTCTGGTTCATTCTTTTCCTGGTGGGCTGCGGGTGGACAGACTGACACTGCTTTTCCAGGTCTCACAGTGGGGTCACTAGGCAGTGTGGGAGCTGGTGTGGCTCTGCTGGTCCCTGTCCCCATCCAGCATCCTGGGGACCCTCTGCTCAGCCTAACCCCTGCTTTTCTTCTGTGCTGCTCCTTTCAGATAATAGACAGCGAGAACGAAGCGCTGCTGGCAGCCCTGACCGAGACTCTGGATGATATTCAGGGAGATGACATGGGCCTGGCTGCCTTCAGAACTATGGAAGAGGGGGACACGCTCAGCCCTGCCACCACCTCACCTGCCCCCTCCCCCAAACCCACCGCCCCGGTCACGGGGGGCCCCCCGGCCCCCGAGGGTGATGAGCTGTCTCTAGTAAGAACCCACTTCCTACTGTTTAAGGTGGATTTGGATGAGCCCCAGATAAGCCGGCTGCATGGGTATGATAGGAAGCCAAGGTCTGAATTTTTTCATTCTAGGCTTAAAACTCTCTTTAACCGTCAATACCAAAGCATATACTTGTATTGTATACGTATACATGTTCTGCATCATTGCTGTCACCTCCATCACCATCCTCACGGGAACCAGCTGTGTGTATACAAACCTATCTCTGGGCGGGGTGGGGGCGGGTGCCAGAGGGCTGGGGGCTGCTTTGGCACACCCACACCTGCTTTTAGCCCCCCTGCAGGTGTGGGGCTGCCCGGGGCTCTCCCTGGTTCATCCCAGCCCCATGCCCATGGGCAGTGGTGGCTTTTCCCCCGGCTCTGCCCTGGGCTGAGCTGCCTGTTGTCACAAGCTGAGTGTCAGCCCCTGCGCTCGGCTGTCAGTGGGAGGGTTTGACCCTCCCTGTGCCTTCCACCGGAGCCCCTCAGGGGCTGTGTGGCCTCCAGTCCCCCCAGCTTTGGTGGCTGGAGCATCCCCCTTGGTTCCCGGCAATACTGGGGCTCCAGCCCCGCTCCCCTCCCTGCCCCGGGAGCGTTTCCTGCCGTGCCCGGGGGGTTCCCTGGCACAGGACCCCCAGCCTGCCGCTCACAGCACCCCCCGAGCCCCCAGCCCGGCCCCGGGGTGTCCCCCCGGTCCCAGCCAAGGGGAGCAGTGACATCCAGTGGTGACAGCGTGCATCTCCACCGCGCCCGCCCCGCAGGGGTATATATCACACATGACCTGTATGTGTATATATAGGATGTATACGTTGCAGGGGCGGGGGGGAACGGGAGTTGGGCGCTCCCACCCGCAGGAGCCTCTCTCCTAAAGCCTCGGGTGCCCCGGCTGGCATTTCCTGGCCGACCCTGACCCGGGCACCCCTTTTCTATCAGCCCCAAGCCCCAGACCTGTCTCTCCTGCAGCCCCCGGTGCCTACGCAGTCGTCTTGCTGTTGAGCTGTTGTCGCCTCCGGTTATAGCGCCACACGGGCACAATCTCAGTTGTTGTTGCTGGGTGTGGGGTCTGGGGTTTTTTTCCCTCCCCCTGACCAAAATTGGGGTTGAGCAGAAGGATAACGTGCTGGCCCTGCCATCAGAAGGGGTGGCACTGCGGGTGAGCTGGGGAAAGCCCCTCTGCAGCGCCCATGGGTGTGACAGGGTGCTGGGGGAGATCCCGGCAGATCCCACAGGGATTCGCATCTCCAGAGAGCCTTGAGAGCTCGTTAATTAGTCGAGGCCCTGTCTGGATGTTTTGGCTAAATGAGCCTCACACGGGGACTCAGCGAGCTGTCCAAACCCATCACTCACACCAGTGTAAAGCCTCTGTCACCTCAGGGCAGAGCTGATGGAGTGAGAAGTTGGGATGCCACGGCAGCTCCCGTGTGTCTGACCCGAGTGGGGCTGTCCCTGGGAAGCAAATTCCCTCCTGCACACTGCCCCAGCCTGCCTGGGATCCCTGGGCTGAATGCTGTGGGGACACCCTGACACAGCCAGGCACCTGCCCCACAGCCACGTAGGGTGGGAGCTGCTAAGCCTAACCCTCCCTGCCTGATGTTTCTTTGCCCCATTTTTGGGTGGGATGCTCTGGGATGGGTGTGCTCACACATGAGCCAAGGGGTGCTTTCTCCTGCCCTCGCTGCGATGCCGACTCCTTTTCTTGCCCCTTCTCTCTGCAGCTGAAGAAGCTGCTCCTGTCTCCGTCCCCTCCGAGCTGCGAGGCCCAGCGGGACGGGAGCGCCCGGCGCCCGGGGACCCCAAGGTGCCGGCCCCCACGGCCCTGCACGAAGGTACTGCCTGAGCCTCTGCAGCACACAGCTCCTGGGAGATGGCCCAAAGGATGGTGCTGGGGACTGTGAGCAGCCTCTGGGCTGGGCAGGGCGTTGGGAACAGGCAGGCACTGTCACCCACAGTGCTCCCATCCCTGTCTGATGCAGTCTGGGCTCTGCAAAACTTTAGACTCTGTGCTGTGCTAAGAAGCACCTTGATGTCACTTGAGCCCAGGGGGGTTTGGCCTCTCCCAACTTCTCTGAGCACCCCTTTGTGAAAGCCCCGTGTGTTCCATCCTTGGTCACCCCCTTGCCCCCGTCCCTGCTGACTCTCAGCCCAAGCCAAGGCCTTTGGCCAGGAGTCACTGCCTGTCGTACTGCAGAGCCCACCCCAACGCTTGAGCTGATCTGAAACCCGGCCGAAGGTGCCATGAGAGATTTTCCTGCTTTGTTAATGGTAATTGAGCAGTGCATTAGGCCTGGCCAATTAGATTGTGTGGGAAGAGCAGCAGATCCCTCCTGGGGAGCGGGAGCATCCTTGCCTGCAGGAGGGGCAGCACTCGGGGCACGGGGCTGACCCCAGGGAGGCTGGGGTGCTGGTGAGCCACAGCTGGGGGGTGTGAGGGTGTGGGGGGCTCTGTCAGCCTCCTCTCAGTGGCTGGGGGGCTCTGGGCTGATTTTCTCCTTTCTCCTCTCTCCTCTCTGAAGGTGGAGGGTCCCCGGGACAGGAGGGCGAGCGTCCCGCAGGCACAGAGCCGCAGCTGCACGGAGCTGCACCGGCACCTCACCTCCAGCACCTCCTGCTCCCAGACCAAAGCCCCCCAGGCGCCCGAGGAGTGCCCCGGCAGCGGCCGCCACCCGTCCCCAGGTGACTGCGCCCAGCACGAGGACGACAGCGACTCCAGCGAGGACTCGCTGAGCTCCGGGGACTCGGCGGCCGCGCTGTCCTCGGCGGAGGAGGGCCCGGGCCCCCAGTTCTCCTGCGAGGGGGAGCTGCACTCGGTGCTGGAGCTGATCCGCTACATGCACACCTACTGCCTGCCGCCCCGCAAGCTGCCCGCCCGCGACCCCGCCGAGGGCCGGCCCCAGCCCTGCGGCAGCCCCTACAAGAGAGCCAAACCCGACTGCGCCCCCGGGCAGGGCCGGCCGGGCTGCGCCTGGCAGGCGGCCGGCAGCTGCAAGAAGCCCGGAGCGTCCTTCTCCATCCTGAAGGAGCTGCTGGCGCGGGACCTGCTGTGCGATGTGAGCAAGCCATACCGCCTGGGCAAGCCCGTGTACGCCGCCCTGGCCCCGCCGCCCGGCTCCGGCTCCCCCGTGCCGCCCGACGGGGAGGATACCGGCGGGACTTGCGCGCCCAGAGGCAGAGCAGAGAGCGGCGAGCCCCGGCAGAGCCCCGAGGCGGAGGCGCCGCGGGAGCCGGGGGCCCTCGAGGACGATGCCGGGAGGCAGGAGGGGAAGGCGCCCCGCAAGCAGGACAGCGCCGTGTATGCCGTGCGCCGCTCCAAGAGACTCAACCCCGAGCTCGGGCACTGGCTCTCCTTCCTCGAGGAGCCCCACGCCGAGCCCTCCGTGCCCCTGGGCTGCAGGGAGGCCGCGCCCTGCCCGCTGCTGGAGGGGTTCTCTGCCGAGGAGCCGGCGGCCGAAGTGGAGGTGGGGGGCACGGCCCCGTCGGCAGAGCCCCAGCCCCTCTGCCTGGGCTCCCCGGGGGATGGAGAGGTGGCCACGGAGAGCCGGCGCTGTGCCCTCCTGGAGCAGACAGGTGAGGGGCCTGGCCACCGTCACTCTGCTCACTGTCCCTGGTGTGCCCGTGCTGCCCGTGCCATCCCTGCCGTGGGCCAGTGATGCTGCCCGGGTGCTGGGCACTCAGCTGGCAGGAGAGCTGTGAGCAGCCCCCTGTGCTGCCTGGCTGTGGGGTCCTGTGCATGGGCAGCTGGGGGTCTGTTCTCTTTTGGGGTGCTTTTTCAATCCATGGGCATCTTCTGCCTCAGTTTGCCTGTCCTTGTAATGAGGTGGAGAGTTGGTGTGGCCATAACCCCGCAGGGACCAGGTTGCCCCATCCCTCCAGCTTTTTCCCTGGGTTTGGGCTCTGGGGTTCAGCTGCAGTGGTACCCCAAAACCCCAGCAAGTGCAGGAGTGGCTCAGCCCTGCCAGTCCCTCTCAGGTGGGCAAAGCCCTCAGTGGGCACTGCAGGGGTACAGCCCCACTGGTAACCTGCTTCTCTCCTGCCTTTCAGAAACACCCAGGTGTCTCACGCTGTCCTTGGCACAAACGTAAGTGCAGGTGGGGCTGGATGAACCATTCTGGGGCTGGAAACTGCCTGGGGTTGTGTGGCTGGGCAGGGCCCCTGCCGGCAGCACAGGGAGCTGTGTTTGCAGAGCACAGGGTGCGAGGAGCTGGGAGAGTCCCATGCCCAGGGCAGGGCATTTTGTGTGTGCCCTGGAGCTGCTCACCCCACTGCCCTTGCGGGGTTACTCTGTCAGGCACCAGCCAAAGTGGGAGGGTTCACTTGTGGGAAGGCTTTTCTCAGCTTGCTTTTGGGTTTTGGGACTGTGTTCACCTAAACACTTTCTGGTTTTCTGCTCTTCTCCAGTGACCCAACCTTTGGGAAGAGAAACTTTGAGCCAATGCTGACTGTGGAGCTGTGTGGGACAGCAGGTAGGATGTGCTTTGAATTCTTTAGTTTTGTAAAAATGTACTCTAGGAGGGGGCTCATTCACCCTAAATTCAGACTGGAGTCATCATTCCAGCCTACCCAGCCAAGGGGGCACCTTCATCCCATTCACACTATAGACACAGGAGCCTGCTGTGCGCTGCCACATCCGAGCACCAGGAGCAGCTCAGGGGAATGCCTTCGGGGTGGGAGATGTTCAGGGGGGCCCTGCATGAGCCAGGAGGGAAGGGAGAGTCCTCTGCTCCCCACTGGGATCAAGGCATCCTTCCTGTTCCCCCAGGTGCCACTGGATGAGGCTATGGGGGCAGCCAGGACTGGGGTGGGGCAGGGCAGGCCGGAGGGGCAGAGCTGACTCCTGCTCTTTGTTTGGGGCTCCAGGTCTCACACCGCCCACCACTCCGCCATACAAACCCGCCGAGGAGGACCTGTACAAGCCAGACATCCCCCAGGAGGCCGGGAAGGAGGAGGGGATGTCCCCCAGCCCCGGGGACGCGGCAGCCTCACGGAAAGCGCCCAGGAAGCACCCGGAGAGGACGGAGCTGTTCGCCCACCTGAGCCGGGCGCGGGCGCTGCCCGAGCAGCAGGGCGTGCTCAAGCGGCCCTTCTCCCGCTCCTTCGGGGACCACGACTACTGCCAGGTGCTGAAACCCGAGCCTGCCCTGCAGAGGAAGGTGCTCAAGTCGTGGGAGCCCCCGAGCCAGGTGGAGACGGAGCACAAGAGGAGGGTCCCGGCCGCCCACTACCAGGGGCTGGAGCTCGGCAAGGACACGGGCACCGAGATGCTCTGGAAGGACGGCGTCAAGCAGCTGAGAGACCAGGAGATCAGAGCCAGCTTAACAAAGCACTTTGGCTTTCTGGACAGTGCCCTCGATGACGAGGACATGGTCTTCTGCAAGACCCCCGAGTACGACACCGTCTTTGAGGACAGCTGCAGTGAGAGCGGCTCCCCCGTGGAGGAGGATGAGGAGGAAGAGGAGGAGGAAGAGGAGGAGCACAGCGACACCAAGCTGTGCCTGAGGAGAAGCGCCCTTTCCAGGGGCAGTTTGCGTTACTGCTCCCGGAGCAGGTCCAGCTCGGGCTCCTCGTGCTGCCGGTCGCGGTCACCTGCCAGCAGACGCACCTTCAGGTACGGGCACACGGGGACATTGGCACTGGTCGTGTCCCCTGAGTTTTCAGTGTGGTGCAGGGCACTTCCAGTGCTCTCTGCTCCGCTGGCACAGGTCGTAAAGATGCTAATTAATGAAAGAAAAAGTGTGAAAATAATTGGTGCTGCAAGTAGTAAAGATGTTAATTAATGAAAGAAAAACTATGAAAATAATTGGTACTGCATCAGTCACCGCTGCCAGTGTCAGCCATGGCCTGAGGAAGCAGTGGAGGACTGAAGCAGCCAGGGGGTTCCATGGGTGGCAGGGCATGGGCAGGACCCAGGCCTGGGAAGGGGCAGGTGCTGCCTGGGGACACCCTGGCATCTATCAGAAAACACTTTGCAGTGTCCTTTTCAATGGGTCCAGACCCCAGTCTCTCCTTGGCTCCCAGTGCCCCCACTCCTGTGGGTGTCTCAGCTTCTCACTGATGTTTGAAGCTTTCCCAGCAGCTCCCCCAGCCCCGGGCTGAGCTCCTGTCCCTCCCTGCAGGTGTGAGAACGGCGAGCAGTGTCAGGGCGGCAGCGGGCAGCGGGGCCAGCTGAAGAAGAGACGGGAAAAGGCCATCGTAAGTGAGGGGGGACCCCACGGGGACACAGCAAGGCCAGCCCTCGGCTCATCTCCTGCTCCCAAAAGCAGCAGTAGAGCCCATTAGCCCTGGCTTCAGCATCCCTTGGTGCAAGGCCAGTGTTAAACAAGGACAGGGGCTGGTGGGGGGAGGAAAACCCAACGTGCAGCAGGAGCCGCCAGCGATTGGCAACACACGGAGTCCTTGGCACAGGGATGCCCAGAGCCTCCTACGCTGGTGCCTCAGTGCACTTGGCTCTGGCAGTTTGTGGGGTGAACTGGGGAATCCCTGATGGCACAGATATGGCCCTGCTGCATCCTCGTGCACCAGGAACCTGTGGGCACATGGAGGGAGCTGGGAGAGGAGTGGGCACATGGGAGAGTAAATTGGTGCTCCCTACTGCTGTGCACACACACTCACACTCACACTCACACATGCTGCTTTGGCACTTCTTCCTACAATGCAATTGGATTTTGCCACTGGCAATTCTTGGGACTGTATCCCACATTTGCCAGGAGAAGCTGCAAGAATGCAGGAGAATTTTAAAAGAGAAAAGGGGGCAGTGGCTGCTGCAGCCTGGTAATGGCTGTCCTGGGGGTGACACTGTGACCTGGCTCCAGATCCTGGAGATGTCAGGCTGTGTCCATGGCAGAGTTTCCCAGTGCTGGCTGCAGGGGCTCCGCCACAGCCCATCAGCAGCACAGAGGTGCAGGGTCCAAGCCTGAAAGCTTTTGGTTGCTTTGGCAGGGGGAAGGCCGGGTGGTGTACATCAGAAACCTCTCCAGCAGCATGAGCTCCAGCGAGCTGAAGAAACGCTTTGAGGTGTTTGGTGAAATCGTGGAGTGTCAGGTCCTGACCAGGACTAACAGGTGGGTGGGCAGTGAGCTGTGGCTCAGGTCTCCAGCAGCTACAGGCAGCTCCTCTCCTCAAAGCCCACAGCACTGCCAGGCAGTGCCACATCAATCCCCTGGGTCAGCCGAGCCCTCGGTCTCGGTGCTTTTGTCAAGGAGATTCAGTGTGCCCAGAGCTCCAGGGGCATCTGTGGGGTGGAGGAGTGGGAGAATGATGGGCCAGGGGTGTAGTGCTGCAGCACAAGGGCTGTGGGGCTCTTCACATCCTGAATTCTCTCTCTGGTTGCTCAGGGGGGAGAAGTACGGCTTCATCACGTACCGCTACTCCGAGCACGCCGCCTTATCGCTGAAGAACGGCCCCTCGCTGAGGAAGAGGAACGAGCCCTCCTTCCAGCTCAGCTCTGGTGGCCTGGGGCGCTTCTTCTGGACCAGATACGCTGACCTGGGTGAGGAAGCAGCAGCTGCTTTGTCTCTTTTATCAGCACAGAGCTGTTAGAGCACTGTGCACCGCTGAGCCCTGGTCACCCAGGGATCCCCAACGCCTGCAGAGCCTGCAGGAGAAGCCCACTGCCTTTCCTATGGCTCATGGGACAGGTGGATTGGGGAACTGGGGAGAAGGAAAGAAACTGGTGTGAGGCCTCAGGGTGTGCTGGCTGCAGAATGTATCATCACAGCCCAGAGTGTTGGGTCTCAGCTGAGCGCAGCCCATCTTGTGTCTGCTGAGTTTCTGCACAGTGCTGGAGGCTTTCCAGCAGAAAACTCCCTTCCCAGGCATTAGAGAAGGCAGTCAGCAACATTTCATTAGCCCAAGAGGTGATGTGGGTGGTTTGCTGCTCTGCAGGACAGATTCACCAGCTGCACATGCACTCTGGAGCCAAAGTGACAGCACTGAAATGTGCTGTGCTCGCATTAATCCTTTCAGTGCCTCAGCAAGGTCTCAGGGACTGTGTCACCAGGGCTGCAGCCTGAGCTGAGGGCCAGGAGCCAAACCCTGTGCTAGTCGTGCAAGAGAAATGTGTCCTGGGCTTTGCCCAGCCCTCCTTGCTTCAGGTGTTTCACCAACACTGCATGTTTATTTCTGTACCCTCTGCAGAGGCTGAAGGGTTCTGGATATCACTTGATGAGTGAAGGACTGAGGTCCAGAAAATAAACCCCAAGTCTTGACTTACCTGCAGATGGCCCATCTGATTCAAGTACTCCCTGAGTTTTTATCACCCTGCAGTATCTGCTCTGCTTAGAGCAGCCACCCCTTGACTTTGATCGTGGGCACAAATGTCCAGTGTTCACCTGAATAAACCCCAGAGCCTCCCATTTTGGACACAGAGAAATTAGGAACCAGATAGCACCCTGTGAGGAAGATGGTGACCATGCAGGGCTGTGGGGAGGGGTGCCAGAGCTGTCCTTCTGCCTAAGAGAAGCCCCCTGAGTGCTCCTCACCTGACTTCTGCAGAGCCATCAGTCACCCCCTTCCTGCACAGCCCAGCTCATCCCTAAAATCCTGCTCATCCTGGTACAGGGTGAGAAGGGGAGCCCCCAGGCAGAGGTGAAATGCAACCACACCATTCAAAAATACACACCCAAAATGTTAAGCTGCTGTGAAATTTGGCAGCCTTAGTTCTGCTGTGTGCTGAATTCCCTGGGCTTTCCAGGGGCACTCTGTGTTCAGCTCCTGGCACAGGGCTGGCAGTGGAGCAGGCTGGCTCTGCCACCAGCACAGCTCCCATGGGATGGCCCAGTGTCAGCCCTTCCAAATTCAGCTGCACACAGGAGATTTTTTCACCCCTGGCAGTGAATGCCAGTGGTGTGTGCCCTGCCCAGCTGGGCCTGGCTGCAGCCCCCCTGCCCCAGCTCTTTTCAGTGTCACCATCACCGCTGTGCCCAGCCTGGCTGTGCAGTGGCAGGGCAGTGAGCAGTGCCCTGCTGTGCCTCAGTTTCCCTCCCCACGAGGCAGAGAGGACGCTGATCCCCCTGCCTGACCCGGCTGTCCTCTGTCCCTGCCATCCCCAGATTGCGGCACGGACGAGTCGTCCCCAGCTCCGGTGAAAAGCAAGTACGAGACCATGGATTTCGACAGCTTGCTGCAGGAGGCCCAGCTCAGCCTGCATCGGTAACAGCCTTAACCTTGGAGGAATACCTCAATACCTCAGTCAAGGCACTTCCAATATGTTTACGTTTTCAAAGAAATTATTCAGTCTATGGCAAGCGAGAGAGCGAGAGAGAGCGAGAGCACGCCCGCGAGAGAGAGAGACTGCTGTCCCCTGATCGATGTTTACATTGAACAAAGCTGCTTCTGTCTGTGAGTCCCCATGGTGTTGATGTCTCACTGCCACACGTTAGTCCCCTCTCTGCTTCTGACTGGTTGTTTTAGGGTGAGCCTAGGAGCCCCCCGGCCCCTCTTCCCCCTCCCAGCCCTCCCCATGCTCCCGCCGTGGAGTTGCAGCTGTGTTCACCATAACATTTTTTTGTCCGTAGTGTGTGATGATGAAATTGTTCATTGTGAATAGAATCAGGATTATAAACTAATTTTTAATAGAAGAAGAGAAGAAAAAAAAAGTATATACTTAAAAAAAATGTATTTATGGCTCAGATGTACTGTAATTCAGATTTATTGTACCGCTTCCTTGATTTTTAACTATGCACTGTAATGAGGCACTTGCCACTCAGCAAATGGGGGGTCAGAGCAGTCACAGAGCTGACATTCCCCTGCCTCCCCTGCTGGCAAACCGGGGTGCTCGGTGCTTGCCCCGGGGTCACCCACTTTGCTGTCAAAGCCATTCTTCGTGCTGGCGTGGCCCGAGCCCCCAGCATCACCCCCATGCTGAGCTGGGTGCTGGTGGGTGATGGATGCAGCTTTGCAGGCTGCAGAGGCTGGGAGAGGGATGCAGTGCCTGCAGCCAGCGCTGCTCCGGCCTCCGCTGCCTTTGGAGCCAGGAGAGAGGGGCTGGGGGCTGCAGCCAGCTGGGCACATGTGTCCTGCTGGCACAGCCTGGGGCATGGATGTCTCCGGGCCATGTGGAGGAGCTGGCTCCTCTCCAGCTCCTTGGATGGCTGCGAGACTGGCCAGGCCCTGTGGCTTGATCCACACTCGCTTCCACACCCTGCAAAAGCAAGCGGGGCGAGAAGACCTGTGTGTGCTTCCCACTGGGCAGCCAGCCCAAATCCAGCCCAAATCCAGCCCAAAGTAAGGCCAGCCCCAAGTGCGGAGAGGTGGGGCGGGCACAGCACCCACACTGAGCACCCCCACTGAGCACCCCCAGCCCCCTGCCCCGTAGCTGATAAGCCATACACGTCCCAGCACCCACCCGCACCCCGGATCCGTCCAGCGCCCCGGGGCACAGCTCTGCCTCTGGCCAAGGGCCCTCGGCGCTGGATTGAAGTGTAAAATGAACTTGTGGACTTGCCCTCCGCGTGTGGGTGTGGTGGGAAGGGGACACAGCCCCCACCAGCCGGAGCAAAGCCCACCACCAGCCGGCCAGAGGCGCTGTTTTCCCAAGGGAGCGGGAACCTTGCCGCTCCTCAAGCCATCGCCACCTTCTCCTTTTATTTTTGAGCCCCAGAGACCACTAGGGATTCAGCCATCCTCTGTAGATAGAATATTATAGCCTTAACTCTGCCAATAGATAGATTAGAGTCTCCTGGGGTCTCCCCTCCCCACGACCTGGGGGTTTCACCCCCGGTTCCCTGGGTATGTTCCGTCCTGCAGGGAGAGCGACCAAAGCCTGGGAAGTGGCACAGGATGCGAGGCCAGGAGCCGGAGCCGTGCCAGGGTGGGCCCTGGCAGGAGCAGGAATGCCGGCAGCGCCGACACCAGCACAGTTCCCTGGCTGTTCCCTCGGGAGAGCCGTGGTTCTGACAACACCAGCCCGGCAGCACCGGGGCCCGGGGCCACCGCGGGGTCCCCACGCTGCCACCGGTGACCATCGCTGCCAGGGAACAGCCCTGGTGCCATTCCAGCCTCAGCAGAGAAATCTGGCGCCTCTCCCACCCCTAAATCCCCCGTTCTCATCCCACCTTAGCGACCACGAGCAGCTCTGGCCGAGACTGAGCATCTGCTATTGGCAATTGCCTCATTGTAGCTTTGCCTTTTTCTGTCCTAGTATTTCCTCACGATGATGATGTTTACATGTGATTGCTATAGAGCTTATGTAGAATGTATATAGCGACACATTTAGGGTGGGTAGTACTGTCCTGTGCTGTGCTGATGTTTTTCAGAAAACGATCAATCCAAAAGAAAAAAAACCAACAAAAAAAAAAAAAAAAAAAAAAAAAAAAAAAAAGAAAAAAAGAAAGAAAGAAAAAAAGAAAAGCAAATAAGTGGAATTCTTCCATCTCCCACTCAGCTGGGGGCACCCGTGGCTGGGCCCCGCTGGGGATGCATCAAGGGTGGTGGAGGGGAAGGGTTAGTGCAGAGCTGGGGGGGCTCCAGCCCACGCCAGGGGATCAATCAGTCACTTCCAAGCACTGGTTTTGGCAGACCCAGCCCCAGCATTTCCCAGTGTTTTCCTGTGGCTGGGTGCCCTGGGTCGGCCCCAGCCCAGCTGCTGGGTCCTGAGGCCGGTGCTGGGGAAGGGAAGGGCTGGTCCTGCACAGAGCTCATCAGTACTGCAGCCCTAGGGTAGGAAGAGATGCAATAAGTGGTCTTTGTGGTGCCTGAAGCCTATAAGTGGGGTTGGGTTTTCTTTTCTTGTTTTCTTTTTTTTTTTCTTTTTTTTTTTGTTTGGGTTGTTACTTTTTTTCATTCACTTGGGATGATTTGTTTTCCTTCCTCCCCAAAAAAATCTTTCCAGACTTATGCACTATGCTTAGAGCCCCTTGGGCTGTGTGCTGCCTGCCCTGGGGCTTCCCCCATCTCTTAGGACTGGGTGAAAAATAAATTTCCACTTGATTTTTTTTTTTTTAAATTTTGTGGGGTTTTTTTTTGTTTGTTTGTTTGTTTTTAACTCTAAAGGTGTCTTTAGCTCACAGTGCTCGAGTCTGCAGGAAGGTGGGTCGGGCACAGGGGCAGGTGAGAGCTCCCTCCTGAGCTGCCTAAGGTTTGCATGCTGACAGGGAAATGGGGCAGGAGCAAAGCAATGCCCAGGCACTGCTGCCAGGGAAGCCAGAGGTGCCCAGAGCTTTGCAGGAGCTGCCAGGGACTGGGGATCCCCCCTTTCCCAAGGGTTGCCTTCCCCTCCCACCCAGCCTGTGGGACCCTCACACCCCAGCCCCCTGCAAGGGCTGGGGATGGGCAGGAGAAACTGGGAGCAAAAGGGTTTATTCTGGTAGGCAATAAGTCAGGAGGAGATTTATTTTTTTAAAGCTGTGTGAGTATAGAACGCCCCCCGGCCGTTTCCTGCAGGTGCTGTGGGCAAATGCTGAATGTGTGAAGAGTTTCTGATAAAATGCCCCTTTGCTTGTTTTGCACAGGTTTGCCCCAGAAAAACTCGTTGTTCAGGGGGGGCAGCAGGTTTCTGGCTGGAATCCAGCGCGTCCCTGAGGCTCCGCAGGGAGGAGCAAACGTTTCTGAGTGTGTGGGCTGAATGCAGAGGACAATCCCAGGTTTTAAGGTTGGATGCTGCCCCAAAGCAAAGGTTTCTCTCATTTCCTCAGCACATCTTTCAGGAAGCAGCAGCTCAGTCACCTTGTTGCAGTCCTGGGTCTGGTCTCAGCTCTGCGCCGTGCAAATCAGTTTTGCAATTGCAGATCAACACGGTTTTCTCCCTTTTTTGGGGATTTTTTTTTCTTTCTGGAGGTCTGCTGAGTCCTGAGGTACTGGTGTTGGAACTGAACTCAACACCTGTTCTGTTCTAAGTCCATCCCTGACAATCTCAAGCAATACAGAGCCAAATGCAGCCTTGGGGTTTCATTTTGGGGTTTCATTCCTCTTCCCTCGCCCTCCCCGGGGCCAGGGGCAGCAGCAGGAGCTGGGGAGGGAATGTGTGAGTGCATGTGAGAAAGAGAGAGAACGGTTCAATTGATGCATTTCTTCAGAAAGGTGTAAGAATTTCACCTAAAAAGGGGCACATCTGCTTTGTTATTTATATAAAAAAGCTAAATTCTGTGTTTTTCTTCTTTTTTTTTTTTTAATGTAAAAGGACACTGCTCATAATTATTAGGGGCCAATTCTGCCTCTGTTGCTCATGCTCAGTAAGTACTACTTAACTCTGCAATTTTCTACTTGCAGAGTAAGTAAAAGCAGAATTGATCCCTCTATGATTAAGAATCAAGTTTTTAGTATTTTTTTTTAATTGGTAGTGGTTTTTTTATATTTCACTTAATTTTTCCCCCAGTTCCATTCTGTTGTGTCCTTATTTATGTAATATACTTTAACCTTAAGAGATGGCATGGATTCTTATGCCTTTCCTTTATTATTATTGTTATTATTTTTAAAAAAAGAAAAGAGATTTATTTCTAGTGTGATTTAACTGTCTACCTTCTAAAATGAGAGAACGTTTTCTTGTATTTTTACATTGTCAGATTCTATAGTTTCATAGATAATTTAACCAAATCGCTCAATGTATTCTCTATATCTATCCAGTGGGTATAAAAGTTCTATTTTAAATTGTGTAAATACTTCAGAACTGGCTTCTTTTTCCAGACTCCCCTGCCGTGGAGTTTCTTGTTTACATCAAAAAGACTGTAGAATCTCTACGCTCATGTACTGTAAATAGTGAAGTGATCTGCCTATAAATAAACGATAACATATATACTATAAAGTGGAAACAACACAAAAAGGAACCAGTTTGTGCTGCTATACTTTGGTTTTTAGTGCAAATCTGCTCGGGGTGAGGTGTTTTCCTGCGCCAGGGCCAAGGGGGTGGCAGAGCCTGCCAGCTGCCAGGGATGCAGCTCCTGCCTGGGAACATCGCTGTCTATTGCTATTTAAAGTGTGCCTGCTCCCAGTTTAAGTCATGCAGAAAAACCTGGGCCCTGCACTTTGAGAGGTGCCACTGCCACAGGACCCTTCCTGAAGGAACTCCTCAGATGGAGGGGGTGAAAAATGCAGCTGAACATGCTCCTCAGAATTTCTGGAGTGGAGTAAGAGGGCAGGAGAAAATGTGGACAAGACTGCAGGTGGTGATGCAGCAGCCGAGCAGCTGAGGCTGGCAGCTGGAGAGCCCCTGGAGCCAGGAGAGCGGGCCCTGGGAGCCAGAGTGCTCCCCCAGGGGCAGGGCCGTGTCCTGGTGCCCTGGTGCCCGTGGCAGTCCAGGCTCTGGGAGGGATGTTTGGAAGGCAGGGACAGGCCCAGCACGGGCACAGCTCCCCCGGGCACACGGGAGCCCTGTGCCAGCCATGCCCTGATAGGGCTCACCAGGCTGCAGGGGTGGCACAGGTTTTATCCAGACCATGGGTCAGTGAAGCTGCTGGGCTGGGGGATCCCAGCAGCCCCAAAGGAGCAGCTCTGCGAGGCGCTGAGCTGTGCCAGCTGCTGGGGTTTGCTGACTGGCACCGATTCAGGCAGCAGCTCTGCACCTGCCTGTCTCCAGCACATCTGTGGGAGCCCGGTGTGGCTCCCCCAGCCTAGGCACAGATCTGGAACCTGCCTCCCAGCCCAAAGCCAGCCCCCATCCCTGCCACTGCTGCAGCCAGAGTGCAGATCCATGGGAAGCCCATTCCCTGCTGCTTTCCACAGCCAGCAGCCTTCAAGGCCACCAGAGAGGAATGTTTTTCTGAGCTACATCAGCTCTGTGATGCCAATAGTGCCCAGACAGATGAAAACATGAATTTGGAGGGTGGAAATGTGGGAATGCAGCAGGGACAGCCAGTGATGGGGTGCCCGGGGTGGGCACTTGTGGAGCAGAGACACAGCACTGGGTCCCCAGGAGGGACAGGGGCACACAAGGGAAGGGCCTGCAGGGAGGGACAGACCCAGGGCTGATGTTTGTCCTCCCAACCTGACCTGTGCCTCCAACACTGCATTCCCAGGCAGCCTCCTGGAAAACAAAGCACTCATCTGTTTATTAAATACAATTGTTTGTTGAGGACAATTCCTGCAAGCAGACCTAGAATCTGTCTGAAGGGATGGTGAATGCTGACACCAGTTCATCAGTTCCCTTGGTCCCAGCAATTACTTCCAACCATTTGGGATAAATCCCAGCTGGGTGGTTTTTATTTTGGCAGAACTTTGTGATTAAACAACTCCTTTTCACACAGACACTGGATCTGTTTTGGAGTGGCTCAGTGGCTGCTGCAGGGGAGGGGGGCAGTGTTATTTCTCTCCCTGCACAGTGTGCCTCGTGGGAGGGGAAAATCAGTCACTCAGGAGCTTGTGTGAACAGGGACAGCTTTGGTGGTGCCCTGGGCTGGCTGGCACCTGGCAGTGGGGGCAGCCCAGCCCAGCTGCTGCTCCTGACCAGTGTGCAGTGCCCACTGTGCGGACTCCATCTCACTGCCTGCTGAGCTGTGCTGGGCTGCTCTGTGGAGTCTCAGCTCCACCTGTGCCCTCAGCAGTGGCACCTGACACCAAATCCTGCCCTGGGCTCTGCTGGCACGGGAGCTGCCTGACAGGGACCTCAGCTTTGGGCCACACAAGCTCTGCCCTGGGCTCTGCAGGCCGCACTTCAGCTGAGCCACACAATTGCTCACTCAGGGTTTATCAGTCCCAGCCTCTCGTCCAGCTCCATCCAGGAGTCTTTGCAGAAGGGAACAGCTTTGGTTCCTTTGGTCCTCTCTGCCTGCTGGTCCAGCTCTCCCAGCCTCCCTGCCCACAGGGATTCTTCCCAGCTTTCCTTCCTGCCTCATTTCCTGACCCATCACAGCAGGGCTGCACCTTCTGCCACGCTGCCCTTGAAGTGCCCAAGCTCTCAGCCTCGAGCTGCTGTGAGGAGTTTGACTTGCTGTCACTGGGGAATTCAACTCTCTAACGCTGGGATTTCAGTATTAGAAAGTGGCGTTTCTTTATTTCAGCCCTCGGCATGCGGGGCATAACTCCCTATTACACACAGCACACCTGGCTGACTGACCAGCTTTAATCTATGTGGCTTTACATGTCCAGTACATTTCCCCGAACTATATGCTAAACATCCCCTGTATCCTCTGCATGTTTAAATCACTTCTTAGAGTTTATTTTCATTGGAGTGGGGTTCTTTTGAGGATCCTGCCTAGTCGTTTGGGGAACATCCCATTTCTCCAACTATTCTTTTTTGGTCACAGACCTCCAAAAATGTTCCTTCTCTTTGAATGCTGCCCATTGCTGTGGTCAGACCAGGTTATTAGTTCCTACCAGTGTAGCTCAGACTCACAGTCTTTACAGATGAGATAACCGCATGCATACAGGACAAAGCCCTGGCCAGGAAACAGAAAGGAATTTCCAAGAGGTAATTCAACACGAATTGTTACAACTTTATTATCAGCACCGGGACAGACGCAGCCCCTGCACACGTGGCTTCGAGAGGCAGGAAGCTGAAGAGAAGGGAGCGAAGACCCTCCCTGGTGAAGGGGAGGAGGCAGCAGCCATTAGCCCATGGGGTAGTTTGCTCCTTATCAGTAGTGCCCGCGCTTTGCTTTGTTTCCGTCCCTGTCAGCCGTGCCCGGAGCCGGAGGCACGGCCCAGGCAAAGGCCATGGCGGGGCTGAAGGAAGAGCTGACCTGTCCCATCTGCCTGGACATCTACAAGGAGCCCACGAGCGCGGGCTGCAGCCACAGCTTCTGCAAGGACTGCATCAAGCAGGCGCTGCGGGGCCAGCAGAGCCCTGCCCGGTGCCCGCTCTGCCACTCGCTCGTCGGGGAGCTGCGGGCCAACTTCCACCTCCGCAACATCGTGCAGAGGTTCCTGGATGATCCCGCGCACCAAGAGGAGGAAAAGCAGGAAGCGCAAGGCCAGGAGAAGGGGGAAAGCTCGGGCCAGGCCGGGGAGGTGGTGCTGTGTGACTCCTGCCTCCAGGAGCCGCAGCCCGCAGTGAAGACGTGTCTGAGCTGCGAAGCCTCGCTGTGCCAGGCGCACCTGAGCAGGCACAACAGCCGGCACGGGCAGAAGAGCCACGTGCTGGTGGAGCCCTGCGATGGGCAGCTTTTGGCTGAGAGGAGATGCCCGCAGCACGGCAAACTGCTGGAGTGCTTCTGCGAGAGTGACTCGGAGTGCATCTGCGTCCTGTGCTCCGTCATCTCGCACAAGAACCACAAGATCATCAGCTTGGAGGAGGCTTTCAGCGAAGCGCAGGTAAGAGGCTGCTGGGGCGGGGGCCCTGGCCGGGATTGCACCAGGAGAACCCCAGAGAGCTCCCGTGGCACAGGGGCAGCTCCTGAGTTTGAGAGCTGCAGAGCCAGCACGGGGCTAAACTGCAGTCCTGGGCTTTTATTCTGAGTTTTTTCACAGATTCTCTCTGGCTCTGGCCCCTCAGATATAAAACGAGGTGTTATAAACGCCTTTTTCCCCTCCGGAGGGAGGAGTTTGGCCAGAATGGTCAAAATGGGGCCTGAATGCTCTTGCAAGGCCTGAGTGCTCCTGCAAGGTTTTAGTCCTTGGTGCACCTCCAAGGCAAAGATGAGCCTGAGCTGCACTTATGCAAAGATAATTAATGACAGAGTAAGAGAAAGAAAGGTGCCAACAGGGGAAATAGCTTTGTATGTGGCTAGTGCACGTGAACAGTTTTCAGCTTCAAACTGTCCTTTTTGTGCTTGTAATTGTGGCACTTGTTCAAGGATAAACCCTTCCAGTGAGCCTTTATCCTCTGATTAGTCCTGAGAGCATGCAGTGAGCAGACCTTTTGCAAGTCCAGCTAACCCCTGTCGATAAAACTGCTGATCTCGTGCATTATGCCAGTCCTCTCCTGATATCTCCTTCCCATGATATTTGTAGGTATTATTTCCTGGAATTCTGAAAACACTGAAGAACCATGAAGCTGCCGTGGATAAAGTCATAACAAAATTGCTGAAACAAATGGAGGGACTAAAGGTTTGTTTCAAGGTCCCATATCACCTTGGGGTGGTTGCTTGCTGGTAAATAATGAGATGAAGTTTTCTTTTGTCCTTCCCAGATCATGGATTCTGAAGCTTTTTCGTTCCTGGGTGGCTTCTCATGTATTTTTGAGATTTCTTCTTTGGGAAAGGGTGATGTAGAACTTTTTAATCAGTGTGGGAGGTCCATTCTTAGTTAAGCTTGAAAATCTGTGCCTCCAGATGAGTGGCTGGTGTGTGGCTTTTTTATTTTTCCAACCTTCAACGTTTAGTTACTTTTTCAATCCCAGAAAAAAGACAGATTTTTTTTTTCTAAGTAAAAGCTAATGTGGAAAATGTCCCTTACAAATTTGAAAATGTTTTCTTGATAGAGTGATGAGAGCCATCGGAGGGCACGGCTGGAGAGCCTGTTCCAGGAGATGCATAAGGAGCTAGAGAAGAAAAAAGGCGAGGTCCTGAAAGTTCTCAGTGACTATGAGGAGGAACAACTTTCTAAGATTAAGACAGAGGTGAATAATCACAAGAGGATGAAGGATTCGGCCAGCCAGGATGTTCAGAAGCTGCAGGATCTGAGGAATCAGAAGGACACACTTCTTTTCACCAAGGTACCTCTCAGCATCCCCCTTCCCAGAGACACACAGCTCCAGAGCTGGCCTGTGCCTGCACTGTGCTGATTCTGCTTTCCAAATCTTTACAGGCTTTTTCAGCGATCAGAGGCAGGTAAGCTGCTCCTGAGGTTTAATATCTTTATTGCCAATGTGTACAAGGAACAGAGCTCTCAGTGAGAGGAGGGGACAGTTGGGGGTGTTGGGCTGTGCTCCAGGGAACAAGGACAGGAGCAGAGGGAACGGCCTCAGGCTGGGCCAGGGCAGCTCAGGGTGGGCACAGCAGGAATTTCCCCATGGAAAGGGGGCTCAGGGCAGGCTCAGGGTGGGCACAGCAGGAATTTCCCCATGGAAAGGGGGCTCAGGGCAGGCTCAGGGTGGGCACAGCAGGAATTTCCCTATGGAAAGGGGGCTCAGGGCAGGCTCAGGGTGGGCACAGCAGGAATTTCCCCATGGAAAGGGGGCTCAGGGTGGGCACAGCAGGAATTTCCCCATGGAAAGGGGGCTCAGGGCAGGCTCAGGGTGGGCACAGCAGGAATTTCCCCATGGAAAGGGGGTTCAGGCACTGGAACTGCCCAGGGAGGGTTGGAGTGCCCATCCCTGGAGTGTCCAAGGAAGGGCTGGAGGTGGCACTCAGAGCTCTGGGCTGGGGACAAGGTCGGGATGGGGCACAGCTTAGAGTTGATGGCCTTGCAGGTCTTTTCCCATGTCTGTGATTCTGTGGTTCTGTGATTCCTTCTGCGTGCTTTAGGAAATGCCAGCCACTTCCTAAAAGGGAAGTTGTGCCAAAGCCACCCATTACTTTGGATAAATCAACCAAAGATGGTATTCTGAGACTTTTCCAGCAATTCATCTCAAACATGGAGATCTCCTTTAAGCTCTCATCACATTGGGAATACGAAGGAACATCTACTGGTAAGAGCTCATTTTGCTATGTCAAAAGCAAATGGGGAAGTCAATCAAACATCTTTAAGAAAGGACTATAATGAAGCACCAAGTACACTGGGTACCTCTAGAAATGCTAATTCCTTACACCTGTGCTTATTTGCACATGTGTGTGCAGCAAAGGGAGCTGGTCCTGCCATTCAGGGCTTTGGGGCATGCCTTGAATGCACCTTGCTAAACCAGGCTATGGATGGAGAGGCTGTGAATTCCCAGGAGTTTTCTGGGAGGATTAAGAGAAGCAATACCTCTGTTGCCTCCCTTTGATTCAAGGGGAAAGTTGAGAACTCATCCCAGCAGGGGCAGGGTCAGACATAAATAACCTCCTCTTCCTGTGTAAATATTTCTACTCCTTTGCAATGCTTTGCAAGCTTAGCCCACAGTCCCAGAGCTGTGCACAGTGGACACCTGTCTGACTGAATTGGTGAAATTAGGGATCCCTAGGTACTGCTCTCTGGGTGTTGCTTCAGCCCTTACTGGCAGTGGGCCTCGGGTCAGGACAGAGGCAGACTCCAAATGTCCACAATGATCTGGTAATCAATGCATTTTTTCTCTTTAGGTCCCTTCTCATTTGGTGGTACAACATCCTCTGGATTCACATTTGGATCTACCTATCATTTTCCTTAAACTAGCCTAATGAAACACAAATTCAGTGGCCATCATAATGATAACAGTCATAGAAAGGAGGAAGAGAGAGAACCCAACGAAAACTATCAATGCCCAGCACGATTGCTCCCCCATCACCTGCTCTCTGATGTCCAGCCACTGTTCACAAGCAGCAATTGGCTCCTTGTGGACATCTGGCCCCAGTTCCTACACTGGGCTTCGTGTTCTGTGGTGTGGAATATGCCCTTGGCCAGTTTGGGTCACCAGCCCCAGCTATGCTCCTTCCCAGCTTTCTGTGCACCTCCTCGCTGGCAGAGCATGAGGCACAGAAAGTTCCTTGGCTCAGGTCTAGCACTGCTCAGCCACAGCCAAACCAGCTTTTTCTGTTACCAACATTATTCCCTACTGTACCAGCTGCTGAGAAGAGAATGAATTCTCAGGAATGGAGTTCTCATAATTAGAATGAATCCTAACCCAAACCAGGACAGGACTCCAATATACACAGTGCCATCCCAGAGCTGCTGGGAGGAGGTTACCAGCAATGAGAGCTGCTGGAAGCTTGGAATTGTTTGTGCCTGGTTAGAATGCTGCTTCTTTGTGTTCCTTAGGTTGAAGATATTAATGGTAGAAGAAACACTGTCTTTTCATGATGTGTCTGTCAAGGCTGTGCATCCTGCTAAGAACTTCAGGCTTATAGAGACTGGAACCATCCCTTTCAAGTATCCCATCCATGATGCCATCAGAGTGATGAAGCTCCTGTTAGTAATGTGATTACAAGGTGTTTTGTTTTTTCAGGCCTAGAAATTGTGAGCCTTGCACGTAGGCTATGCCAAGCTGGATTGTGGGCTGCTATGAGGGGGTGTATCACAGCACCCCACCTCTTCCTGCAAGAGCTCCTCTTATTTATTCTGTTAATCATAATGGAAATACCGTTAAGTTGGGCATTTTTGCTCGGCTGTTTTAAATACTGTGTTAGGTTCTTGTTAATAAAGTCATGTTATTAGTTTGTTAAACGTGATGGCAATTTGTTTTATCTAAAAGTTGACAGCACAACATTAACTGCTACAGCACTAGCAGTTCTGATCTTTGAGCTAAGGCAGCAGCTTTTGCCTCTGCCGCCTCTTTCCATCCTGCACATCCAGTGCAGAAGCAAAGCTGCCCTGGGAGGTGAGGAGAGACCGTGCAGCGTTCCCTGCTGGAGACTGAGGGGAAACTTCCCGAAGTGGCTGCCACAGCGTAGGGAAGGGTAGAGCCGGCAGGGGGAACATTTCTCTGCCTGGCCTGGGGCGGAGGAAGGGGCTGGAGGGGGCGGGCTGGGAAGACCCTGGGCCGGCTGCCTGCAGCAGGTTTTAGTCTCGGTTCTGTGCTCCTGCTGCAGCCATGGCCCAAGCTCGGCAGGGATGTGGAGGGGCTGGCATCCTGGAGGCCGAGCTCACCTGCCCCATCTGCCTGGAGCTGTACCGGGAGCCGATGGCGCTGAGCTGCGGCCACAACTTCTGCCGGCTGTGCATTGAGGAGGCGCTGTATTTCCAGGCCCTCTGGACTTGCCCCACATGCATGGCCGACCTGGGTGTCACCTTGGAGCTACACAACAACTTCAAGCTGCGCAACATCGTGGAGGCATTTAAGGCCATCACTTTCAAAGCTCGACGAGAAAGCCTCCAGCAGGACGAAGGCGCTGAAAAGGGGAAGACGGACGTGGTTGCCTGTGAGCAGTGCCTGGATGAGCCCCAGCCGGCCGTGAAAAACCTGCCTGATTTGCGAGGCGTCCCTGTGCCAGGCCCACCTGAGCAAACACAACGCCAGGGCTTTCCATCAGGAACGCATCCTGGTGGAGGTGGGAGCAGGCAAGGAGGAGGAGAGGAGGTGCCGGGATCACGGCAAGCTGCTGGAATGCTACTGCCTCAGGGAGGAGAAGTGCCTCTGCGTGCTCTGCTCCATGGCCGGGGCCCACAAGGGCCACGAGGTCATCACCATGAAGGAGGGACACGACAGAGAGCTGGTAGGGAGCTCTTCCCTGCCCATGGCCCCTGCCCTGGCCGCGAGGACGGAGGAAAGCCGCAGGAAGGGTGATGGGGCTTCCACAGGGAGTGGGGATGGGTGTGAGGGCAGCCCCCATGAGGGAAATTTCTCTCCGCCCCAAGCAAGGGACTGGTGCATTGCGCTGGAATTTGCTTTTCGTTCCCTCCTGTGTGTAGCCAGAACAGTGCGAACAGCTATGCAGAGGGAGCAGAGCGGGGAAAGGTGCTCGGGGCTGGCCCTCAGGGTGTGCGGGTCCCTCAGGGCGGCTCCCCGCAGGAGAGGCTCCGCTGCCCCACGGCAGTGAGGTGCAGCCCCGGCACTGCCCGCCGCCCTCACTGCGGCGTTCCTGGCTGGCATTGAGAAGTATTCCTGCAGGGATTAGAAAGTCCCTTCCTCCACAGAGCATCGGGAATGCCATGCTATTGAAGTTTGCGTGGGAAAGGGATTTTTCCCTCTCGAGGTCCTTCCCTTGGTCTCTGTCCGTGCTGTAGCACGGTGGGATCAGGCTCTGCTCCGCAATAACCAGTGACGGGATGAGGGGATGCAGTCTCAAACTGTGCCGGGGAGGTTCGAGTTGGACATCAGGAGGTGTTTCTTCACTGGGAGGGTTGTTAAACATTGGAAGGGGCTGCCCTGTGAGGTGGTGGAATCCCATTCCTGGCGGTGTCCAAGGAAAGACTGGACGTGGCACTCAGTGTTCTGGGCTGCGTGACAAAGTGAGGATTGGTCACAGGTTGAACTCGGTGAGCTTGGAGGTCTTTTCCAATTTCAGTGATTCTATGATTCCTCCGTCTGCCACAAATTTTATGAAGCCAATGTCCAGTAGATACAAGAGATGGGGGTCTCCATATTCCTGCCTCTGAGTCCAGCTGCTGTCCTTGAAGTGCTCCGGAATCAGCTGAGACTTAGGGGATGCATTCCCTCTGCTCACTCACTGCCTTGCACTTGAAATATCTGGGCTCAGTTTAGAGCCCAAGCAGAAACGCTGCAGGAACCCAGTGCATGGGCAGGAAATGGCTCCCTCTGGACCTCAGGACAGGTCACAGCCTCCTCAGGAATTAGCAGAAGCATCCTTGGCAGCTGTGTGAATTGCAAACTAACTTCCTCCCCCAAGTTACATATCCAAGTTTCGGGGCTGCCAAGCAGAAGTGGGATATGTGAGACAATGGTCATTTCATCAGCTCCACAAACTGCCCGTCTGGTTTGAAGCTGTTCCTTCTGTGCTGTCTTTCCTTCTGCCAGGTTCTGCCAGCATCATGACAGACCTGCAGGAATCTAAAAGTGATTTAGTTACTGCCCTAGAAGAGCTTCAGAAAAGGGAGAATCAGATCAAGGTTGGTATCAGGGTTATTGGTAATTCAGAGCATCTTTCCTTCACAATTTCCCAGCAATAAGTGATGGAAACTATACTGTTAAAAGCAGATGAATAGACAGGGAAAAGAGTGGTTTGAGAAACTGCCAGAAGCCAAGCTTCATTGCAGCCCTCCAGCTCCTCCACAGGAGGAACCAGCTGGGGGATTCCACTCTGTATTGTGGTTGCACAGACCAGGTTGCAGGACTGGCAGCTCACAGATTGTACATAAGATTATGTATTTTTAAAGTTTTCTACCTGTTTAATAAAAGAAAAGCAGTTTATATCTACAAGTGGGATTTTCAGTGTGTACCGGTAAGCTCTCACATTGGTATTCAATTCAAGAAATTCATCTGACTTTGTTACTATATCAGGATTAATTTTGAAAAGCCTCTGTTGAATCAGATATTCCAAGCAAATGTTTATTGTCTGCTTCCTTCTAAAGCCAGCACAAAGGACAGATGGAATCCTAATTGATAAGCAGAGGCACTAAACTGAAGGGTGGAGGTTCTGAGCCAGTGCCCCTTTTTCTTATCTCTTCATTTAGAACAATACCAAAACACTGACTTCTGACCTAAAAAAGCTGTTCAGAAGTATAAAGGCAGAGCTTGATAAGAAACAGACGATGATCCTGAGTGACATTCAGTCTTACAAGGAAGCAGACCTGGCAGTTGTCACCAAGGCAAGGAAGGAAATGGAACAGAAGAGAGACCAGGCTGAGCAGAATCTTCAGGCTTTGCAGATGTTAAAAGAGCAACCAGATATTTTCCTCTTCCTCAGAGTAAGCAGTGGTATTGTGCTTTTCTTCATGCATCTGCCTGTTTCTCAGCCAGGTGACCTTTCTGAAAATCACATTAATGATACCTCTTTTTCTTTTTTCTTTTTTTATTTTTTTTACAGTCCTCTTGGTAGGATCTGAAAGTAGTCACAGACAGGTATGTTACACTTCATAACATTTGTTTTCTTATTTTAAAAAATATGTTGTTGATAACTGGGATCAAACCCCACCACCACCACCCTGTGCTGCAAAGCTGCTCCATATTCCAGCTGAGCCAGAGGGCACCACATGCACACAAGTAACAGGGATGGAGAGATCCCTGCCTGCTGTTACACTTGTCCCTTTAAATTTCAGTTTCCTGGCTGGATTCTCATAGAAACCACTGGCTTTATTACCAGAAAACTTTTTATCAGGGATGAAGCCCCTAGGGTTCAGTTTACATTAACACTGTCCTGGATTCATGTTGGTGACTCCCTCAGCTGAGTTCCCAGGGAACAGCCTTTGGCAGCAGAGATAACCAGCTCATTTCCCAGCAAGTTTTTGAGTTGTGGACAAGCTTGGTACCTAGAAAGATTTATTATTATCTTTATCTACCACTTCCTATGCAATGCCTGGGTGTCAGCTGTAATTCAGTGGTGCAACAGCTCACCAACAGTTCCAGATCCATGAGAGGCTTTGCAGCAGCACTGCAGACCCCAGCTGTATGAAAGGCTGGCTCAAGCATCTACCTGGAATTTGAGATGTCACCTCGGTAACTTGCACAGAATAAAGCTGAGTTCAAACTCAGCTTGTAAGGAGAGCTTGGAATCACCGTGTACCTCAGGGCTGCAGCTCAGTACATTCTAGCCCGTGGGATCAAGGTAATTTTCCAGAAACCTGGACACCATTTAATTCATTTGGCATTCTTGTTCTGGCACTGCTACAACAGTAAGAGCCTGCCTGCAGCAAGTCAAGGCCCTGTTCACACATGGGGATTATCAAAACACCTTGTCCTCTCTCTTTATCAGCCTTTGAAAGTTCCAGTGCAGGTTGGTTAGAATAAGGCATTGCCAAGTAAATAACATGTAGTAATTGGAATTCAACCTTCCCAAAGGGCTGTTAACCCAGTAACTCATGTTGCCAAAGCCCTCTCCTCTTTGCAGACTCTGTCCTAGTGAAGAATTCTGTTACCTTTGGATGCTGGGTGGTTTTCCTTGGTGCAGTGTCTCTGTGTGCCCTAGGATTGCGCGTCTGGATCTGGTCCTGGAGGATGTGAAGGTGGAGGCAGTACAGCTGAATGACAGACTGATGATCCAGTATGAGACCCAGAAAAAGAAGTTTTTGTTGCAGCTGGACTCTGTGCTGGATGATGTGCGCGGTGAGGGGTCCCAACCCAGCCCCACTGACACTGTGGGAAACAGGCACCCCAATCCTTGGCAGCTCCTTCCACCAGGGTGTGAGGGGCTGGTGTGGGGTCCTGAGAGCTGGGGGCAGGGGGCAGTTTCTGTGGATAACAAGGAAGAGGTCTGCTCCTGAGCAGTGCAAGACCAATTTCTCCTCTCTCTGATGTGGTTTCCTGCTCCCATCAACTTCCCAAGTTCTGGGTGCTCAGTCCCACTGTCAAGAAACATCCTCTGTGTTTGCCCAGCCCCATCCCCTCCTGGTTTATCTCTGACCATGAGATCCAGGGGGACAGTACCCAGCCCTACACTTGAGTTCATTGCCAGCTTTGTTAACCATTCTTCTCTATTTTTTTTTTATTTTTTAGATCAAAATCGCCAAGTAAATTAAGAGGAGCAGGTAAATCCTTTTCTTTACTTATAAAATGTTCCCTGCAGATTTCTCCAATTGTTAATTTAAGGACTGTATGTCCTGCACTTTCCTGCTTCAGTTTTAAGGAGACCTAAGCAGAGTCTCAAAGGCTGTCCTTCACCTTATAAGAAGGGACTCAGATCTACTCACATCTCTTGTTCTGCTATTAACAAGATGTGATTTGTGTTTTACAAGGCTCTAACACTGAACACCATTTCTTTACAGCGAGGCTTCACCCACTGATACCTCTTCAGAATGTAAGTAAATGTTCAAAAATACCATTTATTCCTCCGGACTCTGGCTTGGGGCTGTGAGTCTTGCAGAGAAAATCTCCCACCTAACAATGTGATCAGCATTTTGTTGCATGTATCTCCTGTCCTTGCCACAGTGTGTATCCTCAGGGCAGAAATCTCTGGGAACTCACCAGGGAAATAATTTATCTTCAGCCTGAGGGAGACACTGGCTTTGCTTCAGCACTCAGGAAAACTGAGCCTGTTCCAAGGAAAGACCACAGAGGGGTTCCCACCAGCTGGGCAGGAGCTGGAGCAAACTCAGAACCTGAGAAGGTTCCCTAAATAAATCCAAATGCTGCAGGAGATATGGATTGCTGCAACTGAAGTTCAGTTTGCAAATTACTATCTTCTTAATTAGTAAATTCAAAAGAAAATCTTACTTTCTTCATCACATTAACTTTTGGAGCAAATCTGGAGGTATATTTTTTAATCAGTGTATATGTCCATTTATTTCTCTTGTGAGCTCAGTCAGTGGCTGTGCTTTACACAGAATGAGACAGTCACTCAAAACAGGTCAGGGAAAAAGAAATATATTTTTCTGAGACAAAGCAATGCTCTACTTGGAAGCAACTTGTCAAATATGTTATAAAATATTACTTTATTTTACAGTAAGTGAAACTTTTTCACCTTGTTTTTTCCTACTGCAGGAAAGCATTGTCAAGAAGGAACAACATACTTGTTGGAGAATTTTGCTTCTCTTAGGTCCAGATGTAAGGGAGATGTGAAGAACAGATGTCAGAACTGAGATGGAAAGAAAAACTTGAATATTATCCAAAATTACCTCTAGTAATGAGAACCTGCCACATGTTTTGATCTCCCCTCCTACCTAAATTCTCCTCCCCTCCTAAATTCTGTAACACATCAAAATTTTTTTTATAAGTACTAAGAATTAACATGAACATAATAAAATTTCCAACTGCTGCTGCACTGCAAACTGTGAACTGTATTATCTCATGGGTCTAATTATATTTTTGTATGATGATTTGTGGTGACTCTGTTGTCACTATGTGGCTGAATAACCAAATAAATGCCTCTAGACATATGTTAGCAGGGTTGGAGGGTTCCATACCATCACCAGGAATTAGATGTTGAGAGCATTTTTTGTGGGTAGACTCCCAAGAAATCAGGGCTGAAGCTGTCTGTGTTTTTACGGGACTTGTAGCTACAGCTCTGTTCTGTCACTTGTGATGATCAACACATTCCTGATTTCAGGGATTAAAAGTAAACCCAGCAGTCCATCTCAGATTTAAGGTAACATCTCTTCCTGATTTAAATGGACTCTCCAAGCTGTGCTGTGTGCTCAGCCCTGGCTCTGCTGCACCCATCAACTGTCAGCACAACAGAAAGTGTGTGGCCAAATTTTGGGAGCTCAAGGTGCAAATATTCCTTCCTGCTCGAAGGCAGCAAGGCACAAAGGGCAGCTGCTCTCAGCACTCAGAGGAGGGAAAAGAATTGAGCCTGTCCTTCAGCACTTTCCTGACCATCCTGGGCTTCTCTCTGGCTGCCAGCTGAAGGAGCTGGGAGCAGCCAGTGCAGGTCAGTGCTGCTGCTGCAGACAGAATTCCTGCAGTGCTGCAGAGTTCCTGCAGCATCCCTCCCTCAAACCTGGGATTTGTAATCCTGCTGCAGGCTCACCAAGCTTTTGGATGAAAATGAGAATCTAGGAAGGTGGAATTTCTGAGTTAGATGCTAAGTTGATGGTGCAGTTTAATTCCCCCATGCATTTGCTTGTTTGCAAAGGGACTCAGTAGAAAATGTGACTTTTTAAAATGTCCTATGCTTTAGCCTTGAGGAAGCAAAGAGCTGAAAGACTGGGTGAAAGCAGGGTAAGAAAACACACAGAATCCAGCAATTAACTAAGCTTTCTAACACATCAACACTCTGAAAATTTTATCACATAATTACTTTTTGACTCTAGGTGACAACATTGGACCATGACACACACTGAAAGTGCAGCAATTCTGCACAGATGTTTGTGCAGAACACTTTTTCTTGATTGCAGTATAATTGTGACATGCACAATGACATGCACATGAGATAAGGACAGAACTTATTTCTTTTTGATAGCTTTATGGCTTAAGTATTTTCATTACCTAAGAACTCTGATTCATTGCATCTTTCCTTTTGTATTACGCCCTCTCACCTCCAACTACTCAATTTTTACTTGGCATTTGTCTCATCCTTGATGGAAGCCTTTAAAAGCAGCTCATTTTAGCTCTTCTTTTTTGATTTTTGCCAAGCACTGAATGATGTGACTGAATTAAATTAAATGCATTTCAAGCATTAGGATGGGCCTCTTCCTGTTACTTAGTCTGATGGGTTTTCTAAGTAAGTGAGACCTGCCACACGTAGACGTGTGTGTGTGACATTAATTAGGCCCTTCCAAGCCCAGCAGGTCAGGGTGGGGAGGAAGGTTTGTCCCAGCTCTGACAGAACTCACAGATGGGAACCAGGCAGTTCCATCTTCTCCATCTCCAAACTTAATGCAAGAATGTGCAAATTCAGGCCCGAATCTCAGTGCACTGCAAACTGTAGAGGGAGGGAAGGGCAAGGAGAGTTAATAACTCATTTTTAACCACTGTCAGCATAACCCAGCCATCCTCCCATGGAGCTGTAGCAGCAGGAGCGGGGCACTGGGCAGGGAGGTGCCAGGAGGACAGGAAGGAAGGAAGGAAGGAGGCTCCTTACTCGAGGCTGGGAGCCAGGTGGCACAAAGCAGCTGAGAGCTGGGGGAATCACAGGCTGCCCTTATCTGCTGGGTGATAACACTGAGCTGGGAGCCTGGGAAGAGCCAGGGAGAGCCACTGCCTGTGGGGTTTATGGACACAGAGGGCTGATAACACCATCACAGGCAGAGCAATGTGCCAGGTGGCACCAGGGCACGGCAGGGCTGGACAGGAGCTGCGGGCAAAAGGCAAGGAGGGAGGGCTCCCAGGGCAGCCCAGGAGTACCTGCTCTGTGGAACAAAGCAATTTCCAGGATTACTTTGCAGTCTGACCAACTGGTCTGTGGAGATCGGATATTCCAGAGAGGGTGTGGTGATCCGGAGAAGCAGTGGGTTTGCCAGGCAGGCTGAGTGGGATGGGCAGATGGCACACGCTGGCATTCGTGTGTCAGCAAACCCCAGCTCCTTGGCAGGAGATTCTGGAGCATGAGGAGCCCAGAGACACATTTCTCCAAGGCCAAAGGTTCCCTCAGCACAGAAATATATTAACCATAAAGCTTAATATACCTTGAGAAAGGAAAGCACTTGGAAGTGAAATTATTTAATTACCTTAAATAATTGCTTGGATTTTTTCCACCCATTTGTAAGAAAATCAGTCTAAAAGTAAGAAGGAAAAAGCCTACTTTTTTTTAGGTCCAGAAAAATAATAATGCTTGGGATTTTTTTTTTTTACTATCATGTTCCAAGAAGATATTATTTCCCTGTTTCTTCCATGAAGACATGATGTATTGGATGACCCAAGTTTTCCACAGTCTGTGCTTCTAGAACAAGAATGAAAATGCTGGAACACTCATAGCATGGGTTTGTGATTTCCTATTAGGATTCTGCAGAGTCCCTGCACAATAGGCTTTGAATGCTTTTGTCATAGATGTCACTCCTGCCAAGGATTTGCTCTGGTTTTCTTGAAGTCACCATACTTCAAATTCAATTAAAACTCCTGTGGAAGTCCCTAAAGGGATTGGGAAGTCAGTCACTGATGTTTTTGACAATGGACAGTCAGCAAAGAGGGAGGGAGCTCTTCTATTTCCATTGCAATTGCCTGTTCTGGTAACCATGACATCTAATAAACCCTCATGGAGAAAGGAAATGTTGTTTGTGGAAATATTCAGTATTTCTACAGGAAGATTTACAGCATTTAACACTGAAAGACAAGCGCATGAATTCTGCAGGCTTGAAGTTGGCCTCCTTTGCTCCAACTGTGTATTGATGGGGGTTTTTGACAGTTTGCATTCAAGGTTCCACCTGGAATGCAAATATTGGGCAATGTTTGACTTCAGATGAAACGTCTGCTTTTCTGTGTGATGGGAAGGGAAGGCAGACAGGGCTGGGCATGGCCCCTCCGACCTTGAACCCCCAGCCCAGAGACAAGAGCAGAGCACTTAACAGAAACCTGAGATTTTTAATACCCACATTGCCAAGGATCCTTCATCCTTCCCGGGTTTCAATGAATCCCATTCATTTCAATGAATCCAGGTTTCATTAAACCCCAGTGGTACCCCAGGGCAAAAAGGGCCAGAGAGTGCCACGCTTCCCCACCTGCACCAAGTTTAACTTCACTTCACCTCACATTATCACCCCACATTATCAACCCTATACTTTCAATTTAAAAGGGCTGCGTGCAAAGCAAAGGACCAGGAGCAGCCTTTGCCATAACTGCACACAGCCGGAATCCCCTCGGAAGTGCCCCGGGCCCGGGGGTGGAAGGGGCGCGGCCCTGCCCGGCCCTCCCTGCCCGGAGCGGGGCGGTGCTGCCGGGGCCCGCCGCGGGCGGGCGGTCCCTCCGTCTGTCCGTCTGTATCTCTGTCTGTCCGGCCCGCCGTCCGTCTGTCTCTAACTCTGTCCGTCCGTCCGCCGGTCGGTCCCAGCCGCCGCAGGTCCCCGGGGAGCCGCGGGCGGTGAGTACTGAGGGAAGGGGCCGGGGCACAGCGGGGTCCGGCTCGGAGCCTCCTCGCTTTCTGCTCGCCGCCCCAGAACGAGCGGCAGGAGAGGAAAATGCCCATGGAAGCCGTGAGGAAGCTGGGTAGGAGGGAGCGGGACCCCGAGGCTGAAAGTGAATGTGGCGTTGAGAGCTGAGCTGTTGCTCTCACTTCGCTTCCGCTCTGCCCGGACCCTCAGTGCTGGCGAAGCGCTCAGCAAAACCCGCAGTTTCAGGGGCACACAGCGTGCGGGCTTCTTCTTGCAGGCTTTTATTAATTTTACCAATTTTTGTTAATTAAAACACAACAATTGCATCATGCAGCGCAGTCCCGGTGTGTTTCCATTGGGATCGGACAGCCCCAGCCCTGTGGATGCAGCCCGGGCTGTGATGGGCAGTGCGGGATGCCCTGGGCTGAGCTGGCAGCTGCTGCCTGAGGAAATCCCTTTGGGCAGCTCTTCCTCAGCCCATCCTCAGTGCCCGGCCCAGCTGCTCAGTGTGCCACCTTCCCCTGCTAACAGAAAGGGTGGGAGAAGAGCCCTAACACAGGAGTAACTTGCTGAAAGCCTTGGCAAACTCTCCCTAGAAATCCGGGTGGGATGGAAGCTGCTGGAGGGATCTGCTTCAGCCAGGGCAGGACAGGGCAGCCAGCACGCTCAGCTGCCCTTGGGAGGTGACACAGCTTCCCTGGAATAGCTGGCTGCCAGCAGGGATTCCATGGGATCTTCCCCAAAAATGCAGGAGGCTGCTGCCACTCGGAAAAAGTGAGGAAATCCCATATTTGTAGTGGAAGCAGATCCCATTTTCCACAAAAGTGAGGTTTTTTTGTCCAGCTTTGCAGGTTTTCCCACATGAGTGGATGGCTGCTGGTTACTGTGCCAAAAACGAGGCAGCTCTGTTTCCACATGTGTTCTTTAAACGTGGTTTTCATTATTCATGTTATTTTCAGCCCTTTGTGAAAGTAAATGTTTGTGGCTTGAATGTTTTGCTGGAGGATATGAAGGATTCTGTCAAATTCCAAGGTGCAGGCAGTGTTGTTCCAGTGCTTATCTGGGTGTTATCATGGTAATATTGAATTTCCTTGTTGCTGCACAACAGTCAAGACATTATTTGAAAAAGGTTATTGTCCAACAAGAGAAAGGTCAAAGATTTAGTTGTCAAAAGGATGTGATATACTTTCCTCTTGTATTCTTAGGGGGTGAATACAAGAGGGCCCAGCTCCGGTCAGTTTGTGTGGAATTTGGATTTCTGATTCACCTTTACAATTCTCCACAAATTGTTCATGTGTTTTAGATTATGGATTTATGCATTAGTGTTTAGTGCATATAAATTTTCCTATGTAGCAAGGAGTACATGAGGGTGGGGAGTGATCACATACAGTGAAAATTTAAATGTAGAAAAATAAGGAAAACTGACACGGGTGTTGTAGCAACTGACATCATGTTTTGATTCAGTTTCTACTCTGAAATGCTCACATCTGAAGTTTCACCTCGTAGTAGTTATTTCAGCAGGTGAATGAGCTTCACAATCCAGTTTTCCCTTACTCTCAGGGTGACTCTGATGTGCCACAGATGAATGAAGTCCAAGCCAGCCCTGGGCTGCAGGTAGTGCTCCCCCAAAAACAGAAGCCAGGCAGATGCTGCCACATCATGGGATCAGAAAGAAGGGCCCAGATGGGCTCCAGAAATAGTCTGGAGGTCTGATGACTTCTAGAGACTGCAGGACCTCCCTGTATCTTCACTTTATGGCAGTCAGTTGATGACAGATACTGGAAATTTCCTCAGTTCTGTCTTGTAGTTTGTTTTATCTTAAGCAAAGTTTGTCAGAACGAGACACTCCCTGAAAGGCCAAAAGGAGTGATAAAAGCAAATTCTGGGTTGTGTGTAAATAGCAGCTTTCAGAATAAAAACAACAGCAGCTCCTTTTTCAAGTTATATATACAGAATGTCCTTCAGTGTCCAAACCATGAACCAAAGGTGTTTTCTCAGCATTGTTTTTTTTTTTCATGTGTAAGAATAAAATCCAGTTTTATTAGACAAGCCAGAGCTAACGGTTACAAAATTAATACAGGGCAGCACTTTGAGGCAGAAAAGCGTGAAATGAGTGTTGGAAATTGTGATATTTCCTACTGTCCTGACATGGCAAGGGGCAGGGACTGTGTGCTGAAAGGTCCTTTTCATGCCACGGAGAGAAAGCTGTCATGCAAGTCAGCACAAAGGGCCAGTATGTGCTCAGAGCTCAGGAGCCAAAAAGGTTTTTACTTAGAACATTTCCCTACTGTCTGGACAGGACTGAAACCCAGGCACCCCCTCCATGCAGATGTTTTACAGCAGCACAAACTGAGCTGTCTGGGGTTTGTCTTGGCACATTTCAGAAAATTCCCAGGTTCGACTGAGCTGCCTGCAAGTCCTGGAGGAGGGACAGAAGGAATCAAAAGAATTTTCGCTACTGAAATCTTTACTAAAATCTCACAAAACAAACTCATTGCTACACATAAAAAGTACCCTGGCTTGATTTTTTTTCACTGTCAGCTTTTACAGTGTTGATTTGCTGAGCTTTGGGTGAGTGAGAAGCCTTTTGATTTGTAACTGAGCTGGTAAAACAAATAAAACTTCTTGAGCAAATACAGCTCCAAAATGGACTTTTGCAAAGTAGAGCTGACACAGGCTTTTGTAAGACTCCCTTGATTCTCACTGGTATTCAGGGTGGTTATGAGGGCTGTAAATCATCCCTGAGCACAATTTGCAGTCCTGTACAGGTGGGTGAGATTGGAAACCTGCAGGGTAGGGCTGGGGGTCTCCTCCAGGTGTGATCATCTTGAGCATGTTCCTTCTTGCAGTGCAGGTTCTTCATTTGAAGATCCTGACTTCACGTGGCACTCGGTGCTCTGCGCTGGGGACAAGGTGGGCATTGAGCACAGCTGGGGCTGGGAGGGCTTTTCCAACCTCAGTGATCCTGGGATATTACAGCAGGGAGGGAGACAGCTCCTGTAACACAGAAAATCCATCCCTGCTGGTTTGGGGTCTGTGTTTGAAACCCTCCTTTCAGTACCAGTTCAGGCACACCCAGCAAAGAGTGGCAGGGTTTGGTTATTTGGGAGGGTGCAGGAGCTCACCCTCCAAAGAGATGCTCCCTGTCTGGGTCTGTGCTGAATGCAAACTCCTTTGGGAGTCCCAGCATGGAGCAGGAGATGAAACAGAAACTCCTCCCTGGTGTTTTCTGTGTGTTGGCTTTAGATGTGTCTGCAGCTCCAGGGACAGGGTCACCATGGTTGGATTAGTTGGGTGCAATTACTTTCTAATTCATTTTGGAAGTCTCTGAAGAAGCCATTGTAAATACATAATTCTGTATTTTGTTCTGCTCTTGTGGGTTCCTTCTGCTCAGGCTATCCTAAGGCACACAAAGTCATTCCTCTCACTTCTGCCTCCCATACCTTTGGGAAACCCACACTGCAGGGATGGTAGCAGGGAGTGTTTTAATTGGGAATATTTCTGTACCAATAGGGCTGTCCAGCCCTGGCACAGCTGCCCAGGGAAGTGCTGGAGTTCCCATCCCTGCAGGGATTTAAGGCTTGTAGATGTGGCATTGGGGACATGGGTTAGTGGAGGCCTTGGCTCTGCTGGGAGTGGTTGGACTGGGTGACCTCAGAGGGATTTTCCAACCCGAATGACTCCACAGTTCTGTGGTGCTGCGGCTGCTTTAGAAATGGTGATTAACTGAACACATTCTGGGGCAGACTCAAGTGGCATCCTCAGCACTGCCAGTTCCAGTAGCAATTTATTAATTGGTACAATTAATTCAGGACAATTGGACAATTAATTGGGCGATTAATTCAGCAGTGAGCGTTCCATGGACAGGAGTCTGGCTGATGTTTGCACTGCACAGAGGGGACGTGAGCAGCACATCAAATTCATGTTGTCATTGGCATATGGGACTGCAGTGCCACAAAGGGAGGCCTGGCAGTGACACTTCTCAGGGTTCTCTTGCTGGGTCTCACCCCAGACCAGTGAGTTTCTGGCTGAAATGGCCCCACTGTACTGGTGGTACCAGGTGTTGGGGCTTAAGGAGTTTTCTGGAGAATTCTGGATGTTTTCTGCAGGTGGGAGAGCTGTCTAAGTGCTGGCAGTCACTTGGTATGCTCAACTTCCATTATGGCTTGTCTCATCAAGAGTTTGCTCTTTCCCAGTCAGGCAATATGTTCCCAGGATTAAATTATTGATATAATTACTCTCTTTTACTGTCTGTGGGCAGCTTGGTCTAGAGCACCAGTTCCAGCAGAAGTGTCCCACCTACCTATCATTGTGCCCAATAATATGTTTTTCACTTCTGTACATTATTTTGATCAGGTGCAATTTCCTTGTAAAACCAGTTTTGCAAAAGTGTGAAGTGCTTTTTTTTGCAGCGTGTCATTGGCTGTAAAAAAGCCACTTCTTAGGTAACAAACCTTTACAGTACTTGGCAGGCGAAATCCCTGCATCAAAAAAAGAAAACAAAAAAAAACAATCAACCCAGAAGAGATATAGACTGAGCTGTGCTTTGCTGGAAATGTCCCACTTGCAGTTAATTTTTAGCAGCTGAGCTGGAGTGGCTGTGGCACTACAATAAACCCTCTGTCTGGCTTTGCGAGGTGGAACAGGCTGCAGGCAGAGATTTTCTCAAGGAAGCCTCCCAGAAAGGCAGAGCTGCTGCATTCCTGTCCATTTCCCAACCCTGCCAGCAGCAGGTGTATTCCACAGGATATCAGCTTCCCTCCTGGGAAAGGTCATTCCTTGCTTCACAGGGATGCAGTGGGGAGGCTTCCTTGAGAAAATCTCATTTTCTCAATTCCCAAGCAAGCTGAGAGGTTCCCAGTTTGCTTGGAAGTTGCTTTCTCTCCGCTGAACTGAGAGTTTCAGCCCCTGCTTTTCATAAATGCTGTGTTCAAGTCTCACGCTGTACATTCATTTTTTGTTTATTGGTCCTTCTTTGTGTTTTCAGTGAGTGCTGGTGATGACAGCGATGACAGAGACCAACCATATCCATGAAGTGATGGAAGGGCCAGAAGGAGATGATGCCAAGTGCAGTTTCCATCACACCATGTTCCTGGAACCCCAAGAGAAGAAGAGGAACATGAAGGCTCTGCTGGTTAAGCGAGCAAAAGAAACTTGCAGCTGCACCCCTGCCAAAATTAAAGATTGCGTTTTGGGGTTTTTCCCCATCTTACAGTGGCTCCCTAAATACAACTTAAGGGAGTACCTCCTGGGGGATGTAATGTCTGGTGTGATCGTGGGGGTCCTGCTGGTCCCACAGTCCATTGCCTACTCCCTCTTGGCCGGGCTGGAGCCCATTTATGGCCTTTACACCTCCTTTTTCTCCTGCATCATTTACTGCATCTTCGGCACCTCGCGCCACATCTCCGTCAGCATCTTCGGCGTGGTGTGCCTGATGCTGGGCCAGGTGGTGGACAGGGAGGTGGAGAGGGCTGGCTACCAGCTGGAGCCAGCTGTGCCCAGTGCCCTGCCAGGCCCGGGGGGGCACGGGAATGGCACTGGGAACAGGACAGAGCCGCTCTGTGACAGCGGCTGCTACGCCATGGCCGTGGCTGCCACCGTCACCTTCATCTCGGGGGTGTACCAGGTAAGGGCACGTGGAGCCGGCCCACGCCTCCTGTGGCTTCTCTTTTTTTTTTGTTTTTATTTTTTTTAATGCAGTGATTTCACCTGCCAAATACTGTAAAGCTTTGTTACCTAAGAAGTGGCTTTTTTACAGCCAACGACACGCTGCAAAAAAAAGCACTTCAGACTTTTGCAAAACTGGTTTTACAAGGAAACTGCACCTGATCAAAATAATGCACAGAAGTGGAAAACATATTAATGATAGGTAGGTGGGACACTTCTGCTGGAGCTGATGTTGGCCTTGTGTTAGAGATAGATATGACACTAGACATTTGCTTTTTTTTGGCAGAATGTTACATTTTTTTATTACGGACAGTTCATTTTTATGTGATATTAGAAGGTACTGTGTTTGAATGCAATTGGTTAGTAATCTAGTGAAACTCAGTTCATTGGTTGGTAAGAGTTATTGTACATGTCTATCAAACTTTTCTAGTTTCAGATAGTTTACATATTTTCTTCTGATATTCTAGTATTCTTCTGTATTAATATTCTAATGAGATAGAATTCTTGTTTTTGTAAGTGCATCTCACTTTTTTCACAAGAATAGATTGTTATGCAAATTGGTTTTCATTCTTAGAGTTTGTTTCTCATTGAAACTCAACAGACTGTTAATTGAGTTAAAATAGTAATAAGGCCTGATTTTATAAGGCCTTTCTTTTGTAAAGTTTTACCTGCACCTCCAGCTCTCAGTCCCACTTCTGCTCACCACCTTCCTCGCTGTGGCCTGAAGCTCTGTTTATTTTTTTGACATTAGACCCCATTTCATCCAGCCAAAATGTGGTGCATCATCTCCTAATTCCAGTCTTTAATCATTTGCCTATAACAAAGAAAAATTTGGACAGTAAAAGTATCTCCATTTTCCTTTTATTTGTAAATGTGCTTTTAAAAATTTGCTGTTTGCCCATTTGAAGCCAAAACAATGCTATTGCATGGGAAGGATTCTGCTGAGAGGATACAATATATTTTATATTTACATATCTCTTTTTATTTTCTAGAATTCACTACTTGCCTAAATTAAAGCAGGTATCCTTGTTTTTAGAGTCTTATACATTAACCAGAATGGGATTTTTTTAGCAGTTTGTGTGAGTTTGTGCGTTCACATTCATTTGTTCTCATCTGTCCAGGGTGACAGCCAATCAAAATATATAGGAGAGGAACAAAACATGTTTGTGACACTTTAAAACACAGGTTTTGGACACAACCTGGAACTTTTAGTACTGCAAGTTCCTGTTGAGCTATTTCAGAAATATTCTGGGCCTCCCAGGCTACACTGGATTTTGGGTTTCATCTTTCATCCCTGTGGGATGGGTGCAGTTTGTGATTGCACTTAATAGTCTTTGCAAGTGAAAATACAGTTAAGTTTCTTTATCTGAAGAAATCAGATCACTTTATCTTCAGTCCCTCTGAATATTATGCATATTCTCTACAGGCCAACACCCTCAAATTTATTTTTTCAACCAAAATCACATATTCTTTATATCAGAAACTTTACAATCAAATCATAAAAAGAAAATCTTCTCACACCAGTTAATACTAACTAGGTAAGCTAATTATTATTGTTTTACACTTAGAACAACCTTGAATTAATTATCAAGGCTATAAGGGAGCCTTTGAGAGCTGTGAGCTGATTTCATCCAGTGCAGGTTCCAGACCTGCCTTATCTTCAGTAATTCTTTGAGATTCTTGTGGAGTTGCCAGTTATCTCTGTTTTTATGATCTGCAGCAGAGGAGTTTGCAGCTCATAGACTTTCTGAGTCAGAGGCACCAAACTTTCTGCAGTGCAAAGGACAGTTGTCACCCCGCAAGCTGTGGTTTTATTGCAGGCTCTGAACTCCAGTGCAAGGCACACAAAGGTCAGCAGGAAAGTTTTAAATCCTTGCAAAGTTCACAGAGTTTATAGGAACTGAAAGAGAAATGGCAAAAGCAGGCAGTATTTCAAATGTGGGGTTTGGATTTTTCCCCTAGGTTTTCTTTTTTACCCACCAGGGTAATTAGCAGAGCAGACAATAAACATTTGTTCAGGGAATGAAGATCTCCCAAAAAGCTTGGTTTGAATACTTTTATATACAGGGAGTATATAATAATTTATATATATATATATAAATAAAATTTTGTAAAATATAAAAATATTGTACATTTTAATATTTTTAATCATTTTATATTTAAATAATATATTATTACATATTTTTAAAATACTTTGAATACAGGGAGATTTTTCTCCCTGCTCAGACCATGCCTGGTCCTCCAGGGCTGTGCACAATGTTGGGTTTTTTATCGCAGCTGACAAATTCTGTGGGATTTGTGTCCTGACATGTTGTGTGTGGTTGGTTCCTTCCAGGTGGCCATGGGCTTCTTCCAGGTGGGCTTTGTCTCCGTGTACCTCTCGGATTCTCTGCTCAGTGGGTTTGTCACAGGGGCCTCCATCACCGTCCTGACCTCACAAGTCAAGTACCTGCTGGGCCTGGACATCCCTCGCAGCGGGGGCGTGGGCTCCCTCATCACCACCTGGATAAACATCTTCAGGAACATCCACGCCACCAACATCTGTGACCTCATCACCAGCTTCTTGTGCTTCCTGGTGCTCGTCCCAGCCAAGGAGCTTAACGAGCGCTTCAAATCCAAGCTCAAGGCTCCGGTTCCGGTGGAGCTCTTCGTGGTCGTGGCGGCCACTCTGGCCTCTCACTTTGGGAAGCTGAATGAGAATTATGGCTCCAGCATTTCAGGGCACATCCCCACAGGGTTTCTGCCCCCACGCCCTCCAGTGTGGACCCTGATTCCCAGCGTGGCGCTGGATGCCATCCCCATTGCCATCATTGGCTTTGCCATCACCGTGTCCCTGTCGGAGATGTTTGCCAAGAAACACGGCTACTCCGTGAGGGCCAACCAGGAGATGTACGCCATCGGCTTCTGCAACATCATCCCCTCCTTCTTCCACTGCTTCACAACCAGCGCGGCTCTCGCCAAGACCCTGGTCAAGGAGTCCACGGGCTGCAGGACGCAGATGTCCGGCATGGTGACCAGCCTGGTGATCCTCCTGGTCCTCCTCATCATCGCCCCTTTGTTCTACTCCCTGCAGAAATGCGTCCTCGCCGTCATCACCATCGTCAGCCTCCGCGGAGCCCTGCGCAAGTTCAGGGACCTGCCCAAGATGTGGCACCTGAGCAGGGTGGACACGGTGATCTGGGCGGTCACCATGGCGGCCACGGCGCTCGTCAGCACCGAGATCGGGCTCCTGGTGGGGGTTTGCTTCTCCATGCTCTGCGTCATCTTCCGCACGCAGCACCCCGAGGCGCCGCTGCTGGGCTGGGTGGCCGAGTCGGAGACCTACGAGTCCCTGTCTGCCTACAAGAACCTGCAGACCAAGCCTGGCGTGGTGGTGTTCCGCTTCGAGGCCCCCATCTACTACATCAACAAGGAGTGCTTCAAATCCACCCTCTACAAGCAAACCGGGGTCAACCCTGCCTGGGTGAAGGCAGCCAGGAAGAAAGCAGAGAAAAGAAAGCTCAAGGAGAAGGAGGAGGGGTCTGGGGACAAGCAGAGCAGCATCCCCGTGGATTTGGGGTCGGAGCCGGTGGGGTTTCACACCATCGTGATCGACTGCTGTGCCGTGCAGTTCCTGGACACGGCCGGCATCCGCACGCTCAAGGAGGTCTGCAAGGACTACAGGGACATCGACGTCCACGTGCTGCTGGCCCAGTGCAGCCCTTCTGTCAGGAGCTCCCTGCTCCGAGGGGAGTTCTTCCAGGAGGGGGAGGACCAGCTGCTCTTCCACAGCGTGCACCAGGCCGTGGACTTTGCCCTGGGCACGCAGGGGCACGGCACTCCGAAGAAATAGATTGGAAAGAGAGGGATTGGAGCAAAGGCTGGGCAAACGTGTCTGTGTGTGTGTGCAATCAATGTGTGTGTGCTCAGGGAGCAGGGCAGGGTGGTGCCAGCACTCTGGTGCCCTGCAGTCTCTCTGGATTTACCTGCCTGGGGTAGTAATTCCATGGCAGGTGCTGAATGAAGGCAGTTCTTAACTTGATTGTGGCCAATCTGCAGATCTAAAGTTTCCATGGGGTTGTTCATCTCATGTCTCCTCTCTGGAGCTTTCTGTGTGTCAGTTCTACTCTGAAATTGTGATCAAGTCTTTTTTGCCACCCTGTCCTTGTGGGTGGGGTGGGATTTTGGAGTAGTCTGGACATCCTGTGCAGCTGAAGAATGAGGCAACTCATTTCTCATCTCTCATTCTGGCCTTGCTTTCCATCACCACACCCTTGTGTTTGCCAAGGAAAGGCTGCCAGGGACTGTTTGCTCTGGTCTTTACTGGGCAGTGCTTCAATTTGCAATCTCCCTGAGTTTCAGATAGAGAAATCAAATCTAAACATGCAGGAAAATATCTCAATGAATATCTTCTAAGCAAGCACCTCTCACCTGCAGAGGTTTTGGCACTGCCTCCAAATTCAGCCAGGCCACGAGGACATGGTTATCTCATTTCTGCACAGGCCTTTACCTGCCTGTGCCCATGGAAATGCTGCCCTCTCCAGCTTGTTTTTAGCGATTTCTTTTCCACAGATGACTCTCTAGAAGTCTGATTCATTCTTATGGTCAGTCAATTGTTTTCCTAATATTTAGGAGCTCTTTGGAATTATGAACATTAGATATGGAAAATATCTAGCTCTTTAATTTTGACCAAAAAAGTCCCTTCTAGGCAGTTTTTTATGCCAGGTAGAGAGAATCACAGGCACCAAAGTGAAAAGGGACAAATAAATTATCCAGCACGTGCCCAAATGCGTCCATGTCACACAGATTGTGCATGAATGCAGGATTTATTGGCTATAAACCCTTTGCTCTGTCCTGGACTTTATGCAATGGGAGTGCACACACCATTGGAAAAGGAGCCAGGAAAATTCTTTCCTGCACCTTTTTTTACCGGGTCAGTATAAATAGAGTTTTTTCCTTTGATTTTAAATTCTGTGGAAGTGAAGAGTGCCTGTTCTTCATGCTAAAATACAAGAATAGGATTTTTTACTGCTTTCCTCTCAGCAGTAGAATACAATTGTGAAGGCAGAACTGAGAGATTAACAGGTTTTCCTGAATAGCAGCTCTACACAGCACACATCCCTGCAAGAGGGTGCTTTCCTCCCAGAGGAGTTTACAATCTGAATTTCAGGTGCTTCACAGCTTTTAAAAGGGAAAGGTGCTGTGAATAGGCAATATTCTCATCCTTAATAATTAAAAAATAATGAATCAGAAGTCAAAAAAGGTATAAAATCCAATATGAATTGTGAAATGTTTACTAAATAGAAAGAGAATTTGAGTTTAAACTGTTTTGTTGTTGGTTTTTTTGGTGGTTTTTTTTTTTTTTTTTTTTTTTTTTTGAGCAAGCACCAGTAACTATTC
The DNA here is from genome assembly GCF_027579445.1 of Ammospiza nelsoni. Lineage (NCBI taxonomy): Eukaryota > Metazoa > Chordata > Aves > Passeriformes > Passerellidae > Ammospiza > Ammospiza nelsoni. The sequence continues at coordinate 17,944,524 of NC_080648.1, forward strand.
TTTCTGTGAAAGCTGAATGTCATGGATCACTTCACTCTGGGAGCCTCAGAGAAGGATGAGGCAGCAGGCAGATGAGTTAACTGAATTTACTGCGTTTTTGAGGGCACAGAGCAGCACAGAAGTGCTGGGGAGGTGAGGGGTGGCTGCAGCACAGCTTGGGAAATGAGAACCTCACCGATCCCCACCCATGGCACCTCACAGAACTGGCGCTGGTGAGGAAAAAGCCTCTGTGTGTCCCTGGGGAAAGCCTGCAGTGTTCACACCCCACAGATGCTGTTCTGCCTCTGCCCTCATCTCTTTATGGAGGAGATGAATCCCAAATTCTGCTGAATTTCTCCTTTGCTGCTGTAACCTCCTGCGGGAAGGTTTTTATTCTGGGCTGGGGATGCTTTGTGCAGCGTGGGGAGTTGTGCTCACTGCATTGGCATTGCCAGGGAGGACTGGGCTGAGCTGTGAGGAGCAGTGGGCAGGGTTGCATTTTGAGGCTGTATTTCAGTTTTTAGCCAAACGTGGTTTGTGTGCAGAGCCCCTGCGAGGGCAGGTTTGTGCCCACAGGGGTGGCAGTGGGGGGAGTCCCTTTGCAGCTCAGTTTGCTCACAAGATCACAAAGAATCTCCAGAACTTTGAACAGAAGCCTCGATGCAGCTTTGAAATGCTGATTTTTAACTCCTGTTTTGCCAGAGGGCGGAGCAGCAGTGACAGTGCTGATGGAAAAGGACAGCACGTGGTGGCTGCAGATGTTTTATTTGTTATTGCAAACGTTCCTGCCTTCCTGCAGCTGCTTGTCCTCACCCCTATGCCCTGAGGCTTGGGAGGAAGGAGCTGCTGGCCAGGACACTCCAGGGCAGCCAGGAGTGGGACAAAAGTCAAATAACAACTGCTCGGGGTGATTCTTCCCTCTTCCCCTCTGTCCCTTGTTCTTTCCATGCTGCCCAGGTGGAGATTTTTTCACCTGTGACCCTTCACAGGTTTGTGTAACTGAATTCCAAACCTTTATTTATTAAAAGATGGTTTTGTAAGTCCATTCCTGCCTGTGCCAGGAAGGGAGGAATAGCAGTGTTAACTCCAAAAAGGACCCACTTCCTGCAACTAGTGGGATGTGCATTTGTGGCTCCTGGGTATTTATTTACATAAAAGCACAATAAAACAGCCATAAAATCATTTTTCAGGTAATTAAATTAGATTATATCTAAAAGATGTGCTGAACGTTGCCTGGAGCACGTTGCGTTTGGCCTCAGTGCTGTTTGTGCAGCCTCCAAATTTCATTTCCAGCAAAACACAAGAAACTATTAAAATGCAACAGCAAAAGCAGTCAAAATAAATACTTTTAATGTTCTTATTTAAAATTAATAAGTATCTATTAATGCACGCTGCCCTGGCTAAGTGGGAACTGAAATAAATGCCATTTGCCAGAGTTCAGTGCAGTAAGGAGTTCTTGGGAATTAACTGGAGATTAAAGCTGATTATGGCTGGAATTTCTTACAACAGTGGGTTTCAGCCCTGTTCCTCTTAGGCCTGGAATTGTTTTTTAGCAGTGACATGGATCTGATTTGATCCTACTGGCAAGGAGCATGTTTTTTGTTTATGGACCCTTTAAAGCAATCCAATTTATCTTTAGGACTTGGGGATCACTGATTGGAAACTTTTCCTCCAAAGCATTTGTTTTATAAAGTAATCCATATATTTATATGTTCGTGTTTTGCTGCTGTGTGATGGGTGCAGCAGCTGGATATCTCCATTTATGCTTTTGTGGTATTCCTGTCCTGTCCTGGAAGGGCTCTCCTGCCTTCTGATGTTTGAAATGAACAGTGCTGGGCATGTGCCAGGATTTTTAAGGGGAAATCTGCCATACTCACTGCTTCCTGTGCCTTCCCCCATCCCGTGAATTTGTGAATTTGGCCCCTCAGACCGGTTGGGTTTGGGTTTTCCATCGGTCTGGAGCAGGGATCTTCCTCCCAGTGCAACCTGCAGAACCCCAGGCCAGACTGGAAGCTGGTGTAAATCAGCTCAGCTCTATTCCCCAATGTCCCAATCAGCAATTATCACTCTAAATGAAGAATTAAGAGATCATTAGCACGTTCATTAATGACACAACAGAGCATTATGTAAATGAACTCTCAGTCTCAGCTGTACTGGAAATCTCTTCAGCACTCTCCTGCTGAATGCCAGCTTCTGTTTTTTCCTCGAAATGTTTCACTTGTCTGAGTGTTCTGACACAAAAACCATTTTCAGTTCACTTCAGAAAACCGGGGACAGGCACTGCAGTGGGCACGGGGAGCTCTTTTGGGTTTCATGCTGACATTTCCAAGCCGGGACTGAGTGATGCTGATGTCCTGTAAGGCTCTGCAGGACCAGCTCCTCCTCCTGCTGCTTCCTCCTGGGTTGTGCTGCCAGACTCTCAATATTGACTGTAAACACACGGAGCTGTGTGTGATGAGTTCCATGTGACCTGCTGCTCCCTTTGCATGATCTTTTGATAAAGCCAAAGCTCCTGAGCAGTAAAGTGAGTGTAAAATAACACTCCAAACCCCCAAACCCCCCCAGTCCTCTGGGAGAACCAGAACCTCAGCCTGCTTTGGGGCTGGCAGGGGGTTTGTGGGGCTGTTTGTGCTGCCCAGCTGAACCTGGAGGTGTCTTTATTGTGGGATTGCTGTGATTTGTTGTGCCTTTGTCCACAGTTAGTGTGGCACAAGCAGAAATCAGGGATTTCTGGGTTTGTGGTTATTTATTTTTGTCTCTTTGTAATCTCAGTCCACACCTGGCTGTGATTTGGTGTCATGCCTTTCTCCACAGTGTGACACAAGCAGAAATCAGTCATTTGTGGGTTTGTGGTTATTTATTTTTGTCTCATTGTAATCCCAGTCCCCACCTGGCTGTGATGCCTTTGTCCACAGTGTGACACAAGCAGAAATTAGAGGTTTGTGGGTTTTTATTTCTGTCTCATTGTAATCTCAGCCACTTCTGGTTGTGATTTGGTGTCATGCCTTTCTCCACAGTGTGACACAAGCAGAAATGAGGGATTTCTGGGTTTGTGGTTATTTGGTTATTTTTGTCTCACTGTAATCTCAGCCACTCCTGGCTGTCCCACCAGGCCAGCAGAGCTGCAGCCATGGAAGCTGCTCCCTCCTGGCAGGAATCTCAGCCACCTTTTGTCTCTGCTTCGTTTTTCCAAGGGGTTGGAATCCACTGCTGGTGGGGCTGAGGAGCAGAGGTGAGAACTGCAGGAAAAGCAGCTAAACCCTGCCTTTGAGCCATGCCCAGAGCCTTGGGCTGAGGTTGGTGAGCTCTGCCCGGGCTGTCCCAGGTCCAACTGAGGGTGAAACTTCAGGCCAAAACCTGCTTCAGGGCATTGTGGCTTGGGTTTCTTCCACCTGCTTTGGAAAAGTGATTAAACACTTCAGTTAATTGACATTTTTAATTTCTTTATTTTTAATGGACATGGCTAAGCTGGTGCAGCTGAGATGCAAATATTCCTGTGCTGCTCCTGCCATGCTGGGCTCTGTGTTTGTGCCACTGCCTTGCTGATTTCTCCACACCAGAAGGGTTTGCCCTTTCTCCTGGCACAGACAAGAGCAATCCTGGCCTTAGTGCAGCCTTGGCACTGGGAATGACCTCGTTAAATCCCAAGAATTAATTACACTGGGTCATCATCCTAATGAGCCTTTGGAGGGTCAGCTGCTCGTGTGAAAATCAACCTGATTTTTGTAATTTCAGTCAGATTCTCTCTGAAGTGGAAATCATTCTGAGCCTTGCTTTTTCCTTGGAGATCACTGCAGTGCTAAAAGCAAGGCCTCTGGTTTGGTAAAATGGCAAATATTTAATATTTAGATTTAGTTCACAGCATAATTAGTACCTCTCTATTTTATTTCCTGGAGATTCTATAAGTTAAGGCATAATGGTATTGGATGTGCAAATTCACCAAATATTTCAGCATTGGATGGAGGACCAAATTTCCGTTGAGGTAAAATTACTGCTTCAGTATTTCAGTCCAAGCTCTGACAGCACTTAGTCCAGTTCCCAAATGATCTAAAGATTCCAAATGTAGGTGGGAAACATTTTGTTGAATTTGGATCCAATTTTTAATATCTGATTTTTTTCACTTAAAGAAGTAAATTTTAGGTTTATTTGAAATGCAGTTGAAACATGGTTAAGGAGAGGTGAAATCTCATTTTTTATGACAAGCACATGAATCTTTGAGTCTTTAGTTTTGTGTTCCTGAATATCTCTGATATGTTCTTGGTATGTTCTGGGGTATTTTAATAATTGAAATTTGGTGATAAATAATTGAAATTAAAAAAAAAAGAAATTTGGTGATTTAATAATTGAAATTCTGGTGTTTTTTTAATAATTGAAAATTCAGAATATTTTTAGATGTAAATAATCTTCTGCAGAACACATGAAGTGGCAAACTGTGCCTGGAGCTGGTCGGAGAACCAGTTTAACCAACCAGGACCTCAGGCCTGGCCTAGATCCCACTGGTCAGCAGATCTGACCTGTTTACAGAATAATTTGTGTGTTACTGGAGTAAAATGTGGGGAAATTATGGAGTGTGTGGAAAAGATCACTTTGGTTTTTTGCTGTGATTTGTGTGTGCAGTAAAAAGGTGTAAAAGGCCCCAGGTGGGTGGTGGAGCCCAGGATGCTGGGGGAGCTGTGTCACCCAGGTGGGGACAGAGCTGCTGCCACCAGCCCCTGCCTCACTGCTGGGCTCACCAACCACAGCTTTGTGGGGAAAATTGGATTTTGTCCCATGTCCTGCCATCGTTTCTGTGCCCATCCCCTGCCTGGTGCTGGCTCTCTCTCCTGGCCCTGTCCTGTCTGAGCTGTACCCATTGTTATTCTTAATTGTTAATTTGTTAACATGAGAATTTTCTGTCAAATCTGGTAAAATCACTGGGATTTCTTCAGCACAATTAAAATATGTCGTTTATGGGGTTTTTTGTTGTCACTGACTGATGGCACCTTCACCTTGCTCTACCAGGATGGGTTTGTGGTGGCATTAATAACCAAAATCAGCATGTGGGGACAGTGATGTGCCCTGTGCCAGGGAATCAGCACCCTCCTGTGCCAGGGCTGAGTTCCTGAGGTGTGGAAATGGCCACATTTTGTTTGGTATTTGGTGCTGTTCTTTGCAACAGATGCAGTTACAGCACCTGCTATTGCACACTGAGCCTTGTAAAACTGCTGCTGTGGATTTCAGTGCTCCTTGAGATGAATTTCAGTGTTCCTTAAGATGAATTTCAGTGTCTTGGAAATAAATCAAGCTGTGCCAGGGAGCATGAGGGTGGATTTTGGGAAAGGTTTTTCCCCCAGAGGGTGCTGGGCACATCCCTGAGGCTGCCAGAGCTCCAGGAGAATTTGGAAAACCCTCCCAGGGATGCCCAGGGTGGGATTTTGGGGCTGTGCAGGGCCAGGGGCTGGGTTTGATGGTCCTTGTGGGTCCCTTCCCTTTGATTCTGTGATTCTGTCCCAGGTTCTGTGGCTCGCTCAGGTCATGGTCAGGACAAGCCAGAAAAACCCGTGAGCAGCTGTGAGGGCAGTTCTGGGCAGTTCCTGTGACTTTGTGTCTGCAGAGTGTCCTTGAGTTGTGGAAAAGGCTTTCCTGGCCCAGCATGGCTCAGCTTTTACCTGAGGATGCCTTTTACCTCAGGGGACCTCTGTGCACGGGCTGCAGCTCCTGTGCTGGTGCCAGCGGAGGAGAAGGAGCACTGGGCTGTGGCAGTGCCTGCAGGGGCTCCTTCCTGGAAAGCAGAGAACAGCCCTTGCCTCCAGCCAAACCAGTCTGGTTCCCAGCTGAGGGAACCAGGCTCGGCCAGCAGCACATTTAATTAATTAATTAATTAATTTATTTATTTATTTACCTGGGCAGCTTTAGGCACTGCCTTACCTGGGATTAACTCATCCTTGCCATCCACACTCCTGTGGGACCCCCAGCCCCATCTCCTGCCTCTGGGGGCTGCTTGGGAATGGTGTCCCAGGGCTCCAGCCCCTTCAGAGCCTCCCACAGAAATCTGTGAGACCTTTGGGGGAAAGGTGTCCCAGGGCTCCAGAACCTCCCACACAGACCTCTGAGACCTTCGGTGCAGCTTCTGCAGCACATCCTCATGGAGAAGCTCCATCACCCCTTGTCCCAGAGCTGCCACCACACCCTGTGGCAGCATCCCAGTGTTTGAGTGAACAAAACTTCTCCTGTTTGAAATCTGGTGGAAGATCCAATCCTGTCGCATGGCAGGAGATTAGATGAGGTGTTGTGTTGCAATAGGACATGAAATGAATTTTTTTCTTCCTTGTTGTATAGAGTGCTCCCCAAAACCTCTATAGCTGATGGGTTTGGCTCTTTTTTCCATCTTGCAGGAGTGAAAATGCTCTTTATTGTTGTTTGTTTATATTTCTCCTGGTCCCTCAGCCCCTCAGGTGCAGGCCCAGGGGCAGGAACACTTTTGGCCTCTCAGTATTTGTGTTATCTTTGCTCTGCTGGGGCCCCTGAGTATTAAACTGCCCTGCCAGGGAACAGGGGATGTTTCATCTCCTGCAGAAATGTAAATAATCCCTTTCCAAGAAACAACTGCAGAGGTTCTGTTCAGCTCTTGTGTCCTGGGGTGCTTGTGTTCTGTTTTGCCATCTCAGCAGTGGCACCACTCCTGGGCTTGTCTCCTTTTCCTTGTTTTCCTTTTAAAAAAGATGATGTTCTGCAGTAAATACATTTCAAGTGAAGCTGAACGAGCAGGCATCCAAAAATGCTGTCAAACCCCCCCCATCTGAAGGTAAGGAAAAGCTTAACCTTGCACCTTTACCTGGCTCACTTCCTTTTTTTAAAATAAAAATAGTGATGCAAGTCATGGGGAGCAGTGGGTGCAGCCAGGTTAAGCCAGCCTGGACCATGACCTCAGAGGCTTCCAGAAGCCAAATAATCACAAATATATTTACAAACCTTGAAGCAGACCAAGCCCCTTTGTGCAGTGCAGTTAAATCTGTTCCAGGAAAACTGGAGGTGCCAACCTGTCCTGTAAAACAGAAGGGATGCATTGACACAGCAGCACAGACTTCACTTTGCTGCATTTCCCTGTTGAAAATGCCTGGATAACAATCACAAATACAGGAAATTCCATGGTTTTTGCTGACTTTAGGCTAGAGAACAGCAAATGCCCCTCCTGCATTTCCTTGTGCCTTGTTGGCACTGCTCTGTTTCTCACCTGGCTGCAGCGTGGCATAGATGGATGTTATATTGCTCACACACCATGCCAGGAATAAAACCTTTGGATTTCATGCTCTGGGAAGCAGAGGGGGCTGTGTCAGTGCAGGCAGGCTCCTGTCCCCACCTGCATTGTCCAAAACCATCTGTGCAGCCCGGGATGGAGCTGAGCACGGGCTGAGTTTACAGTGGCAATAAAGAACAAGCCCTGAAGATGCTTTTGGAAACAAAACTGTTTCAGCTGTGCTTGGGAGGGCAGCACAGCCCTGGGTGCCTCAAGGTCACCTGGAGTTCCGTGGTGGGTTTCTTTTTTTTTTTTTTTTTGTGTGTGATGTTTTCCCCATAGCAAACGTGAAACTTTTATGTTTTCTGCCCTTGCCTCACCTCATGCAGGAAAAGGAATTCCAGAGATGTCCACAGTGCCACCAAGGGTGTCCTCACAGCCCCTCCTCAGTGCCCACAGCTGGAATTTCCAGCACAGAGACCCAGCTGGGACAAGGAGCTTGAGAGCTGCAAAAAGTATGGAATATCTTAAAGTAAAGTGTGGAATGTACTGAAATAGATATTTATTATTGGAGTATACAAAAGCAACTGGGAATTTGAACACAAGAAATTGGAGAAAAAAGTTCTAGGGGAACTTATTACTTATTATTACTTATTATTACTTATTATTACTTATTATTATTACTTATTACTTGTTTTAAAGTAAAATAAGAAATGTATTGAAATAGATATTTATTATTGCAGTATACAAAAGCAACTGGCAATTTGAACACAAGAAAGGGGAGGAAAAAAGGTTCTAGGAGAAGATGGCAGGGAAGGCTTGGAGGCAGAAATCTTGGGGAGGGGGAAGAGCAGGGCTCTGTCAGGGCTGCCCAAGATTGATCAGGGCATAAAGGAAATCTCAACAGATAAAAGAGCTCCAGAGTATAGAAATGAAGATGGAATTGGGAGGGAAAAGCAGCAGCAGGCTGGAGGTAACCTAAATCCTGCCACACATTGAAAAAGTGCTTCACCCCATTTTTGTGGTGCTCAGAGCAGAGATCCAGAGCTGGAACTTCCTAAATAAGATCAAACCCAAAGATGGATTGTGCTCAGCTGCGTTTCATCCCAGGGAACAATCAGACTTAAAAGTCCAGCCTGGCCAGCTCTTCAGTGGCTGACTCATCACTTCTTCAGTGGATTTCAAGATGAAGGATTCATGGAGAAAATAGAAATTTGGGTCATTTGCTGGGGAAGGAGATGGAAAAAGAAAATAAGTGAGTAGAGACCACATCATCCAGGCCAAGGCACAAAATGAGCTGTGAGTAGGGACAATTACACAGTGCCTGGAAGGAAAGATAGAATCTGTTACTGAGAGCAGGGGAAGGGAAAGGGGAACTCCTGAAAAAGCACCTGAAAATACATGAGCTGTGGAGGAATGGCAGAGAAAAGAAAGAATTGATATAAATAGATAAAAAGATTGAGCAGCTGCCTCCCTACCATGTGCTCTCATTTTCCCCTGCTGCCAGAGAACACGGATGTTCCTTATTTATTTACTCCTAATTACTGAGATCCAGACTTCCCCTGATGAGATAAATGCAGCTCAGGATGCTCGTTTTCCCCTTCTCTTCCCTCAGGGTGTCTCCCCAGCATCTGCATCCCAACCCTGTGGAATTCCACCCCTCCATCCCCTGCCCCTCTCCGAGGTGCCTGCCTGGCAGGAATTGATCCAGCTGCACAGGGCAAGGCACATCCAGCAAAATCTGGACTGGGTCAGTGGGAAAGAGATGGAAAAGAAGGGGTCAGGACAGGGGGAGTGAGTGCTCAGAGGGCTGCTGGAGGTTGTTGGCACAGCTGACAAGGGCAGAGCAGTTCCAGCTGGTATTTATGAGGCTGCTCTTTCCATTCAGGGTGATGAACAATCCTCTTTTCCTGGCTGCTGCTGCAATTGCTCACCTTTACCTACCAAATAATACAACCCTGCTCTTCTCCCAGTTGTGTTTCTGCACAGCAAAGCCCCTTGGTATGTGTGCCAAAAGGCTCTGCAAAATGTGAATTGTGCAGATTGGACGCATCCACAGTTCTGCTGTCTCCCTGAAATAACCTGTGTCGCCGCAGCTCTGCTCTCAGCTTTGCAGCGCCTCTGTGGAGGGAAAACTACCAGGAAAGGAAAATCATTCTGGAATGAGCTTTGCTTCTTGGTTTTTGGCACGAAATCCTGTCTAGAACAGCTGAGAACCTGAGCAGAGGAGCCCAGTGGGACCTGAGCTCGCTGGGTTCAGAGAGGGGCAGAGCAGGGAGGTTTCTTTCCATCGCTGCCCTTGTTTAGCAAACACTTCTCCAGATCCAAGCAATCCTCTTATCTGGCAGGAGCACTTCTCTAAGGCCCCTCAATCATTCTTGGTGTCCAGAACAAGTTGTCAGCCCAAATACACGCTGAGAATGGTGTTTGTTTCCCAAACACAGCTCTGCTTGGCGGCTGCGGCGTTTCCAGCGCCTGCACTGAGATAAAAGAGACGTGGCTTGGCCCAGGAGCTCAGATCCCAAGGGAGGAACCACCTGGGCCAGGTTTCCTCTGCCCAGGGTGCTGCCAGGTGGAGACAGCTCTGAGCCCAGGGGAGAAGCTCCAGGTGCTGAGGAAACGCCCTGTTTGCAGCCACAGGTAAGATTTGGTGATGTGTGCAGGGCAGGGAATGGGATTTCTCCTCATCCCAGCTCGGTTCCAAACCACAGCCACTCTGGGGCTCCCCTCTGGAGTGTTTTTGTCTCTCTGTCTGTGGTTCAGCTGTCACAAAAAGGTGTTTTGGTGCAGCTGCATTTTGACTGAAGAAACTTGGAGTGGCTCTGAAGGTGTCTCTGTAACTTCACCAGGCTGAAAAAGCAGAGTGGTTTCATTCTGCAGGTGGGAGCCCCTGTTTGGTGGAAGCCACTAACGCAATTTAAAATTATGTAATGTTGAAGGAAAAAATAATCGGCAAATCATCTCCCTTACCCACATCTTGATTCCTAAAGTATCCCTTGGAATGTCTTAAAATTTCCAAAAAGAAGATTTTGCCTAAAGTAGCAGTGTCATGACAGCAGAATGAGTTCTAGTTTGAGTGAAATTCAGTGAAATTTCACTGAAATTGAGTGAAGTTCCCGTTTCAAAACAAGAGGGATGGGGAAGGAGTATGAGGGGGGGCTCTGTAGCTGTACCCCAGATTTGGAGGTTGTGGTTAATCAGCTCCAGAAGTGACAACAAACTAATTGACCTTTTGAAAATGCTTTTGTTGGATTTGTGTGAGATAATTTCCCTTTATTTATTTATTTATCTATTTGTTGATATTTTGTTATTAATTTATTTATTAATATTTTTGTATTTATTTTATTTATTTATATTTATTAAGCTAATAAATTGTTTATCTATATTTTAGCATTTGGTTTATTTATTCATTCACTTACATTTTATAATTTTTATCATTTTATTCGTTTAGCTATATTGTAGTAATTAGTTAATTTGTTTATTTATAACTCATTATTTAATTTATGTACATTTTTGGTGATTAGCTTATTTATATTTACATTTATAGTTATGAATTTGGTACATTTATATTTATATTTATATTTGTAGAATTTATAGGTATAATTATATTTTATATATATTTATATATATATTATATATTTATATATTTATAGGTATAGTTGTATTTTATTTATATTTTATTTATTTATTTAATTATTTATTTACTTTTCTGCCCATGCCACGAGCCCTGGAGCTAAGCAAAGCCCCTGTGCTCGTGCCTGCAGCCCCTCACTCCTGCCCGCTCTCCCTCCTCAGCTCCCCTGTGCCCATGGAGGACGCGTCCAGCCAGGAGCCAGCGCCCAGCAAAGCCCCGCTGGGCTCCCTGGGGCCACACGAGCCTCCTGCCGCCTTGATCGTGCTGGAGGAGCAGGAGCCCCCGGGCTGCAGCAGGGAGCTGGTCCTGGCGAGGGCCAGAGCCGCCTGCAGGTGCAGCCCCGGGGCCCTGGGCCGGGCCCTGCTGCGGCTGCTGCCCGTGCTGGAGTGGCTGCCCCGCTACAATCCCCGCTCCCAGCTGCTCGGGGACGTGGTCTCGGGGCTCCTGGTGGGCGTCGTGGCCATCCCTCAGTCCATCTCCTACTCCCTGCTGGCCAACCAGGACCCCGTCTACGGCATCTACACCAACTTCTTCTGCAACATCATCTACGCGGCCACGGCCACGTCGCGCCACGCCAGCGTGGGCTCCTTCGGGGTGCTGTGCCTCATGGTGGGGCAGTCGGTGACGCGCCACCTGCAGCTGGCGGGCTATGGGGACAGCAGTGCCGCCCTCGGGGACAACTCCAGCTCCCCCAGGAACGGGACAGAGCCGTGTGACAGGAGCTGCTACGCCATCACCGTGGCCCTTTCCTTGAGCTTCCTCGTGGGCCTCTACCAGGTACCAACGTTCACCCTGGTGCTGTTTGCTCCTAGGAATGTCTCTGAGTTTGGGATCTCTAAGTGTTGGGTCAGATTTAAGAGTTCTGAGAAATGTTTCTAGACCCCTTCACTTGAATATTTGTGAATGCAGTGATTTTAAAAGTGCAGACACAGCTGAATGGGGGCTGTTTTCCTCCATGGATAACCTTGGATGTGTCTGAAGCATCCTCAGCCAGGGAAGAGAAGGATCTGTGAACCGTCTTCCCACCACCTCAGTCCTGCAGCTGGGCAGCTCAGAGCAGGTTTGGGGCTGTCAAGGACCATCCTGAAGGATCATGCCATGCTCTCTGGCAGTGTCCCCACTGAGAAATTCCAGGCTCTTCCAATGGGACAGCTAAAATTCAGGGCATCCCAAGTGAGTGCTACCCAGAGCTGCTCATGAGGAGGCAGCAGCAGGGACCTCATAGGACTTTCTGTGTGGCATCCTCAGCCACAGAGAAGTGTTAAAGGTAAGTCTCTCTAGTATTCCATACCCCAAATTAACTCCTGAAGACAAATTAATATCCCCAGCCAGAGCTGCTAAATTGGCAGCAAAGTGACATGAATTGCCAGCCACCCCTTCCAGCCCTTCTCACTCTGCTAAAGCTGTGGCTGCTTTGCTTTTCAGATCCTGCTGGGGGTTTTACAGATGGGCTTCGTGGCTGTCTACCTGTCAGAGCCTCTGCTGGGTGGCTTCGTGACAGGCTCCAGCCTCACCATCCTCACCTCCCAGATGAAATACCTGCTGGGCCTGAAGATCCCCCGGCACGAGGGGGTGGGCTCCTTCATCCTCACCTGGGTGGACCTCTTCAGGCACATCCACAACACCAACATCTGCGACCTGCTGACCAGCCTGGTGGCCTTGGCCATCATCGTGCCCGTCAAGGAGCTCAACGAGCGCTACAAGGAGAGGTTGAAGGCCCCATTCCCCATCGAGCTGCTGGTGGTCATCGCAGCCACCCTCATCTCCCACTACTTCGACTTCGAGCGGCGCTACAAGGCCGCCGTGTGTGGGGACATCCCCACGGGCTTCAGGAAACCCACTGTCCCAGACTTCAGCCTGTTGCCCAGCCTGGCACTGGATGCTCTGCCCATTGCTGTCATTGGCTTTGCCATGACCGTGTCCCTGGCAGAGATCTTTGGCAAGAAGCATGGCTACGCCGTCAGCGCCAACCAGGAGATGATCGCCATCGGCATGTGCAACCTCATCCCCTCCTTCTTCTACTGCTTCGCCAGCTCTGCTGCCCTCACCAAGACCCTGCTGAAGGAGTCCACGGGGAGCCAGACCCAGGTGTCCGGGCTGGTCACGTCCCTGGTGCTGCTGCTGGTGCTGCTGTGGATCTCCCCGCTCTTCTACTCGCTGCAGACCTCCATCCTCGGCGTGGTCACCATCGTCAACCTGCGGGGCGGCCTCAGGAGGTTCCGGGACACGCCCAGGATGTGGCAGCTCAGCAAGCTGGACACGGCGGTGTGGTGGGCCACCATGCTGTGCTCCACGCTGGTCACCACGGAGATCGGGCTCCTGGTGGGCGTTTGCTTCGCGCTGCTCTGCATCATCTTCCGCACGCAGCGCCCGCGCGCCACGCTGCTGGGCAGGGTCAGGGACAGGGAGGTTTATGAGGACCAGGCCGCCTACAAACAGCTCAGCAGCATCTCCAACATCAAAATCTTCCGCTTCGAGTGCTCCCTCTACTACGCCAACAAGGATTACTTCAAGGCTGTGCTGTACCAGAAAACCGGGCTCAACCCTGTGCTGCTGGCTGCCAGCCTGGGGAACCGGGCACGGCCAGAGCCAGGCAGCACCAGGGGCTGCTGTGGCTGCCCGAGACAGGGCAGGAGCAGGGCTGAGAGCCCCTCCGGAGATGCCTGTGCCCCCTCCACGGACATGCACACCCTGATCCTGGACTGCGGGGCCATGCAGTTCATAGACACCGTGGGTCTCTCTGCGCTCAAGGAGACGCACCACGACTACGAGGAGGTGGGAGTGCAGGTGCTCCTGGCCAACTGCAACCCCTCCATCCGCCAGCGGCTGCGGGAGGGAGGCTGGGCCGGCCGGGCTGGGGGCCAGCTGGCCTTCCACAGCATCCACGATGCCGTGCAGTTCGCCGAGCGCTGGCACCGGGGGGACAGCAGGAACAAACGGGCTGCTCCCCCGGAGCCCGAGGAACAACAGCACTTCCAGGTGTCTCTGTAGCCCTGGGTGCGAGCGGAGGTTTCTAACGGGAGCAGGTTCGGTGTTTGTGCCGTCAGAGAGAGCAGGAGGGGCTGGGATGCTCTGCCAGAGGGGCAGAGGGTGGGAAGCGTTTGGGGAGGGCTGAGATCGGGATGGGACCGGGAATTCGGGAAGGGTTTGGGGAGGGCTGAGATCGGGATGGGGCCGGGAATTCGGGAAGGGTTTGGGGAGGGCCGAGCTCGGGATGGGTGCCCGGAGCTGCGCCTGCTCCGCGTGGCCGCTGGAGGGCGCGAGTGAGCCGCGAGCGGGGCCGGGACAGGCCGGGAATTCGGGAAGGGACCCCAAAAACTGATCCAGTGATCCCAACCCATCCCTGCCGTGACAGGGACCCCAAAAACTGATCCAGTGATCCCAACCCATCCCTGCCGTGACAGGGACCCCCAAAACTCATCCAGTGATCCCAACCCATCCCTGCCGTGACAGGGACCCCAAAAACTCATCCAGTGATCCCAACCCATCCCTGCCGTGACAGGGACCCCAAAAACTCATCCAGTGATCCCAACCCATCCCTGCCGTGACAGGGACCCCAAAAACTCATCCCATCCCCACCCCCAAAAGAAATCCTGCTGGAGGGAGCTGTGGCTTGCAAGCCCAGGGATGGGAGGCTGTAAATAAATTTTATGGAAAGGCAATGCTGTGGCTGTGCTCAGGAAAATTAATTTTTGTGCTTAAAAATTGATTTTAAATTGATTTTAAAATGATTTTAAGTTGTGTGCCTGTCTGTTTGCAGTCCTTGAGGCAAGGCTGTGCCCGGGGGGCTGAGCTGACCAAAGATCTCTGGATGTTTGTGCTCCAGGTGCTCCAGGTGTGGCTGGGATGCAGCTCCCAGGAGGTCTTTCCAAGGATCCTCTCAGGCCATCCCAGAGTGGAGAAACTCCCCAGGGAGTTACCTCAGCCCCAGAACAGAGGAATGGGACGCTTCAGGGGGGGACTTTGCAATAAACCCCAAGTTCCCAGCCCTGGCTGCAGAGATCTCTGCTCTCCGTCCATCCTGACCGTGCTGCACCATCAATCCTACAGTGGGGGCTCCTGCTGAGGACAGCGCCCCAAACCCTCCGTGTCCCACCGGGGGCTGGCCCCAGGAGCTGCCCCTGTGTCCCAGAGCCAAGGGCTGGGGCCCTGCTGGGCTCCCCAGGGGCTGAGGAAAGGCCAAGCAGCCGAAAGCAAATGTTCAAATGTTCCCCCCTGGCAGCATCTCCCCTCCCCTGCTGCTGCTGCCCCTGCCCCCTGCCTGCCCAGGCCCTATAAATACCCCGGCAGGGCCACCAGGAGAGGATTTGCTGCTGAGCCTTTGTCAGCCGCAGTGGGAGCTGACTGTGCAACTGGTAATTATGGCTCAGCAGCAGCTGGACAGGTTTAAATCCTTCTGATGCTTTGAAATGTTCCCTCTGGGGAGCTTTGAGGAGGAAAGGTTGTGGCTGGTGCCGATTGCTTCCCCTTTGGAGACACTGATTGCTGCACCGGCGGCTGCTCTCCTCTCTCCCAGTGCCTGTCCCTGGAAAAGCAGCCCCTGGAACGGCAAGGAGTGTTTCTGCAGCTTCTAACTGCTCTGGAGCAATGAAAGAGCTGCCAGCGTGTGCTGATGTGCCCATGGGGAACAGGGAAAACTGAGCAGGGAGCTGCAGGTGGCGATGGCTCTGGATTTCCTGGGGTAGGAGCCAGGCTTGGGGACATTGATGCACCCCTGGTGACACAGGAGCCAGCAGAGGGGCCTGGGAGAGCTGAGGGACAGAGAAAGGGGAAGGACAGGGTGAGAGGATCTGAGGAGGAAAATGACTCTGGGTGGAAGCCTTGCAGTGGCTGAGGTCCCTGTGATCCCCACGGGGGCTGGGAAATGTTCCTGCAATTGCTGCTCTGCCCCTGAGCTGCCTCTGCCCTTTGCCCCTTTCCACCCTGGATGGAGAGGAGCTGCTGGAGCCCATTTGTCCCACTTGGTGTCACTTTTCTGCCCCGCAATCAGGGACAGGAGGCAGATCAGCCCCCTGCTCCCTTTAGTGACAAATCCTGCTGTCCCCTGTCCCTGCAGTGAAAGCCTCTGGCATCCCCAGCCTCCAGGAGAGCCAGAAAAGGCTCAGAGGAGGGCAGGGAGAAGGAAGAGATAAACGGCAAGGCAGGAAAGGAACTAAAAGCCCTGAATCAGGAGAGCACCAGCATTAAACTGGACTCCAGTTCCAGCTGCAGTGGAGCAGCTCTGGTCACCTGCTGCCCTGGCATTTATTGAAATCCTGCAGTTTGGTTCCATGTTCCACAGCTTTAGGGTTTTCAGGTCGGTGCCTGAACTCCTGGGAGCCACAACAGTTCATGGGGATGGCAGCTTTAAAATAAAAAAACTGCATAACCCACATAGTTATGAAAAGCAGCTACAGAAAAGGAGCTTTTTTAAGTTTAAAGGCTGAAAAAGAGCACAACAAGAAGAAGATGTCTCTTTTGTTTTCTTTCTTTGGTGGCTGGGGAGTGTTTCAGCAGGTACAATTGTGGTTTCTATAGAAAGATGAAATGTCTTGTGAAATACCTGCCAAGCCTGCAGCAGCTGAGGCTCCCAGTGCAGAGCAGATCCCAGAGTTCACCAGAGCAGAGCAGAAACAAAAGTGCTGAAGGTTGACATCTCACAGCTGGTTCTATTTCAGACCATCCCCACCAAGGAATCTGTGCTTTCTACCTCACATTAATTTATTCTTTTTGAAGAAAGAGGCATTTAATTGGATTTTTGAGCTCCCAGACAGTGCTTGGCCTTCTCCTCCAGATGTGTCTGTGGATGTGGCAGCTGGCAGGGGGTGTCCCTGTCACCCTGGGGACAGGAGGGCACAGGGATGGGCAGCTCTGCTTTATCCCAAATGAGGAAACCCCAAGGGCAGGGTGGGCTGGGGTTTTCCACAATCAGGACAGGACTGCTGGGGTTTGTTCTGGAGCTTTATTGCAGCATCAGCCTCATCAATGGTTCAGACAATTGGAAGGTGCCAAAGCTCATGTCCTGCCAGCAGCAGCCAAAGATTTCTTTGTTCCAGAGCATTTAAAAACTTTCTGGCCAATAGCACATTGCTAAACCCACAGATAATTGTTTGGGCAATCACTAAAAGCACACCTACACCTGCTGCACACACAGCTTGTCTGCTTTCTGTTAACAACGCACAAAAATTCATTATTCAGCTTTAAACCTTCCACTATCTTGCTTGGCTTGTTTTTCTGCACTCTTGAAGTCCATCTCAGCCAAGCTAAAACTCAAGCTGTTTTTTCATGTCCTTGCTTGCTGTACCATTGTAACTTTTCCACTTCCACACCTTGCAGCTGTTCTAGCTCCAATTTCTCTGCTCTGTTTTTAAAACCTTTCCCAGCTTTCTGAAAGTCTGTTTCCCACAGCAGGGCAGGTGAGGGCTCTTGGTGACCCGAGTGTCACCTGCCACAGGATGGCCCTGTTGTGTCACAGTGCTGTCCCACCCTGGGGCTGTGGCTGGACCACAACTGACCAATTATTTTTTATATTTTAAATTTTTAAAATATTTTTGTATATTTTATATATTTATATTTTAATATTTTAATATTTAACTAATTTTAAATTTTTAGTATTTTTATTATTTTAATATTAACTAATTTTATATTTCAATATTTCTATATTTTTAATATTTTATAATTTTTATAATTTTAATATTGAACTAATTTTATAATTTTTAATATTTTTATATTCTTAGTATTTCATAATTTTTACAAATTATATTTTTTTGACTTTTAAATTTTTTATATTTTTTACATTTTCTTTTTTTACAGTTTTTTATATTTTCTCTTTTTTGTCACCCCAGAAGCTGCATTTGTGCAGATAGCTGTGTGGGCCAGCAGCTGCTGCTGGTGAGAGGTGATTTCTCTTGCTGAGCCCTCCCCACCCTGTGCCCAGCCCATCCTTGGTGCCCTTTCAGCTCAAAGCCCCTGCTGTGCCTGGGCAGCTGCAGAATGGCTTTCCTGTCAAGGTTTTGCCATGAATTTTGCCCAAACCAGGGTGGAAACTGCAGGAAGGAGATGTGAAAACGGCTGAGGTTAAACGTGGCACAAGAGGTGAGTTAAACTGGGGTGGGGAACTCCTGGTGTTTTCCTGGAAGGGCAAATACTGAATTTCCTTCTGCATTTATTGGACCCAGGGCTGGTCGGGCACATCCCAGCTGTGCCTTTGAGTGCCAGCCAGAGAGGGGAAAAGCCCTGGGTCCATCTTAGCAAAGCCTGGCCTAAACCTGTGGGTAGCACAGCCCTGTGCTGCAATCCCTGGATGCCAGCCTGGAAACGTGAGAGGAACGTGAGGAAAATCCAAAAACCACCCTGGGAAGTGGAGCCCTGGCAGGAGCTGAGCTCAGGACCCACTGCCCTGGGCACAGGTTGGTTTTACCTCTGGAGGTTTGCAGGGAGGGTTTGCAAACCCCCTGCAGGCTCCTCTCATCTCTTTGAACAGCTCTGAATAAAGAATTCGCCTTCTTTTTCCTTTTATTTTTGATAGGAGTTTAATAATCAGAAATCAGAAAATATGTTGCCTCACCGAGCAGGTAAAGGATTTGGGAAATTGGTTTTGCATCTCACAGAAGCCCCAAAGAGCCGAGGCACTGCTGACAGCAGCCCAGGGAGCTCAGGGGACAAAGGGGGAGCAGAGGCTCCCCAAGGGCAGGGCTGGGCAGGGGGAAATCTCCCTGCAGGTTTATTTTGGTTTGCGCTCAGTCCAAGAGGAATTGGCTCCGTGCTGCCATGGAAACAGCAGCAGGCCCCAGCAGGGTTTGCAGCCATCTCCGGGGAGCAATCCTGGGGAAATTCACCCCAAACCATCCCTGCGGGGCTGGGGGCTGAGGGAGCCACAATCAGACAGGGCAGGACCTTTGTCACACCAGTGAGGGGACACAGAAACAGCACACACAGAGCTGGGGATGTCCTGTCTGGAGCAGAGCTGATGTTAAAAATCCCAGTGTGACCCCAAGGGGTGTGATACCAGCAGGGAAGACACTTCAGGGCGAGTCAGCAAGGGTTAACCTGACAGCAAACATCTCATTCAGCCCAGCAAAGAGCAGGAAAATTACTTGGTTTTAATCTACTTTGTGTCCAGAAATATTCCATTAAAGAGGGGGAAAATAAATTCAGGGGGGGCTCGTGGGCATCCTGAGAGCAGAAAAAGAGGTAAAATTAATCCTATCAATAATCCATGATGAATGATTCACTCAGCTCTCTTATTCACAGCCCCATCAGTTATCTCTATTCACAGGGAATTACACTCACATGGAATTACACACAGCCTCATCTGCATGGAAATGAGCAGCCCAGGAGGGCTCCACATCCCAGAGCCCATCCCTGTGCTTGCCAGGGAAGGGAAGGAGCTCTGCAGGGCAGAAGGACAGACACCCACCCACCCTCAGCGCTGGGGGGATGGCAGGAGATGGATTTCTGCTTCACTTTTATTTTTCCTCCAAAACTTCCTTGCTGGAGCAGAGAACCAAGTGCAAATTGCTCGTTAGAAGTAGAATTTTGGGAAAAAATGGTGGAAAGTTCTGTCACACTTGTGTGGCTTACAGAGAGAGACTGAGATGGGCCAGGACTCAGAGAGCTCTCCCAGGAGGAGTCTCATCCTCACATTCCTGAGGGGTTGTTCAGTGGTTTCCAGCCCACGATTGTAAATGTGGGATTTGCCTCCAGCTCTGACTCTCCAGGTGATGCTGACATGGCTGCCCCTTGCTTTGGTTCCACCTTTGGTCCTGAGGTAACAGATTTCTCCAAGGGTCACTCTGAGAGGGTCTTTTAAAACAATTCTCCAGTGACAGCTGAGCCAACAATGTCTGTGTTGTGAACAGTGATAATTACTGATAAAAAAAACTGACCCAAAAGTTCTGCTTTAAAGCTAACATTTAGCTATTTAACACTTAGCTGCCTTAAGCTGGGATTTATGTTTGTGTCTGCAGGTAGAGCTGCAAATGACTGTGGGGAGTGGATCAGAGTGCTCTGCAGGCAGGGACAGCTCCCGCCACAGATGGCAGAGTTGGATTATTGAAAACCTGTCATTTTGGGACCCCCAGGGTGACCTTCTCCTTCCTGACCCTTTCAGTTCTGAGCTGTCCCCACCTGGGCTCTTTCAGCAGGAGCCTGGGAATGTGAATTCCTGGCAACCCCCAGAGCTCTGGGTGTGAGTGATGTGAGCAGAGGAGGTGGTGACAACAGAGAGACAAAATCCTGTGTAAGGACAAGCACCAACCCATCTGATGCTGCAAATCAGCTGCAGAGCAGAGTTTTTCCCCTGCCTCTCCTGTGACGTCCCTCAGAAAATCCAAACGCTGGGAAATCCCAGGAATTCAGCTGCTGCACCCCCACTTGCCAGCCCAGCTCTGGGTACCAACTGCTGCTGCACCCCAGCATTAGTGGGGGATCTCAGGGGGAGGGGAAAGCTTGCATTTCCAAAGGAACAGAAGGAAAGTTCTTCCCCGGGGGAGTGGGAGGCTGCGTGATCCAGCCGTGGGTAAAACCCTCAGAAAATCAGAAAATCAATGTGTTCAGGCTCCCTTTGGATAAAATGCCTCCCACGTGGGCAGAGGAGAGCAGGGCTGCTCGGAGGGGGCTCACCCAGAGCTGCTCTCTCTGTTTTTATGGGTTCCTGTCCCTCTCTGCTCCTGGAGGGGCAGCAGGGAGGGACCCAGGGCAGGGATGGAGCTGCACCTGCAGCAGCAGCAGCGAATTCTTCTGCAGAGTGGCTGTGATTCAGTCCCGATGAATCACTCAGCCACTCTCCCTCTCAACCAGATCTTGGGATTCATCATTGTTACAGCAGGAGGAAAAGGAGGAGGGGAGGAAAAAAACCCCAAACTCCAGTGCTTTATCTCCCTCTCTGATACTTTCCAATTTTCCTGTTTAAAAATTTAATTCCTTTTTTTTTTTTTTTTTTTTTTTTAGGCATCCCATGCAGGTGGAATAAACTTTTGCCAGTCCTGGAGTGGAAGCTGCATGGAGAGGAGGGGGATGGACCATGGGGATGGCACTGGTGCCAGCATGTGTTAAAAAACAAACATGCCCAGGTTCAGAGCAGCCAGGGGTGAAGGGGTTTGGGCTCTGCCTTCTCCAGGCTCCAAATCCTCCCCTGAGCAGCTTTAACCCTGCCCAGAGCACTGCTGGCCCTCAATTCCTCACCCAAGCATTGAAAGAGAGCACAGAAACCCACCCAGCCTCATCCTCCCCTCCTGCAGACTCAGCATGGCCTTGGCTCAGGGCTCCACACTGAATTTTCACTTTTGTGCCATTTTCCCCTTTGGGAGGTGCTGCTGGAGAGCCTGGCTGGGAGCACCATGGGAGGCAGGTGAGGAGCTGCTCTGAGCACTCAGATCTTGCCAGCAAGAACTACAAGTGTTTGCTCCATGAAGAATTTATATATCAATTCAGCATTAAATTGAGTAGCTACCACTAGTGTCTACTGTTAGTAAATACTAATAATGAAAGCTCACATCAGTACCATGGAGAGGAAAATGCAGGCAAACCGAAATTGCTTCAGGAACTCTTTAACAGCTCCACCCAGACCAGCTTCATTCACTTTGGTTTGGGTCCTCTGAGCCTGAGAAAATCCACTCTGTGACAAAGTGTTTCTTCATGGCTTGGATGGGGTTTACTTTTGTTAATGTGTTAATGTTATTCTTTCTCTGTCTCTCAGTTTCTATAGTGATGGACAAACACATGCAGCACACTGGGTGCTGTTTGCCTGCTCTGCCTGAAAACACCACCAAATTTTGGAGAAATCCATTGAAAAATCTTTGCCAACCCCCCCCTTCCCCCCCAGATCTTAAAAACACGAGTCCTATCAAACAAGTTGATAATGTGTTTAATATAAATTTACTTTTTGGATTTATTTTGACAGTAAGAAGCAGGTATTGCACTTCTGTGGGTGCTCTGGTTTCTCCTGCATCCACACACAACTGCAGATGTCCTTTGGAGGGGCAAGGACCTCAGCTGTGGTTAAAGGGCATGGAAATGCTCCAAAGCAAATTACGTTTGTGACCCTGAGCGCGCTCTGGATCTCCCTGTGAACCCAGAGATCTCTGAGGAATCCCAGCCCTGCACTGACTGTACAGCTTGCAAGCCCCAAACCCCAAAGTGCAGCTCCACAAGTGAGAGGTGAAGGTGAGCACAGCTGGGG
The DNA here is from genome assembly GCF_027579445.1 of Ammospiza nelsoni. NCBI lineage: Eukaryota > Metazoa > Chordata > Aves > Passeriformes > Passerellidae > Ammospiza > Ammospiza nelsoni. The sequence goes on from NC_080648.1 coordinate 17,966,514, forward strand.
AAGGAGCTGCTCAGGTCTGGGTTCATTTCAAGGGGTATTTTGAAAGCCCAGCTGATGAGCTGCTTGTGGTGTCCTGCTCTGCCAAGACTGGGCTTTGTTAAGGCTGTCAGGGCCAGATTTCAGCTGCCAAAGCTCCAATAATGTCAGAGGAGCTGGACTGATGCTGCAGCTGAAAAAGCCTTTGCAGCGTGCTTGGAATTACCTCCAATTTTGTGTTTGTTTTGAGAAATCCATTGGAAGATCTTTGCCAAAACCCCTCAGATCTTTAAAAAGCGGCTCCAATCGAGCAAGTTATAGTAACATGGGCTTGCTCCACTTCCCTTCTGCACACAAGCAACCAAACCACGCCACCGATCCCCGAATCGCTGCGAAAGGGAGGGAGAAGCATCGGCCAGAATTCGCTGGACAAAGGGAGGGCTGCGCTGCCCGCAGCGCCCGCACGGCTCGGGGCGTGCTCGGGGTTGGTCTCCGGGGAGGAGCGGCCCCGGCTTTCCCCGGGCGGGGCGGGCACAGCGCGGGCACCCCCGCGCTCCGTGCGGGGCCGGGGGAGGCGCTGCCCGCGGAGCCTCGGCGGGAGCGCGGCCCCGCAGCCGCACCCGGACAGACGGAATCCCCGGCAGGACAGACGGAATCCCCGGCAGGACAGACCGCAGCCGCACCTGGGCGGGCAGGACAGACGGAATCCCCGGCAGGACAGACAGAACACCCAGCAGGACAGACCGCATCCGCACCTGGGCAGGGGCGCAGCCCCGCACCCGTACCTGGGCGGGAAGGACAGACAGACCCATCCCTGGCAGGACAGACTGCATCCGCACCTGGGCAGGAGCGCAGCCCCGCACCCGCACCTGGGCGGGAAGGACAGACCGCATCCGCACCTGGGGGGGCAGGACAGACAGAATCCGCACCTGGGCGGGCAGGAGGCACCGCATCCGCACCCGGGCAGCGCCGGCAGCCGCCCTGCCCCATCCCGCCAGCATGAGCGGCCGCACCGGGGGAGCCGCGCCGGGCACCGCGGGGCTCTGCCCCGGCCACGGTGAGCAGGGCCGGCGGGGGAGCGGGCGGACGGGGCTCCGCTGGGAACGGGGGAAACCCGAACCGGGGGGAAATGTTCGCCGGCATCGCCCGGGGAGCGCCCCTCGGCAGCGGCGGGGGGATGCGGGTGCGGTGCCGGGTATTACCCGGTTTCGGTGCCCGGTATCCGCCATGTGCGATGCCTGGTGTCCCACCCCGGGTGCAGTGCCCGGTATCCCCCGGTTTCGGTGCCGGGTATCCCCCGGGTTCGCGGCAGAGCCCCGGGGCGCTCGGAGGGAGAGGAGGGGAGGAAGGAAGGCTGGTCCGGTGGCGGTCGCACAGGTGAAGGTGGCAGCGAGCAGCACTCGGCGGCTCCGGTGCCCAGCAGAACCCCGGGATGGGCAGCACTGACCCGCAGGAGGAACGGGACTGGGGTGGGCACGGAGCCCCTGGCACGGGGAAAGTGCCGGGGAGGGGAGGAGAGGCTCGGCGGGCTCTGCACGAGTGGGAAAGTTCACTGAAGCGAGGATGGGTGAGGAGTTCAGGGCACGGGCAGGTTGTGGCGCTTGGGGACAGGCTCAGCGGTGGCCCTGGCGGTGCTGGGAGAACGTGTGGAGGATCTCAGAGGGGATTTCCAGCCTTAACAGTTGTGCAATTCTGTGGTGAAGAAGGTGTTTTCCAGCACTGGGCAGCTCTGTGCAGTGCCAGGGTCCAGAGTGCAAAGGCTCCGCTCGCCCTGGGGCTCCCCAAGCTCTGTGTCTGTTCCAAGCTGGTGTCACTGAGGTTGGAGCATTTCAGGGCTGCTGAGGCTTGCTCAGAATGACTGCAGGGTGAGGCAGGCTCGCAGGAGTCCTGCCCCAGCCCGGGTGCTTTGATTCAGGTTCAGTGTGTGGCTCCCATCGGGGACAGACAGACGGAGCAGGGTCACTCCCTGCAGCCCTGGGGCATCTCCCCTGCCCCAAAACAAAACTTCAGCCCCGGGAACTCGATAGAAAAGTGGGTAATTAAAACATTACCCAGCTGCAAGTTTGTGCTGCTTGAGGGCAGTGAGGAAGGAGCCCAGTCCTGGTGTGCCAGCTTCGGAGCCTGGAGTGTGCTTTGAGGTGTGTGATGTCATTATGACTTCATTTCTGCTTAAACCCAAAATGCTGTCCTTTGAGTGGGAATACTGCCCAGTGTTCCTTGAAGGAGGGTGACTTTTCTCGGCCCCCTGTTACTGCTGTTGGCTGGTTTTGCTTGGCAAAGGCAGGGTGGAGTTTTTAGGGGATTATTTGGATTTTGTCAGCGTAGCAGAGGGTGAGGATGGCCTGGCTGAGGTCACCCTCCAGGGATGGCACCCAGGGATGTGCAGCAGGTGTGCAGTGCCACTCCTTGGGGGAAGAGCCCCAGGAAACAGGGATGGGAGCATTCCCAGCAGGAACGGGGACTGCTGTGATGGGCAGGGAGCAGCAGCACCTTCCTCTCCTCTGAGATCTTCCCTCTGAGATCTTCCCTCTGCCTCTTCCCTCGCAGCCTGACCTTGGCTCTGTCACTGCTGTCCAATAACGCCGTTAAAAAACAAACATGAGTCAGGCTGAGTTTGCTTAGGTAATAACTCCTTCCACACCAAGGTGTGTTTATTTCCTCCAGCAGGCTCTGACCTGACAGACAGACATGGTTGAGTTTGCCCAGGACTTTGTAAGCACTGATTTAAAAGTAAGAGTGCTCTGGCTGAGCCCCTTGGCTCCTTCTAGGAAGCCTCCAAATTGTGCATTCAGCTCCCCGGTGCCAACTGTGCTCCTGCAAGTGCCAGCAGTGCTTCCTCCTCTCCCCCTCCTCCTCCTCACCCCCATCCTCTGGAGCCAGCTGGCAAGCCTCGATTTTTCCACCTTTTCCAGGTATTCCAGGAAGTTTGAGGCAGGACAAAGAGCAAGGGACAGGTGCCAGCCAGAACGGGCTGAGCCCTTGGGGCTGGAGATACCTGGAACCTGTGGAAGGAGCTCCCAGGTGAATTCAGGGGAGGTGCAGCTGGATGTGGGATGGAGGATGCAGGAGCCTGTGGTAGGAATGGGGCTGAAGAGGAGCTGGGAATAGCCCAGCTCTCCTTTGAGGAGCTCTGTCCTGCTTTCCACTCTCCTCTGCCCCTGCAGACAAGGGGGGGACAAGGAGGGGACCCCAGTGTCCTCTGTGGGGACAGGCTGTGCTGGCTGCAGGAGCAGTGGGACGGGGTGGAAGGAGAGCCAGGAGGGTGTGAGGAGGCAGCAGCTCGCCCTGCACATCCCACAGTCACACTGTGGAGACACTCCCTGTGTGTGTTTGTGTTTGAAAGCAGAGTTGCTGCTTGAGGGGAAAGCAGGAGAGAGCATCCCCCAGCACCTGCTGCAGGAGTGCCCTGGGTGGGTTTGTTCACACAGGCAAAATGGAAATTATCTGAGCCATTCACTGAGGAGCCCCTCTGGCTTCAGTGCCTGGGGATCCAAACGAGTCAGCCTGGATCAGGTGGGCACAGCAGGAATTTCCCCATGGAAAGGGGGCTCAGGGCAGGCTCAGGGTGGGCACAGCAGGAATTTCCCCATGGAAAGGGGGCTCAGGGCAGGCTCAGGGTGGGCACAGCAGGGATTTCCCCATGGAAAGGGGGCTCAGGGCAGGCTCAGGGTGGGCACAGCAGGAATCTCCCCATGGAAAGGGGGCTCAGGCACTGGCACTGCCCAGGGAGGGTTGGATCCCCATCCCTGGAGGTGGCACTCAGGGCTGGGGACAGGGTGGGGATGTGGCACAGCCTGGACTCAATGGGCTGGGAGGGCTCTTCCAAATGATTTTGGGATTTTGTGACTGCAGTGAATGTTGGTGTAAATCCTGAGAACCACGTGGTTAAAATCTGGGGTGTCAGTGCCAAGTTCTGGGGGTTAAAGGAAATCTCTCATGGAACACAACTAATTAATATCCACTCTGGGCTTCCCTGCCCATCTGCAGAGCAGACGCTGATGAGTGTCAGGTTAGACACTGTCCCCTCTTCTGACCTGGTCATTCCTGTCCCTCATTCCTTAGGGAGTCTCTCAAAAAACCTCTCTAAAAAGACAAATACACCCGATTAAATGGTGCCAATGTTCCTTTGTAAACCCGGTGGATCCCCGAGGCAGCAGAGTGTGAGGAACTCATTGTGGTGCAGTTTATGGGAAAGGGGGAAAGTGCTTCATGGCTTTTGCATTTAACCGCTTGCACTTCTGTTTGCTGGCATTCCCTGGTGCATTTATTGTGGGACTACCTTTATTGTATTATCATTTGTCAGGGAGATGTTACCTTTGCTTTTGCTGGGGCAGAGGGTGGCAGAGGGATGATCCATGTGCTTGTTCCCTCAGCTAACACCAACCCAAGCCCAGGATTTGCAAAGCAGCTGCCTTTAATCTGGTCTCGTTGTGTAATTCCATTAGAATTATTTTTATTAGAGCCCATAATGTGATCCAGAGCCCCCTCAGCCCTGAGGAGTGGCTGCAGTGTGGGGAGACACGGCCAGCAGGGCCTGGGGGAAAGCAAATTACTCTGCAGGAGCACAAATGGAGCTCGGGCAGTTTGATGTGATTAGGGAAACAATTAGAGGGAATGGCTGGAGGTGCAGCGGCCCCGAGGCTCTGGAGAGGGCACAGGGTGCTGTGCCCAGCCTGGCGTGGGGAGATGAGGGGGAAATTCCACTCTCAGCCCCTCTCTGGGGGTGCTGCTGGGTGTTTGTGCCCTGCCCTGGTGCAGCCTGGAGGGTTTGGTTATTCCAGGTGGGTTTGCAGAGCAGTGCTCGGGTTTGGGTGGTGCAGCAGCGCTGGGGCTGTTCCTGCACCGAGCTGGGCAGGGAGATCATTCTCCTGTTCTGGGTTTGTATTTCCTGAGCTGAGGCAGCAGTTCAGAGCCCTGCCTTCAGTGAATCCCATCCCCAATTCTGCCCTCGTGCCCAAAGGTTCTCAGCCCCCAAACCAACTCTCATCTCCTCTCTTTGTGCCTGCAGTGTCTGCCTGTGCCCACACCTCCCTGAGGCTCCCACCTCTGTGCTTGGGAGTCCTCAAAAGCTCTGAAATTCCACATTAGCCCTGCCAGCAGCTGAGCAGCCACTCACACCACCTTCCCCAGGTGCACAGGGGTTAATCTGGCCTCATTAACCTTCATTTTGTGGTGTACCCATGGAAGGCCCAGACCACCTTCCCCAGGGGCAGCAGGGTTAATCTGGCCTCATGAATCCCCTATTTTGGGTCTATCCATGGAAAGCCCACACCAGGTGAACAAGGGTTAATGTGGCCTCATGAATCCCCCATTTTGGGTGTACCGGGGCTGTTCTACCATCAGGAATTTCACAATTAAACCTCTCTCAGAGGTCTCCCTGAGAGGACTCGAGGGATGCAGCTGAAGCTCTGGGCCCAGCAATGGAGCTGTTCCCTGCTCATCACCCAGAAGTTGTTCTGAGGGGTCCTGGCCCTTCTGGGGCTCCTCAGCTCGACCAGGGGGTGCTGGGCTGGGCCCTGGCAGGGGAATGATGGCGAGGTGAGAGCCAGGCTGGTTCCACATGGAGCAGAAGAGCTTGAGGAGGATGTTTGGGGTGATGTGGCTCCTCATGGCTGCTTTGACATCCCTGGAGCCACGGCTGCCCCACTGAAGTCCCTCTCAGAGCTCTGTCTGACAGAACTGCAGCTGATTTCAGATGAGCCAAGGCACTGGAACGTGTTTGTTCTCCATGGGCCCTCCATGGGATTGTTACAAAAACATGTTTTCCCTGGCAGGAAAAGCTGCCAAGCAGAATTTTTATCATTCAGCAGAGAAGGGAAAAAGGGACATAAAATAGAAACCCAAACCCAGTCAACACTGTCCCCAGAAAAATAAGGGAAAGTTGCAGCAATGAATATAAATTAGGAATTAGAGCATGTAGGTGTCTGATAAGGCAGGCTAAAGGAATCTGTGAAATAGTAATGAGCAGGGGGTTAAGAACGAAGGGAAAACATCTTCCAAGAACAGTGAGAACCACCAGAATGTTGTGTTCAGGAACTGCTCTGCTGGGTTTGAATGGTAGAACCAAAACAGGAGAGGACAGAGTCAGATTGAGCCCTGCAATAAACCAAATCTGCTGAGCTGTCACCAAACTCCAGGTGAGAGAAGGCACTGGGCAGGCAGGGGCAGAAATGGGAGTGTGAGAGCAGAACAGGTCCTGTGGCAGAGACAAACAGCACCCGAGGGCCTGGGCTGTGCAAAAGGAAGGGAATGGAGCTCCCATGCATTCCTGCTGTGGAAAATGAAGAGAATGGAGCTCCCATCCCTTTCTGCTGTGGAAAATGAAGAGAATGGAGTTCCCATGCATTCCTTCTGTGGAAAATGAAGGGAACAGAGATCCCTCTCCCTCTTTCTGTGGAAAATGAAGGGAATGGAGTTCCCATCCCTTTCTGCTGTGGAAAATGAAGAGAATGGAGTTCCCATGCATTCCTTCTGTGGAAAATGAAGGGAACGGAGTTCTCTTTTCCTTCTGCTGTGGAAAATGAAGGGAATGGAGTTCCCATCCCTTTCTGCTGTGGAAAATGAAGGGAATGGAGTTCCCTTTCCCTCTTTCTGTGGAAAATGAAGGGAATGGAGTTCCCATTCCTTTCTGCTGTGGAAAATGAAGCGAATGAAGTTCCCTTCTCCCTCTTGCTGTGGAAAATGAAGAGAAGGAAGTTCTCTTTAGCTTCTGCTGTGGAAAATGAAGGGAATGGAATTCCCTCTTCCTCCTCCTGTGGAAAATGAAGTTCCCTTCTCCTCTTTGCCTCCATCCCCTGCCTGTCCCTGGCTCTGCCCTCAGGCTGTGCTGCACAGGGACCCTCAGGGACAGGCACAGGAGACTGAGCTCTGCAGCCCCCAAAACCTCTCAGTGGAGCAGCCTGAGCAGCCCAGCCTGCTGTGAGCCCAGGGGCAGCAGGGAAGGGCAGAGCAAGCATCTCCTTGCTGCTCTGAGTTTAGGAGCCTCCCTGGTCAGCAGAAAATCATGGAGCTGATAAAGGCTAATTGCAGAGATGCCTTTTATGAGTGCCTCCTTTTCCATGGGCTCTGCTTGGCTGAGCTGTTTTATTGATCAGATCCCTTCTATTGCAGCTCAGGGAGGAAAACAAGCAGCCCTTCTGCACTTGTGTTTGCTTTTAATAAAACACAGCAGGCAGAACTTGCTGGGGATGATTAAAACACAGCCAGGGAATTGGGAGCTGGAGGAAGGAGGGATTTCCTTCTGCCCATTCAGCTCAGGGTTTCCCTGCTCCGTGGAAGAGCCATTTACCAAGTAAATGCCAAAAGGGAGGAGAAATCTGGGTTGTTCACCTGTGGGGAACAGTCTGGGGTGAGGCCAGGGCAGTGTGAGCACAAATACCTGGAAGCTGGGAAATTGTGAGCTCGGAGAAGAAAAGCTTGGAGCAGAGGAAGGGTTTCCAGCAGCCAGGAGTTCCTGCTACATGGAATTGTGGCAATGGGGAAGGGTTGAGCACACCCCACTGTTTGTTATTAGCAATAATGCCAGTGGTGGCAGCAGATTAATTCTGATTCTGGATTAACGTTTCTCTCCTGCTCATCCCTGTGTGTTTGCATCCCAAGGGCTCTCTGGCAGAGGAGCTGAGAGGTTTTTTAGCTCTGCAGAGCTTCCCAGGCAATTCCTTCCTTCTCCACATCCCTCCCTTCAGCAAACACCTCATCCCTCACTGCTCTCTGGCTGCCCAGACATTCATCGTTTCAGCTTTTGTTTATTTAAAAACAAACACAAACAAACAAACAAAAATAATCAGCAACGAGAGCCCAGATCAAGGATCCAAAAATAGGCAACCAAGGAGAGACTGAAAGCTCCAGTCTTGGCTCATGGGAACATTTTTAGGTGATGAGCATTAAACAAAACCCAGGTAAAAGGAGCAGGAAGAGCAGCCTGGAGAGAGGTGAGAGGTGGCTGTGGGGTGGCCCCTGCAGCAGGAATTCCCCTGGGATTTTCCATCAGCCATGGAAACCTGCAGGAGGTCGCCGTGCCATGGACTTGTGGCGTCAGATGTTTATTGAAGAGGAGGGATGTGGAGAAGGAAGGAATTGGAAGCACTGCAGAGCCAGAAAACCTCCCAGCTCCTCTGCCAGGGAGCCCTTGGGATGCAAACACACAGGGACGAGCAGGAGAGGAACGTTAATCCAGAATTAATCTGCTGCCACCACTGGCACTATTGCTAATAACAAACAGTGGGGTGTGCTCAGTCCTTCCCCATTGCCACAATTCCATGCAGCAGGAATTCTTGGCTGCTGGAGATTTGGGGACAAGTTTGCATCCCCCAGGTGCAGGAATAAACAAGGGCAGGAAAAAATAGTCACAGCAATAAAATGCAGCAAGGAAGATTTAGGAGAGAGCCTAAAAAATTCCCTGCATGTGCTTCCCCTGGGGGGCTGCACAAGGAGAATGTGGAATCTCCATCTCCAGATGGCAGGGTGAAGTATAGCTGGGTCTGCTGAAACTGCTCCTCAGGGTCCCTTCCATGGCCTCGGAATCTGCTTTACAGCCTGGAAAGAAACACAGAGCTGAAACAACTGCACGGCAGATTTCCCTGGTGGTGAGTTGGTTTTTTAAGTGACAAATGGGAACTTCTTGTTGGAGAAGCCTGATTGCAGAGTAATGTGATTTTCTGTGAAAAATCCAGGATCACACAGAAGAGCTGTTTGCTGGATCTGCTGCCTTGGTGCTGCTCTGAGCTTTTCTTGGATCTGCAAAGTTGGTGCTGACAAAAGCTTTTGGTGCCGTTTTCCCTTCGGATGTTCTTCCTCCAGATCAAAAGGCTGATTAAACACAATAAACCAAAGGTGCAGATAAGAGGGCAGGAGGCTGTGCCAGCTCAGGCTTTCCTGCTTCCCTGTTCACAGCCCCTTTTTTTAATGGCTGGTTGTCCTGGCTGGCTTTGGGAGGTGTGACGTGAGCAGGGGCTCTCCCTCCTCCTTCCTGAGTGCACCAGGATGAACATCCCAGGATCTCCAGGCTTTCCAGCAGCTTCCACCCCTGGGAGGTGCAGGGACAAGGCCAGGCTTGGAACAGGACAGGGTTAATGTGGAGGGAGCCAGGAATGGTGGGGAGGGATTTGTGCAGGAGCCTGGAGTGCCAGGACACAGGGAATGGCTGCAGCTGGCAGAGAGTGGGTTCGGATGGGATGCAGGGAGGAATTTCCTGGCTGGGAGGGTGGGCAGGCCCTGGCACAGGGTGCCCAGAGCAGCTGTGGCTGCCCCTGGGTCCCTGGCAGTGCCCAAGGCCAGGCTGGATGGGTTTGGAGCACCCGGGACAGTGGGAGGTGTCCCTGCCATGGCAGGGGTGGAATAGATGAGTTTTGAGGTTCTCCCAACCCAAACCATCCCATTCTTCCCATCCCAAACCATCCCATTCCATCCCATTCCTCCCATCCCAAACCATCCCATTCTGTGATTTGGGCTGGTCCTTTCGGTGCCAGGCCCCTCCTCACCCCGTGCTCAGCTGGCTCCAGTCCCAGGGCAGTGGGAGCCACTGGGGCAACTGGGGCTGCCCTGCTGGTGGCACCGGTGCCACTCCTTCCTGCAGAACAAATGCCAGCATAGATCACTTTGCACTCTCTCCCTGAGAGATGGGTTTATTTTTTATGTCACCGAGCAGGGTTTGTGAGAGCACATCTCTATTTCTGTCATGAGCAGCACAAGTGCAGAGTCAGGGCTGGGTACTCACTCAGTACTCACCAGGCTGCTCATTGTGATGTCTCCACACTTTCCCCTCCTCCCTCACTCCCAAGCAATTAACAGGAAATCCAGCTGCTGCCTGAATGGACACATTTCCAGCAATCTTCCTTGGTTCTTTATTTACTGTGAAATGAGCGGGGCACAAACTGCATCGTCAGTTCCTCTCCTGAGGCTGGGTCTGCTCGTCCTCCCACCCCAGCCCCTCCCTGCCCTCTCCCCATCCCAAACCCTGAGCTGGGATGGAAAGCAGGGTGGGGAACACCTGATTGCTGCCCTGAATCCCTGGAGGAAGCAGCTTCCAGGGAATTGGTGTCACCAAAGCTCAGTGCTCAGTGCTGGGTGTCTCTCCTGACACTGATTTGTGCTGAGCAGCTCAAACTTCACTTCTGCACTTCCAGAGCAGGGCCTGGCGGAAACGCAGGAATTGCCAGGCATTTCCTGCCGGGCAAAAATGAAAATTCAGTGTGCTGCTGTGAATGAGGAAGGTTTGCAGCAGTGGGGAGGCAGCCAGGGCCTGTCTGAGCCCGGGGAGCAGAGATGGATGGAGAACATGAAGGGAACCCCTGCCCAACCTGTGCCTTCCTCCCCGAGCAGAGCCCTGGGAATGCTGCAGGGATAAATCAGTGCTGGGGGCACACAGCAGACCCTGCCCTGCCCAGAGAGGAGCTCTGGGATCCCTCTGGCATCTCCCTCTGCTGCTCTGCACAGGTCCGGGGGCACCCGGGGCACCTTGCCCTGCTCTCGGCAAACACAGGGAGAAAAGATGAAAAGATTTAAGGCAGCCCTGGACTAGGGAAGGGCTCAGGGGGCTCTCCAGGAATTCAGCCTGACCTCGGTCCCCTCCAGAGCAGGAGGAGGAGGAGAAGGAGAAAGAAAAGGAGAAGGAGGAGGAAAAGGAGAAGAAAGAGAAGAAAGAAGAGGAGGAGGAAGAAGAAAAGAAGAAGAAGGAAAAGGACAAGGAGGAGGAGGAGGAGGAAGAGAAGATGGAGGAGGAGGAGAAGGAAGAGGAGGAGGAGGAAAAGGAGAAGAAGGAAGAAGAAGAGGAGAAGGAGGAGGTGGAGGAAAAGGAGAAGGAGCAGGAAAAGGAGGAAAAGGAAGAAGAGGAGCAGGAGGAAAAGGAGAAGGAGGAAGAGGAAGAAGAGGAGCAGAAGGAGGAGAAGAAGAAGGAGGAGGAGGAAAGGGAGAAGAAGGAAAAGGAGGAGGAGGAAAAAGAGGAAGAGGAAGAAGAGGAGCAGAAGAGCTGCAGCAGACAGTGCAGAAATGAGGCAGGTTTGGGGAGGTCAGTGCAGAAATGAGACAGGTTTGGGGAGGTCAGTGCAGAAATGAGGCAGGTTTGGGGAGGTCAGTCCAACTGATGCCATCACATCTGGGATTTCCATGGTCAGGGGTGGGATGGATGTGGGGCGAGGTCTACAATCCCACTGGGCACAGATGGAAACACTCCTGAATTCTCCATCCACGTCCTCCATTCCAGGGAGGATCTCACCCACAGCAGGCTGTGCAGGGACCTTGAGGAGCCCTCAGCTGTGCCAAATCCCACAAAAATGCTTTTGTGCATCCTCTGGGATGTTGGGACAGGTCTCAGGGAGGTCAGGGGTGCAGGCAGGTTTGTTACAGAGCATCCAACCCTGATAAATCCACATTTAACCTTACAGCCACTGTGCCCTTGGCTGGTCCTCCCCAGCCTCTGCTCTAAACCTGGTGCTCAGCAGCCTTTTAAACTTATTATTTATCCTTTATCACTGTTATTTTAGGTTCTATTGTGTCTGGAGGAGCTTCCAGAGGCAGCTGAGGATGGTGGGGTTTGTTCAAGGCAGGCAGCACCTCCTCTTGGGATAAAAATCAATAAATTGGTACCAGCACTCCAAAATCCGAGCTCAATAATTATTATTATTAATTATGTTAATTAATGTCATTAATTACTAAGGGATTTACAGAGAGGGTCTGGCCACAGTGGGCTGGGTCTCTTGTGCTGGTAGAAATTATATTTAATTGGAATGAAGGAAATAGAATTAATTAATAGAATTAATGCAATGGGAGAATCAGCTCTCTAGTTAAGGTGGGTGTTTATTCCTCAAAGGAATAATTTCTTTAAAGGGCAAGTTAGGACCCACTAAAAAGTGCAGCACTGCTGGAGTCAGGGGATTTCAGGGTAAAACAAACTCAGAGCAGAAAGGTGTGTGGTGATAAATGTGTATGGGAGGATCTTAAAGGATTGGGGAGAGCAAGAATGAAAAATAGAAATTAAAAAAAATTCAAAATGACAAATTATTCATAGTGAGTGAGTGTGAAGTGGCTTGGGAGGCTGCCAGACCATTCTGGGGACTGAGAGCCCCCCTGGTTTCATTTCCAGCTCTGGGAAAAGCATCCAGGTAAAAGAAATGCCTCTCAAACAGCTTTTACTTGAGAGAAAAATCTGTTTTTATTTCAATAGCAGTGACATTCCTTTTGTCACATCCAGGCTCTTTTGTTCCCTTCGATGCTGCAGCTTTGGGTGGAAGGAGTCTGGCAGCGACACCTGGAACTTGTTTCCCAAAAATAACATTTACTTTTGGCCAATTTAATACTTTGCAACTTCTCAGGAAGAGTTTTTCATTTGCTTTCTGAGGGACTGTGTAAATATGAATAAAAGTCAGCTGTTTCACGAGCAGGGAAGAAAATATAAGAGAAAAAATAAAAAGCTCCTTTGGCAAACACCCACATGGAAGTTTTTAAAAGCAGCCTCAAACTGCATCTGTAGGCTGCAGCTCCTCCTCCACCCCTGTGTGTCCCTGTGCTCCAGGGAGGGAGAGCAAACAGCAATTCACCATTTTAAAGGCAATTTTGGGGTTTGGTTATGATTTGCAGTGGTGCTGTGCTGTCCCAGGCATCCCTGTGCTGCCAGCCTGGAACAAGGAGGGAATTGCAGAGGTGAGGTGGCAATTCCCTTCTGCAGCTCTTTCATGGAAAACTCACCAAGTTTGGGTTTTCTGGCACAGTTTGGAGTCCCTGCAGTTGTTTGGGGCTGGGCATAATTCATAATCAGGGTTTGGCACAAGCACTGAGACCTGGACAGAAAGGAGCTTCAGCTGCTGAAAGTAAAGGAATTTTGCTGAAAAATGCCCAAGGCACCTTGAATTAAGAGCATTTCCAACCTTCCTGAACAGCAGAAGCTCTTGCCCTGCCCCAAATGAATCCCCAAAGGAAAACCCTTTATATCATATTTTTCACAGAGATTTCAGGCCTTTCTTAAGCTGCTTTACCTGGCTGTGACCAAACCTTTTTCTTGTTTAAAACCACAGAATTTCAAACTAAAGACCTTCATGGATGCTGCCTGTGCCCTTTGCAGTCTCCCAGACCATCCCATCCATAAATCCCTGCAGTCTGAGCATGCTGCAAAACCTCCAAAGTAATTTAGCACAGGAGGAACCCACCCTGAGTCCAGGTGAGCTCAAGAATAAGGAAAATCTGACTCCTGAGAACGGAGCAGACGGCTCAGTGCTGACCTTCATACTGGGGATGTTCAGATGTAGATGAATTTTAGATTAAGAACTACGAATCACAAGCTCTGACAGCATTCAGAGTTATTTGACACAGAAAGCAGAGCTGGTGCCTGTCTGGGGCAGCAGTTCCCTCACCCTGGGGCTGGTGTGAGGAGGAGAAAGGCTGGAAGGATTTTAGGAGAGGAAATGTTGGTTCTGAGGAGGTTTGGTGAGCTGTGAGCAGAGAGGGAGCACAGCACGGATCAGAGTTGGGTGGTGAGAAAGGATTCACCCTCCCTCCTGCCTTCAGCTGCTCATTGGCATCTCTCACTGTGTTTTTTGGTGTTCTGAGAGAGCCAGGCTGTCCCAGGGATGTCTCAGGGCTGAGTCTGAGCGCAGCTGAAGGCTGGGTGTGGATGGCAGAGCTGACAGTAATTGTGAAGGTGAGAGCAGCGAGCTGGCAGAGCTCACAACGCCCCTGTCACAGGCAATAACGCACAGGTTTTACAGCTGCTCCCTCTGCCTCACACAAACACAGCCTGGCAGGGGCAGGGAGCTGCTGCAGAGGGAACAAAGTCACCCTTGAGGAGTTTACTGCTGTCAATATTTGATCCAGGAGGGCACAAGTGCCCGGCCGTGCCCTTTCCCGGGGAGCAGCCCTTGGACTCTGCCGCCTGCCGGGGCTATTTTGGTGCTCAGGGATGAAATTGAAGCTTTGCCATTGACAGAGCAATGTGATGTGAGGCTGGGGAGGCTCAGAGGGCACGGCTGGGGGCTCTCAGGCCAGGCTGGCACCCATTTAAGATGCTGTTTGCACACGAGGTGTGGCTCTGTCACCCCAGTGCCACCTGCGACTGGGGAACCCCTAAACTCAGCCAGGTTTGGGTGGGCAAGCCAGAGCATTCCCTAAAGAGCTTTTGAAATATAGAGACATTTCTTCTGCGCTCTGCATTTCAAGCTGGACTCCATTTCATTTCTGGGGATGTGTCACGTCTCTGTTAATTTCAGTATTGAAGCAAAGTGCCCCATTTTGCCCTGCTGGAATGAGGCTGGGTTAAACCTGCCCAGCAATCTGTCTCTGCTGACAGCTGAGGGACTCCTTATCAGCTCTGTCCTCCCTGGGGACAGAGGAGACAGCAGAGACAGGGAAGGCAAGAGGTGCTGTGGGACAGGGCAGAAATGGAGGGAAATAAACCCATTTTTATCTGGGAGAGAACAAGGTGAACCACTTTGATATTTCCTGTTCCTCAAGCGCTGTCATGGGCCGGATATTCTCTTACAGCACTTGGAGGGTTTTGGACTTCTCTGCAGTGATGAGCAAGAAATTGTCTTTGGATTGAGGTGACTCTCACTTCAGAAATAGCAGTTTAGTGTGGGCTGGGGAGATCTGGTCCAGTTAACCTCTGCTAACAACTTCTTTTTCTCTGATAAAGATGGGGCTTTGAGGAAAATCACCACCCCAAAAGTGAAATGTGTGGGGAATCGAGCAACAGCTCTTTTTTATTCAATCCCAGCTTCGATTTAGCAGCTGTTCACCACAGAAAGTGAGGAGCCTCTTGAAATCATGGGTTTAATGGTAAATGCAGTCTTTCTTTATGTCAGAGTGGCTCTGCTGGCCTCAATCAGGAATCCCACACTGGATGGGACTTAAATGCACGCCCAAGAACTCCTGCACGAGCTGTGGGGGACAGCAAATTCCAGGGGAAGGCTAAAGAGTTCCTAAACATCTTCTGCTCCGTGTTACCCCATAAAAACGTGTGTCTGCCAGAAAACTGCACTGAAATCAGCCGTCAGAAAGCTGCAACATGTTATTATAAAGAGGATTTTTAATCTTACACTTACAAAGAGAAGAACAAAGTCACTCAGTGATAAGTCCAGTTCTTCACTGAGAGCATGAGACATGCAGAAACTGAATTTAATTTAATTTTAGTGTTTTTAGTTTTTTATTATTTATTATTTAGTTTTGGGGTTTTTTTTGTTATTTTAGTATTTTTAGTCTCGTTTTAGTTTCATTTATTTTTACCTCCCCCTTCCTGCTCTGTGGTGCAGCAGAAAGTGTCACAAATGGGTAATTTTGTTCACTCAGTTATGTCCAAAGGTATTGGCAGAGGGGTTTTGGTAGGATGTGGTAAAAGTGTGAATTAAAAAGGTTCAATGGCAAGGCTCACTCTGCTCCTTACTACAGGGAGGAGAAATACAAAGGAACAGAGAGTTAAAATTGATCTAGAATGATTTAGAAATGATTTCCACAGTGACCAGAGACTGAAAAGGGTCAGGGACATCCCCCCAGTGAGTTGTGAGACTCAGAGGAGCCCCTTGAACTCCTGATGGAGTTTGGGTGCAGCTGGGTCCAGTCTGAGCCTCCTGTGCACAATTTGTGTCTGATGGAGTTGGCTGCATGGATTTAATCAGAATTAATTCAGGAACTGAGGGTCTGTGGTGAATACAGGGTGTCAGCCTTGCCTAAGGAGGAATCTCTCAGTCTCAGGTAAGGAACCTTGTTGTACTTAAGGAAAAAAGTGTTTGGCTGGAAGTCAAACTGCACTCAATGGGAAAGGTGTGTGTGAGATCCTCACTTGCTTTGTTCCTTGGTTAATGAGTCTTGGAAAAGCTGCCAGCTGCTCTTCATGTGCTCGTTGTGCTCCGTGTCCCTGCTGCCCTGTGAGGCTTTCCTGGAGCAATTCCTGCCTCTGCAGCCTGTCCCTGTGCATTACTGCTTTGGTTCATGTTTTCCTGGAGCAATTCCTGCCTCTGCAGCCTGTCCCTGCCCATTCCATGTGGGGTTCAGCTTTTCCTGGAGCAATTCCTGCCTCTGCAGCCTGTCCCTGCCCATTGCTGGTTTGGTTTAGGTCTCAACCCCATCCCTGCCAGAGCAGGAGGGCCAGTGTGGGTCTGTCTGCAGGGAAATAGCTTTTGCAGAGTGCTCAGCCCACCTGGCACTGTGGTGTGTCACAGATATATTTTATGAAAAATCCTTTTGCCAGGATCTTTTCTCCTGAGAAGCTTCAGCTTCTCCCTGTTTTGCTGCTTTGGAATGTGATTTGGAGAATTGTTTACCCAGCACGTGAAACTGTTTTCACTTGATGACCAATGACAGCCCCACCTGTGTCGAGGCTGTGAGCAGCCACGAGATTTTATTACCATTCCTTTCCTTTCCTTTGCAAGCCTTCTGATGTCTCCTTCCTCTTCTCTTTAGTGCAGTTTTAACATATAATTTTCTCTTAATATAATATATATAATAAAATACTAAATAAGCCTTCTGAGACATGGAGTCTCAGAAGACTTATTTAGTATTTGCTAGCCTTCTGATGTTACCTTTCTCTTTTCTTTTAGTGTAGTTTTAATACATCATTTTCTTTTAATATAATATATTTAATAAAATAACAAATCAGCTTTCTGAGACGTGGAGTGAAGACTCTCCTCTCTCCCTGCTGCTGGGACCCTGTGAGCAGCACCCCAGGCTGGAGCATCTCCCCAGCCCAGCCCTGCAGGAGATGGGGGTGGCAGCTCTGCATGACTCAACTCTGCTGCCAGCACCGAGCAGTGGCGGGGAGGAGCTGGTGGGATGGAGAATGGCAGCGTGTCAGCGAGCTGCTGCTGGCAGGGACGTGCTGTGGCCATTGCTGCCATCTGGGGGGACATTTCCCCCTCCCCTGGGCAGGGCAGGTGAGTCTGTGGGGTCCTGTGGTCACCTGTGGGCCACCAGCCAACCCCCGTGGCTGTGACAGGTGAAATCTTCGCTAACGCCTTCAATCCAGGGATCGATCCATCCATTTATCCATGGATGGAATTTATCCTTTTATCCATTTTATCCATTTGCTGGGTTTTCCCATCTCCCTAAGGAGAGGAGGAAGAGGAGAAGGGGCAGAGCCAGGCCAAGGGGACAGTGATGTGTGGGGGTGCTCACAGGGGTCCCAGGATGAGGGAAGAGATGAGAATCTGACTCCATGTTTCAGAAGGCTGATTTATTTTTTTATGATATAGATTATATTAAAAGAAAACTATCCTAAAAGAATAGAAGAAAGGATTTCATCAGAAGGCTTGAAAGGAAAGGAATGGAATGATAAAAGCTCCTGACTCTCAGAGAGTGTGAGACAGCTGGACTGTGATTGGCCATTAATTAAAAACAACCACATGATACCAATAAAAGATGCACCTGTTGCATTCCACAGCAGCAGATAATTATTATTTTTCTTTTCCTCTGAGGCTTCTCAGGAGAAAAAATCCTAGCAAAAGGATTTTTCATAAAATATGTCTGTGACAGTGGTGTGCCAGGTGAGCTGAATTCCCCAGGGCCACCAGTGCATCCTTTCCAGGCTGGGTCCTGGATTGCCATTGTTTTTTTGGGGACTTTTGTATATTTGTGAAGATTTTTTCCCCTAATTTTAGAAATTGTTTTTTGGGGGCTGGTTTGGTTTGTTTTTATTTTTTTTTTTTACTCATATATAGAAAGTTTCAGTTATAGAAGTTGTAGAAGACTCCATGATAGCAAGATGGTACAGATATTGTGTAACATAAGTGCACACTAAAATTACATTTTTCCAGAAGAACAAAGGAAGAAAGATGCCCTCTAACTGGAATTTTTGCATACAAAATCACTGAAAAGTTTTTAATCTGTTTTGCAGGAGAAATCAGAATTAATTTTATGCTGATATATAAAGAGTGATACCATACCAGGTATTTTGTCCTAGGGAAGAACTCCAGAGCAGGAGCACAGGAGAGTGGATTTTGGGGTTTTTTGTCCAAATTCAGGTTGGAGGTCAGGCCTTGGGGACACAGAGGTGCACCTCCAGACCTCTCATCCTTTTCTCTGCAAAACACAGCAGCAGTTTTGGAATCAGCAGATTGCCCCAAGAACCACCAGCTGAAGCTTTAAGCTGCAAACAGGGGCCAGCCAAACTCTCCCTTTTTTTGACAGAAATATCCTTTTGGCTCCAGCACATTTCCCTTGCAAAGTGCTGTCTAATACACACAGTAATCCTGAATTACTCCTGTTTCAAGCACCAGCCAGGTCTGCAGAGCGGGGGGCTCATCTGCATTGCAAAGCTGCCATCGGTGTCTGGGAAGGCTGAGGCACTTTTATTCTGATTTCCCTTTGAAGCCAAGTAACCACAGTGGCATTATCTGCATCTGGGCTGGCACTGACAGGCTGTGGCGGTGCCTTTATCCCTGGCTCCCTGGAGACAGCACAAGGGGTAATCAGCAGCCTCGAGTGCTCCAAAACTGAGCCTATTTTTTCCACTGGATTAGCAGCAGCAAATGCACAAGCACATTATTAAGATGGTGCATTCATTTCTTTGGAGTCAGGATGGAATTTTGATAGAGTTAAAAACCCCATTAATATTTACATCACTTAGTGGTGCTGGTAGTAAGTACATTTATTTTAACTCAAGCTGCAAAGCATTTGGTTCTTTGTAATTACAGCACTGCTATTAAGTATTCATAAGGCTGCACAATAGAGTGTCACAGGAAACCTGGTTTAATTTAGTGGTAAGTCAATGTTTTAGGTCTGTGTAAAAACAGAAACTAATTTACCAAGCCTTCTTGCTTGTGTTTTCCCACCTGGGCTTTGCAAACTTTCCTCAGCTTGGCTCTGTTCAACCTCCTTTTTGTTCCTTTGGAAGTTGGGAATTTGCTGGGGGAGTCTTGCAGGTGTGCAGGTGGTTTGGGACGGGCACAGGTAGGATGGGAAGAGCTGGAAAGGTGCCTGATGGAAAAAGAGCTGGAAGTGCTGGTGTAAAGCAGCTGAACATGGGCTGGAGGGTGCCAGGGGGCCAAAACACCGAGGGCACCTGGATCCTGCAGCAGGTGTCTCCAATGGGGGAAATCTGCATTTATGGGAGATCCTGGAACTAATCCCTGTGTTTCTCCCCTGCAGGATGAGGTCTCTCCTATGGACGTTGAACTCCCAGCTGCCTGAGCCTGCTGCCTGTGATGGAAGAGCTGGATGTGAATGTGAGGTATGCATCAAAATGCACCTGCAGGGCTGCAGGGGAGCATTTCCTCCCTGCCTGCAGATAAACCTCTCTGCTCATGCAGCAGGGCCTGGTTTGGGGTTTCCTGGAGCTCCTCTGAGCTCGTGACATCACCCTGGTGTTTGAGAAGTGTCAAACGTGGCCCAGACAAGTCAAGGATTTCTTTTCAGTAGAAAATGTTATGAATTTTGAAAAGGTTGCAGTGTGATGTTGGAGAGACGTTCCTGGAAATTTTTGGCAGTTCAGTTTGGAGCTTGCATTCATCACAGCTCGAGGGAGGTGGCAGACCTCAATTTCTCTAATTCCAGACTAGAAAAATAAATGACCCACGAGTATTCCCTATTTATATTTTATTGGATTTTTTAACTTCACGTGGCTCAGAGATTGTTATTGGGTACATTTATTACAGGCAGTAGGTTAATGAGATCCTGTCAAGGGGTTTGAAATGAAAACCTCAGTTTGGTCACAGCAATCCAGAGAGGCCAAGCTCTGCCTGGCTTGGGCTCTGACCAGTGTAAATCACAATTGTGCCATGTTTGGGACTATGGAAACCTCCCCAGACTTTGGTGAGGCTCCATCATCCCCCTGCAGGGCATTCCCAGGTGCCAGGAATGAAGCAGAGCCTCTGTTGGTCCGACAGCCCCTCCATATGTCATGGCAGCTAAATCTCATTCTCTTGTATTTTTGGAGCACGGGTGACCCTTATCTACACCAGTTCTGCATGGCAGTTTTGCCCTGCATTTTTCTGCCTTTTTGTCCTGCCCTTTTCCCTCTGCTCCTTCTCCTCCTTTCACCTCCACCCACCTTTTTTTCCCCACTCCTTTTTTCCCAACTTTTTTTTCTGCCATTTTCCCCCTACATGGGTTTTCCCACCTGATTTTTCCTTCCTTTTCTCCCCACGTTTTTTCTTTAGCCTGCTTTTTTCTCTGCCTTTTTTCCCCTCCTTTTCCCTCCACCTTTTTCCCTGCCTTTTTTTCCCTCCCCCTCGTCCCCCCTCACCTTTCTTCCCTTTTATTTCTTCTTTACCCACTGCAACAATTTAGGAAATGGCATTTAACTGAGAATCTGAGATTTGCTCCAAGCTGGCACCTGATTTTCCTGGGCTGGCTGAAATTTCCCTTTGAAAATCTCCTTAATGATGATAGGGGAAGATGTGTGCTAATGGCTTCACAAACAATTCCAGGGGTGTTAATTAATTAATGGCTGTGAAATGGCTCTCGATGTCTCCAGCAGCC
This sequence comes from Ammospiza nelsoni, assembly GCF_027579445.1. Taxonomy (NCBI): domain Eukaryota; kingdom Metazoa; phylum Chordata; class Aves; order Passeriformes; family Passerellidae; genus Ammospiza; species Ammospiza nelsoni. The sequence continues at coordinate 17,986,887 of NC_080648.1, forward strand.
TCAAGGGCAAGGCTGTTACAGACCCAGACAAGTTTGACTCCTGAATTTTCGGGTCATAGATAAAGGCTCAGCACAAACCTGTGGGGAAAGGAAGAGGGCTACAGGCAGCCAGGAAATTTGAGATTCCCCAGCGGAATATCTCCTTTTATTCTAATCAAATTGCAGACTCTTCTGTCTCCTTTATGGATGCTGGCTTTTCCCACACATGGGCAATATGGAAATATTGATCCCACAATTTTGTTCCAGGCAGATTTTGGGATATTGTCCTGAATGCTTCAGTAAAGAGTTCTTGTTTCCTCAGGTTGTTACAGTCTGGATAAACACATGAAAAAAAATTTTACCTTTAATGCTGGTAAACAGCTTTTACAAAGCCCCTTTAATACCAGCTGCTGGTGAAGGCAGACTCCCTTTGCAAAAACAAGGTATTGTTTCAGTTTGCCACAGCAGTAATTGCCTTTTATTTTTAAGCTGAGCCCCCAAACCCGCTGAATTTTAGATTGATGTTAATTGCTCCCAAACTTGGCTTTATCAGCTTTACTTTTCTCACTTTGCTGCTGAAGGTGTTTTTGTGGCTTGAAAAGTGCAGAGCCCTCCAGCGGCTCTGTGTGCAGCTCATTAATCTTATCTTGACTTTGAGGAATGAGCAGCAAGGCGAGGGAACGAGGAATCACATCGCTTTGGGTTGGTTGTGTTTGTTTGGAAGCAAAGGCAAAATCCCAATTTTTAACCCAAAATCCTGGTACAGAAGCACAGGATGCTGACAGCCGGCCTCCATCCACACCCCTGGCAGAGAATTGTGTGTTTGGGGAGTCCCAAATCCTGGAGTTTGCTGTGCTGGCTCCTTCTTTCCATGGAGCTGGGATGGGTTTGGCTCCTGGTGCTGGGCACGGGCAGGAGGAGGCAGGGAGGGTCCTCAATCTCCTCTCCCCATCCAAGAAACAGGAGCAAAAGCCATGGAGGGAGAGAGAGGGACCCAAAGCCCCATCCCTGGAGCTCCAGGATGTCCCGGAGGAGCTGGGGGTGCCCTCAGTGCCAGCCCCTCCTGAGACTGGGCTCACTGATTGCAACCAAACAGGCACCAAACAGGCCCAAAGTGTAGGAAGTGGAAGGAGCTGAGGGAAGAGTTTGAGTGCTCTGAGTGCCCTGGCAGTGGGGATTCATGGAAAGCAAACAGCTGAGGTTGCAATGAAGTCTTTATTCCTGTGTACACAAGGTCTTTGCAAAACCTCTCCAGCTCCTACACTTGGAGCCATTAAATCATTGTTTATCTCGAGTCCTTTGATCACACTTGTGTTTAGGTGAGAAATAGCAAGCTATAAAATGTCATTTAACAGGCCACACTCAGCCTGGAGCTCTCTTCCTCCTTCCCTTTCCAGGGGAAGATCAGCTCTAATCCTTCTGTGGTATCAGCAGTGCCCAGCCAGAGGGGGATTTGCTCTTGAATTTCTGCAGAGCTAAATGTACTGATGGGGAGGGTTTTCTGCCAAATCCTGTCTCCTCCACCTGATTCCCTGCGCTGGGGAAGGGTCTGGAGCACCAGGAGGGGCTGAGGGAGCTGGGAAGGGGCTGGAGAATTCCTGAGGGAGCTGGGAAGGGGCTCAGCCTGGAGCAGAGGAGGCTCAAGGGGAAACTTTGTGGCTCTGCACAGCTCCTGACAGGAGGGGACAGGGACAGGAGCAGAGGGAACGGCCTCAGGCTGGGCTCAGGGTGGGCACAGCAGGAATTTCCCCATGGAAAGGGGGCTCAGGGCAGGCTCAGGGTGGGCACAGGAGGAATTTCCCCATGGAAAGGGGGCTCAGGGCAGGCTCAGGGTGGGCACAGCAGGAATTTCCCCATGGAAAGGGGGCTCAGGGCAGGCTCAGGGTGGGCACAGCAGGAATTTCCCCATGGAAAGGGGGCTCAGGGCAGGCTCAGGGTGGGCACAGCAGGAATTTCCCCATGGAAAGGGGCTCAGGGCAGGCTCAGGGTGGGCACAGCAGGAATTTCCCCATGGAAAGGGGGCTCAGGCACTGGCACTGCCCAGGGAGGGTTGGATCCCCATCCCTGGAGGTGGCACTGGGGGCTCTGGGCTGGGGACAAGGTGGGGACAGGACACAGCTGGGACTCAGTGCTCTGGGAGGGCTTTCCCACCTCAGTGATTCCATGAAATGCTGTGAGCAGCCAGCTGAAAGAGGCTGTGGGGCTTGCCAGGTATATCCTCTGTGTGCCTGGAGGTGCTGAGGTGGGTGGGCACAGCAGGGACACTTTGGGAGGGATGCACACAAACACCTGGGGCATCCCTGAACCTGCAGCCACAGAGCATCCCCCACCTGCCAACAGCACCAGGGCAAGGCAGGAGGGCACAGGCAGCAAGGAATGATAAAAATTCACTTTTGCATTTTGTGCTACCAGCCAAACATTTCCAGTAGCCAAAAAGAACTACTGGAAAAGTAGGGTATTTTGGCTACTGGAAATGCTTGGCATTTGTGGGGAAAAGTTCTCTTTCCTAAACTGGGAAAGTTGGGGGAAAAGTTCTCTTTTGGGGGGAAGTTCTCTTTCCTAAATGCTCCCTCCAGCCCAGGCCCTGCTCCACGGGGGAGTCACAGCCTGGGTGTTTTTCATATTGTTCAACTCTTTTCTCAGTTTCTAGGGAAACACTTTAAAGCACTATATTTATGGGAACATCTTTCCAAACACCTCCGCCAACACTTAATTAATGGAGTTTTTGAGCCTGGCTCCAGCTCCTGCAAATTAACAGTGTGCTCTTATGGCAGCTGTGCAAGGGAGACACCCAGGCTCTGGAAATAGAGCAGGGGTGCAGAGGGGCAGCTCCCGTTGGTGTTTGTGCCCAGCCCCACGGGCAGCTCAGGCCTCTGGGGGGCTTCATCTGCTTTTATCAGAGCAGTCTGTGCACGTGGAAATTCCCTGCACTCAGAGCTGGCCCACAAAAATGAACTTTTTGATGTCTTGCATCACATTTTGATGTTTTGCATCACATTTTGATGTCTTGCATCACATTCAGAACATGCACTCAGCTGAGCATGGAGAAGGAGGTTTAACTAAAAACCAAGGAATCGAAGTGTTCTGTCTTGAGCCAAGGGCATTCCAGGTCCTTGCTTAGAGAGGACACCTGTCTGGAGCCTCCACAAAGTGAGGCCATAAAAATGAGCTGGTGAACACCAGGGCTGGGAGGCTTCTGGCTGCCAGCACTGGAATTATCTTTAACAAACGTTGATTTTTATAGTAAAGTTCAAAATGAGCTGGGAACTGTTTTTGTGTAGCCTGGAGTCACACAGGGGGTCAGGGAGGTTCTCAAATAAAATGTATTTTAGAAATCAATGTTTTATCCTGTCTGTGCCAAGTCTTCCATTAGCAGAGGTAACTGCAAGGAACTGTTTTGTTCCTCTGGAGGTTTGAAACTGGGAAGCTCTCCAGGAAATATCAGAAGTTTGACAGCCAATAGCTGTGTTTGTCTTTGCTGTCCAAGGTGTAAACAGGCAGTGGGAAAAGGGCACAGCCTGGATATTTTAATGCCCAGCCTCGTGCCAGGACCCTTCCAAGGGTTTTGACTAAATGCCTCTCATCTGACAATATTTTCCTGACTGCAGATATTGTTTGAAAAAGCAGAGCAGGACCTCCCTGGTTTCTGATTTGAACATCTTGCAAGCCCTGGGCTTTGGGGCAAAGATGGGAACAAAGGTTTGAGAAAGAGAAGTCAGAATGAGAATTACTGAGAAGTGTCAGAGGGGGGTTTGATCAAGTGGTGACAAATCTCTGGGCATAGGGCAGGGCTTTTTTTGGGGGAATTTTTACAGGAAAAGGTGTAGTAAGATAGGACATTAAATGCTCTGAGCCCAGGAGCAGCAGCACAACCCCTGAAGAGCTGTGGGCTCTGTGCACACCAGTTCTGCACCTGGGCATTGCAGGAGGCAATAATTCTCAAATTCTCAATTCTGTGAGAAATCTGGGCACTCAGAGTATGTTTGGTGTGAGCCCAAACCTTTATTTACCTACTCTGTATCATGGATCTGCACCCAGTCCCTCCCTGTTCCTAAACTCCTGAGGGAAAGCTTGAGTGGTGCATGTGTGTAATGGGGATGTCTCTGTGAGGTAAAATCATTCTGTACATAGCCAAATGACAAACATTCTTGTGCAGAAATGCACCCTGGGCTCTACCTTCAGCACTGGGACAATATGGAAGGGAAATGAATGAGAATTATTTGGAATATTGGAAATGAGGAGCTTCAGTCCATCAGCTCTCCTGAGCACAGCTTTGTGTTGTTTGTTGAACAACAAACCTTGTGTGGGACAGGAGAGAGGCAAAGCCACCTAGAAAAGAGGGGATAATCACATTATGGTTATGGAATATGCACCAAAATCAGGATTGCCGTTCTGCTTCTCTCATCCCCCTCTGTTCCTCATGGAGCTGCTGTTGGCTTGGCAGAGGCTCACTTGGGGCTCACTTTGGAGCAGCAATTCTAATTAGGGACTGATCAGGGCATTTCTGATTAAACTTGTGTTTGATCTTTGGTTTTATTCATCATTTACAAAGAGAAATGATTGTTAAAACATCTCTGCTGTTCTGTGTAGTGTGTCTAAATCCCTGGCTAAGTCAGAGATTTGGGTTTTTTCATTGTTGTGGGGTGTTGGCACCTCCATTAAAACCCTCTGGGTCTGCACAGAGCCCCAGCTCTCCCAGCAGAGCTGCTCCATCCCTCTGAGCATCCTGGAGCCTCCTCTGGGCAGCTCCAGCTCCTCCCTGGGCTGCACATCCCAAAGTGTTGTGAGAACACAGGGGAATGTCCAGCACATGAAGGGGACAGCTGGATTAAAATCTGCAGACTTGCAAATATATTACAGGGAAAAAAGATTAATCCAGGGTGCTGCAGAGCCCAGGTGGATGTGCCAGGGTGGGATTGGTTGGCACAAGGGCTCTCTGGAAGTTGTCAGAGGGTGCCAAACAAGGGATTAGCAGCAGCTGCCTTTGCTCCATGTAAACACTGTGATCTTGATCTCCTGCTGATTTCAGAAGTTAATTTTAGCTTACATTCTAGGTGACAGTCTAATGGGTTTTGAGGGCTGTACTCACATGCATCAGCCCTGCAGAGGTATCTGCTCACATGTGGGTGTGAATTATGTAACTGGGGATGTGCTGCCTGCCAAGGAGCAGAGCCAGGCCTAGGCAGAGCCCAGAGCTCCCCAGGCCTGGCTCGATTTCCTCCCTCATTCCCCAGGGACAATCCCCAGGCCTGGCTTTATTTCCTCCCTCATTCCCCAGGTTCAAACTCCTGGCTCTGGCTCAGACCATGAGAAATCAGCTCCTGGTCCTGGATGAGTGCTCAGCCCCAGGTCCATTTTGTACTGGGAAAATGCAGAAATTCTGCTGTGCCAGCTGGGAGGGAGCAGGGAGCAGAGCTCAGGGATGCTGGGCTGGCACTGGCAGCTCCCTCACCTCCAGTCCTGGGGGGCACGCTGGGCACCACAGTGGGGAAAATATCCCTAAAGCTTGGGAGAGACTCCCAAGGGGGACACAGAGATGGGGAAGGGTCTGGAGAGGCCATGGGGGAGCAGCTGAGGGCACTGGGATTGTGCAGCTGGAGAGGCTGAGGGGGTGGGACAGAGATAGAGATGATAGAGATGATAGAGAGATAGAGACAGAGAGATACAGAGATGATAGACAGAGATATAAAGATGATAGAAAGAGATATAGAGAGTGATAGATAGATTGACAGAGATATATAGAGATGATAGAGAGACAGAGATAGAGAGAGATAGATATAGAGACGATGGAGATGGGAAAAGGGGGCACTGTTTTAAACAAAACGAAACAAAAAAGGATTTAGATTAGGCGTTATGAAGAAATTCTTTACTCAGTTCTAGTGAAAGGTGGCCCTGCCCATGGCTGGGGGAGTGAAGTTAGATGCTCTTTACGATCCCTTCCAAGCCAAACTTTCTGTGGTTCTATGAAAATGCAGCAGCAGGACCCCTGAACCCCCCTCCAGGCAGAGCAGCTGATATCAGCCACAAGCACTGAAAGGAGATGTACAGCCAGATCCAGGCTGGCTTCTGGGATGTGTTTCAGGGTCTGCAGCTCCAGTCTCTGCTCTGGCACAGGGACAGGACCCAGGGCAGGGTCAGGCTGGATTTTGGGAAAGATTCTTCTCCCAGAGGGCGCTGGCACTGCCCAGGCTCCCCAGGGAATGGGACACTGCTCCAGGGGTGCCCAGGGTGGGATTTTGGGGCTGTGCAGGGCCAGGGGCTGGGCTGGATGATCCTGTGGGTCCCTCCCAGCTCAGGATGCTCCAGATTCAGTCCCTGGGGCTGAGGTGGGAGCAGGGCTGGGGGTGCCGGGGTCTCCCCAGGTCCCCCCGTGTGTGGCAGCCCCAGCAGGTCCCTGTCCCCAAACCGGGGAGGGCTCCCAGCACGGATTGACTGCTCAGCCCACACACGGCAATTTCTGAAACATTCAAACTGCCTGTCTTCTTTGCTTCATCCTGACAATTGGTTTTAATCAGTGTTATCAGCTGCTTAAAACACTTCATTCTCTGGAGCTCTGCAGCTTTCAGCCTCCGGAGATTCATGGGGCAGGGCTGGGGATGGGATCAGGAGTTTTGTTTCAAACCAGCACAAAAGGAGAAAACCTCATCCCTCATCAATACACTTTCAAAAATAACTCATCCCTTCCCTCCCACCCCACTGCCACAATTTATTTGATTTTTTTTTTCCAAAAAACCACTCAAATAAGTGAATCATATGACCGAGTTATTTTGATATGTGGAGTGCTGTTTATTCCTGGCTTGTCAATACTTTAATTAATTTCAGCCTGTTTCTAAAACAGAAGTGAAGGGCATAATTGACTGGGATCTGCTGGGAGCTGTCCTGCCATCTGCATGGGCTGAAGTGAAGCAGTGCAGCATTTAAAGGCATTAAAGGAAACTAAATGCCTCTGGATTAATGCTGACTTCTGATTAATATTTCAGAAAAGGATGTGGGAACAGCTGGAAAGGCAGAGATCAAATCATCACTTCCCCATTGTCATGTTTCTGTACTGAGCCACATTATCAGCTTTACTCATAAACAACTTATCTCGATTTGTAGGTACTTAAATCCTAATGATTTTTTATGCCTGGGATTAATCAGGGAAGCAGGAAAGAGGAGAGGCCAATGACAGCTTATTTGTGGTTATGAAATGTTCCAGAGGGAAAAGCCCTGGCTGGAAATGATCAACCCAAGCCTTTATTCCCCACTCCCAGGGAATGTTAAACCAAGAGAACTCTTTGTGAGGCTCCCAGTGCTGAGAGTTTTCAATCTCAGGGGTTTCCCCTCTGTGTGCACTGGGATCCAGGGAAGGTTCCTGCTCTGCCCCCATGGCTGATCTGTGCTCTTTAACTGCTGCAGAAAATATGCAAAAGCACTTGAGCTCATTTAGAAAAGTTGGGGTGTTTACAGGAAAGTGAAAATTGAGCTTGAAAGAGTAATTACCCTTCTTTTTACTTTCACATTAATGATTATGCAGAAGAGCTTTTTAAATATGTCCATATGTGGGTTTTAAGCATTCATTCCCCATCAGTATTTCACCTTTTTCCTTAAGTGATTTCTATATTCCTGCTAACCAGCAATCATTTTGCCTGAATCTCATTTCCTCATAATAGCAAACCCATCAATCTCTGCTTTATTAAAGAGGGAAGCAGGCTTGGGAGCCAGAGCTCTCCGATTTGATAAAAGATGTTATGCAAACCATTGATTTCAATTTACAGCAATATCCACTTCTTCCATTATTAACAGCTTGGAATTACTCAGACTGAATAATTAACATGTATTCCCGATGATGGATCATTCCAAAGGCAGAAAGAGCCCAGATTAAATCCCTGCTGCACCCCAGGGAGCATCTGCTGTTTGATGTTCCCCAGGGGAGCAGTGGGACATGGCACGAGGGAAGCAATCCCAAAACTGATTTCAGAGCTAAAATTCCTCTCCCAGATGTGCCAGGGGCAGTTCCTGCCCTGCTGGGCTCTGCTCAGAGCCTGGTGGTGACCATTTCTGCCCAGGGCTGCCACCAGGATGCCACCACCCTCAGCACAGGGTGGGAAATATGGGTTTAAAACTCTCGAAGGTGAAAACCCCCCAGGCAATGTCTGGAGATGTGGCTCAGGGCAGCGCTCCTCTGGCATTTCCAGAGCTTGTTTGGGTGAGTAAAACTCAACATTTCTGGGTGCCAGGAGTTTCTAATCTCTTTTAGCTTTTCTCCAAACCAGGAGAGCTCAGTGAGATAAAGTGTAAAAAGCCTGGGATGGTGTTGAGTACGTAAAAGGTGACCCCAGGGCCGGTCAAGGTAAAACCCAATAACAGTTTTTCCATTTTTCAATTACCTGAGCAATCTCCCAGCATTAATCCTGGGTGTCCAACACTGCTCTGTAGGCTGAGAAGGAATTTCCCTGCTGAATTAGTGCCAAGTGTTGCTTTTAATGCCAGTTTATCTCCAGCCACACTTGATAACAGGAAAAACGCCTTCCCCACCTGTAAATGTAAATTCACACAAGCAGGTGAAGGTTTAGGATGCAGTTTATTCAGGATATATCATTAGAAACAGCTTTAGGAGAAAAATATCAAAATTTTGTTATAAAATCAGATTAATGAGGAATTTATTGCATGCTGGGTGTTACCTTCTGAAAAAAAAAGAAAAAGAAAAATTAAAAACTTTCTTTGATACAGCAAATTATTTGTAGAAATGCAGATTTAAAATATGGCTGACATTGGGGGGGGGTTGTGTTATTCTTTCTTTTTCTTTTCTTCTTCTTTGTTATGTGAAAGAAATTATTGATCTCAGAGTGGGGGAAAATTAGCACTTGGAAAAAATTATTTCCTTTTCCTAACTCTGGAAAAATTACTGAATAAATAAAGAAAAAAAAGGAGGTAAAAAAAAGCCAGACTGTTCTGTGTTTTGTAGCACAGAGTGAAGAGAGAAAAAGGCAAAACATTATGTAGATTTCAAAACTGAAAATGTAAAATGCTTGTCTGGAGGAAAGTTTGAACCCATTAGTCCTTGTCACATCACATCAGGAACTGTAGTGACAAAGAGTGATGGGTTCAGAATGGAAAAGGGGAAATTGAGGTTACAGGTAGGAAAAAATCCTTCCCTGTGAGGGTGGGATGGGATTCCCAGAGCAGCTGTGGCTGCCCCATCCCTGGAGTGTCCCAGGCCAGGTTGGACAGGGCTTGGAGCACCCTGGGACAGCAGGTGTGGAATGAGATGAGTTTTAATAGTCATTTAAAGGTCCCTTCCAACCCAAACCATTCTGTGATTTTTACGATACTAAAACCTTATGAAAATAAAATGGGAAAAACTACAGAAAAAAAAAACAAGCCCAAAATTATTCTGCATTGAAAATAACTATTTGTGTGTAAAGAGAATGGAGATGTGAGGAAATGACATATAAACTGTGAGGAAATGTTATGTACATTGTGAGGAAATGAAATACACGACTCCCAGAACTCAAATCTGCACTATTGCACAACGGGTCAGGAGTCAAAACTAAAGAATTCCCAGAACATGTGAAATAACTCAAAGGAATATTTGAATATGTATAATCTTCATAAATATGCATCTGATCAGTGCAATGAAAAAATATATAAGGAAAGTTGTTTCAACTAACTGGTGTGCTCCGGGCAGTTTGTCAAGCTGTCTCCTGTCCCTTTTATCCCTTATTAAAATTTGAAAAATGTAAAGGGCGAGCCTTGTTTGTCACACCTTTCTCTCTGTTCCCCCAGTTCCAGTGAGGGCTTCGGCATCGCGGAGAAGATCCTGCTGCTCTCCTTCGTCTCCGCCGTCATCCTCATGGCCATCCTGGGCAACCTGCTGGTCATGGTGGCCGTGTGCCGGGACAGGCAGCTCCGGTGAGCCCCCGGGACACAGCCCCTCCTGGCTGCCGCTGCACCAGCTCATCTGGGCTTTTATTGCATTCATCCAGAGATAAATAAGAAACCCAGCCCGGCTCCATAAACCAGCCTGGGCTGACTGACAGAGGCCCCAAGCAGTAACAGCTCTCCTGAAATGTGGCTGGTTCAGAGGCTGGGGCTGTAGGGACCAGACCAGGGCTCTGTAGCACTGGGAGTGTTTGAATTGCCTGTAAAAGCTGTGCAGGAGCAATCAAAAATTGCAAAATCAGTCTGTTTGGCTGGTGAACAACGGGGATCTGCTGTGGGTTGTGATGGTGTTCACAGGAGTCCCAGGACGAGAATCTTGACTCCATGTTTCAGAAGGCTGATTTATTATTTTATATTAATATTATATATTATAATAATATGTAACTATAATAAAAATATAATATAATTAATATATTATATTAAAACTGTACTAAAAGAATAGAAGAAAATATTTCATCAGAAAGCTTGAAAGAAAAAGACTAGAATCAGAATGATAACAAATGCTCGTGACTCTCAGAGTCCGAGCCAGCTGACTGTGATTGGCCATTAATTAGAAGCAACCACATGAGACCAATCAAAGATGCACCTGTTGCATTCCACAGCAGCAGAAAATTATTGTTTTTCTTTTCCTCTGACGCCTCTCAGCTTCTCAGGAGAAAAATCCTGGCAAAGGGATTTTTCAGAAAATATCATGGCTACACCTGCCCTCGGCTCATCCGGCAGTGCTGGCACCATTTTAATTCCCATCCTCATTTTTTAGCATTCTCTGTAGAAAACCAGGCAAATCAGTGAAAAGCACACCAAGCAGCAAATCCCAGGTTGGCTCTGGCCCTTTTCCATCTCAGATTTCCCATTGAGCTCATCAGCAGCACACAGACCAAGGTGTGGTTGTGGTTGTGCAGCACCAGCACAATTTAGCAAACCTTGCCCATGATTTGAGGGGGTCCTGTCTCAAGGCCGCTGCTAACCCTGGGAATTGTCAGCCTCGCCTTAGGAGCAGGGAGAGAGATTTAACAGCCTCTATTCATGTGCTGCGTGGGATTTTTAATGGATTTAATTCTATTTTATTGTTGTGATTTAAAAAGTACTCTTCAAGTTAAAATTACAGCTTCAGTCTAGATTATTCTCAGTGCTTTCTGGAAGGATTTTCTCCATTTACAAGTTACAATAAAATCTCCTTCTTCCACCCCAGAGTCTCCAGTGCAAGCTGTGAGGCTGAGCCACATGCAGAGGCCTGTGAGTATCCATTTGCCTCCTCTGCGAGAGCAGAAAGATTTAGGCCAGGAAAATGGTGGATATTTAACTTTAAAAACCAGGAGCAAGCCAGGGGTGACCATATAAAGTGAGAAGTGTGATAGAGAGAAGCGTTTAGTGTGATGGAGCAGATCCAAATTCCAGCTGGAATCTCTGTCCATGTGTGGAGGCTGCTGCACTGAACCTACCCTAATTTTGTGATCTGCCTTGCAGGAAAATCAAGACCAACTATTTCATCGTGTCCCTGGCCTTTGCTGACCTGCTGGTGTCGGTGCTGGTGATGCCCTTTGGAGCCATGGAGCTGGTCCAGGACAACTGGATCTATGGGGAGATGTTCTGCCTGGTGAGGACCTCCCTGGACGTGCTGCTGACCACAGCATCCATCCTGCACCTCTGCTGCATCTCCCTGGACAGGTACAGCTGCACAGGGGCATTCTGGAAGGCTCTGAGAGTTCTGGGCTATCCTGAGCTGCCAGGGGGCAAAGATGGACCTGCAGAATGGCAGAGCAATAAATCCCTCCCAGGGGCTGATTTCGGAGAGAATCCTGCTGAGGACAGAGAAATTTGGAGTGGGATGAGATTTATGGGAGGGGCTGGGTTGTTCTGGGCACAGCTCTGCTGGCAGCACTGACCAAGTGTGGTTCTGTTCCTCCTTTGGAGTAAAAACACCTGGAATGTGTCCAGAGGTGGGAACTGAGCTTGGGCAGAGAGAGGGACATTGTGCACAGGGGTTGTTCCAGCAAAGAGGCTCCTCTGCTCCCAGGATGAGGGGAACCAGCCTCAAACTGCACCAGGGCAGGCTCAGGGTGGGCACAGCAGGAATTTCCCCATGGAAAGGGGGCTCAGGGCAGGCTCAGGGTGGGCACAGCAGGAATTTCCCCATGGAAAGGGGGCTCAGGGCAGGCTCAGGGTGGGCACAGGAGGAATTTCCCCATGGAAAGGGGGCTCAGGGCAGGCTCAGGGTGGGCACAGCAGGGATTTCCCCATGGAAAGGGGGCTCAGGGCAGGCTCAGGGTGGGCACAGCAGGAATTTCCCCATGGAAAGGGGGCTCAGGTGCTGGAGCTGCCCAGGGAGGTTTGGAGAGCTCATCCCTGGAGGTGTCACCTGGATGTGACACTCAGTGCTCTTGGTGCCAAGGTGGGGATTGGGCACAGGTCTTCTGCAGCCTAAATCTCTTGAGAGATCCTAAAACCTTTCCTTTCTTTCAAACTTTTCTTGCCACCAGAAAATAAAGCCTCAATAATTTATGGTGAGCAGTTCTGTTTGACTGCTGTCTGCAGATTTTTGGGTAAATGGCAGAACTTCCATAAGAGTTTTTCACAAGATAAACACTCAGTAGAAAATATTTTGGCTATTCTGATAATATTTTTAGAGGTTGGTTTTGGGGTTTTTTTTTGAGTTCTGTGTGGAGATTTCAATACCTTTGAAAACCCTGTTACTTACTATTGCTAACAGGGCAAAAATAACCATAATTATTCTTATTATTGTGGCAGTTGATATTTAAATATGTGACATTTCAGTACCTTGAGAGTCTGAGTGCAGCCAGACTTCAAAAAAAAGTTCTTTAACCTCTGTATTGATGGGCAGCAGTGCTGTGGGGTGGGAGGCAGGGCAGCAGCAGAGGCAGCTTTGTGTCCAGAGAGAAGCTGGCATCCAGCAGCCACAGCTCCTGTCCTTATCTGCAAGTTTAGATGGCTGGAACACAAATGGGAAGCTCGTTATCTTCAAGCCATTGACAAATTGCCACTCTGGGCCAATTACCAGGAAAGCAGATGTTGGGCACCGTGCTCCGGACACGACCTTGCTCTCTGAAATGCTGGAGTTTGATTCTCCAGGTTCTTAATTAAATAGAGAGGGTTGTGGAGAGAAGGGAAAATGAGATTTCAGCCCCGGATCTGCAGCAGGGGATGGGGAACCTCCTGTGTGGGGCACAGAAAGGAGGTTCCCCCTTTCTCCTGGAGAACCCCCCATGTCCAGAGCTGCTGCTGCCTGTCCCCATCTGTTCCCAGGATCCTGGGACAGCCTGGCCTTGGAGCTGATGCTTTAGGGACACCCCTACCTGAGCCCTTGGCATTAACCTGAACTTCTCTGACATTTTTTAGTTGGTTTGGGGTTGGTTTTTTCCACAGCGAGGACTGATTGAGAGCAGTGTGAAGGGGCCAGAATAGATGAGGAGAAGGGGGTGGATGACCCCAAAAGGGCAGAGCAGGTGGATGAATGAGAGGTTTTTGTGGAGGGGAGGATGAGTCAGCCCAGCATCGATCCTCCCTGGGCTGCAGGGCCAGCACTGCTTCCTTCCCAGGACTTAATTCAGTGTTTTCAGCTGTTTGCTCTTGTGTTCATTCAGAATTTATGGGAGTGTGCTGCTTCTAGTTGGTAGTTTTTCTGTGATCTGTTTCCTGCCTTCTGTTTTATTTCAGGGCATGCAGGTGTGAGTTTTAAGGTTTTTTAAAGAAAACTGGGTGGTTAATCTAATCCTAAAGACTCAGCTTGAAAGTCATTCCCTTCAGCATATTCACAGAGTGTTGCTTGCAAGACTTTTATCTGATAAAATCTTGTATCTATTTCCACTTCTGCCTCTGGAAAAGAAGGAAACAAGCTCTGAGGCTTGAATTCTCAAAGGCATTGGAGAAAATCTGCAGAAATCACCAAGTAATAAACTGATTTTACTGCTCAGACACAGGGAGAGAAGTACAGCAGACAGCCCCTGCCAGTCTCAGTGGGAAAAGGGATTTTCCAAGGTAGCAAAGGTATCTCAGGGCTCACTGAATCCAAAGTTTGCTGCCACTGCCCTAAGCTTTTTCATCATCTCTTTGATATTCTAATATATTAGAGAGATTTACCCTTGAAATATTTATTTATTGCATGTTTTATGCATACATGTCCATTCTTTGTGCCAGTGCAATAAAAAATAATTGCACTGCAGATAAACAGACCCAGAAGCTCTGATGGAGTCTCCAAACACAGCAAACCTGTCAGGAGAGGCAATTTTCTCCTCCAATATTTGCAGTCCAATTTGCAATGCAATTACTTCTCAGAGTCTTCGGGGGGTGGAGAGAACAGCAGAGAAACAAACAGGTCCCAAATGTCTCTGGGTTTGGGTTTGGGTGCACATCTGGCACCTCTGGGTGCAGTGGGAGCACCCTCCGCCTGCCTCCTGCCCCTCCCCAGGGCTGTGTCCCTGTGGCTGCTCTGTTTGCTGGGGTGTTCCAGACACCTGCACACCACAAACCAGCCCTGAGTGTGTCCTTTGATCCCAAACTGATCCTACAGCTCAAAATCCCTGCTAAGCCAGGGCTAAAGCACGACAGATGCAGCCGGAGAGTGACAGCTGCTCCTCGTGCTGCTTGCAAACATTAATTACCATTAATGGGCAGGAAATTAGCTCAGCCCCGTGGGAGAGGTGATGCTGTAAAGCCTCCCGAGCCCTGTGGTGCCATCCTGTGACAGCAGCCCAGTGCCAGGGCACAGAGAGTGGCCCTGGGGACATGGTGGGCACTGCCCTGCTCCTGCCAGCCCAGCATTCCCTGCTTGTCCCCTTCCCATGGATCACAGACAGGGACTGCCTGGTGCCCAAGGGATGCCCAGGCTGTGGCTGGGAGCACAGGGGGTTTGCCCAGGCTGGGAGGAAGCTGCAGTGCCCTATAGAACATCCCTGCCTGCCCAGGGCCACGGGGAGGTTGTTAGTGGGGAGAGTGACCAAACTTTGCCTGACTGGCAGTAATTAATGGCTACAGTCTGATTAAAATGCCCCAAATTCCAGGCTGTGAATCCCTGTGCCTGCCTCACAGGATCTGACAGCTCAGGTGGGAGCACAGAGGCAGCGCAGGCAGGGACAGCTGGGCCTGTCCCCAAGGCAGGTGACACAGAGAGGTGACACAGCTGTGGAGCTGTCCCTGCCAGGCAGGACACCAGGCAGGGGCTGCAGAACGCAGCTCTGAGAGCTCTGAGGAAAATCCCAGAGCAGATGGCCACAGCACAGGCTGAGGGACGCTCTGCCCTTTATTCATCTCTGCAAACCCTCCAGAAATATTTCATTTATTGCACCACCCTTGCTGCCAATAACCCTCACACACCTCAGCCTCACGGGGACCATCAGGAGCCCCCTTCCTCTGCATTTGGCAACATACATTTGTTTGTGTTCCCTGCTAAATTTATCCAGCTCCAATTAACTGTTCTCTTTAGCATTTTTCTCAGTGTAATTATCTCAACACCAGCAGGCCGTTGTTTTTCTAATAAGAATTTAATTTTGTTAGATATAATCGTTTTAGGGCATTTTCTTTTTCTGGACCAATGATGCAGAACTTTGTTTTCTTTGGCACAATGAGAGCCCAAAGCTTATTTGCTCAGTGGGAAAAAGGAAAATAGAAAGAGCTGTTCTTTCCAAAAAATGTTAAAATCTGGTTATGCAGAGGCCAGAACCTGTTTTCACTGAAATATCAGCAACAGCAGTGTGGGATTAACTTCCCAAAGGCGCAAATAAAGTGAAATCGTGGGTCCTTAGGTTCATCACTTGGTCAGGGCTCAGCTGGAGACTCTGTCCCAGTCTGGATTCCCTGAGGGACAAGGACAAGGGCAGTGACTTCCCACTGACACTTGCACCCTGACTTTGGGAGAGAGCCAGTAGCACCCACAGTTTTCCCATCCTTTTGCCTTCTTTTTTCCAGTTTTCCCATCCTTTTGCCTTCTTTTTTCCAGTTTTCCTATCTTTTGGCTTCTTTTTTCCAGTTTCCTATCTTTTGGCTTCTTTTCTCGTGGATGATTTAAGGGGGGTGAAATATTACTCAGTGTGAGTGCTCAGTGAGTGTTCTGTGGCTCATCCTGGCCCCAGGATGATCCAGCATATGCTCTGTACATCATTTTCCATATGCACATGACACCAAATGCTTTGAAGTGTGGGCCACCCCCAGAGGCAGGCTGCTAATAAGGCTGGGGGTGGATTTGTCTGTCTGTGAGAGCTGAAGAGCTCCTTGCAGGGTGGTGCCTGCAGGCTCCCGGCTCCAAACTGCTCTGCAAACCAGGAGATGCTTTCATTTCTCTCCAGGGGCAGGGAATGGTCTCCTGCAGCTCAGTAATTCCATTTCTGCAGTGCCCAGGAGGCGGAAAGGAGCAGGGCTGTGGCCAGAGCCTCAGTGGGGCTGAGGCAGGATATAATCACAGATATAGATATCTGCAGGAGCTGAGCACTGCAGGGCAGCTTTGGCACAGCCAGGGGATAAAGGAGGTGTTTGGATAAATCAATAATTCCCTGCCATGGCCCGCAGCCCATGCAGGCAGATCCAGGAGCTGCAGGAACTCTGGGACTGGTTCCCAACTGGGACCTTCCAGTGCCTGGGGAATGATGGAAAAAGAGTGCCAGGACAAGGGAATGGCTCCCATTGAGAGAGGGCAGGGATAGATGGGATTTGGTAAGGAATTCCTGGCTGGGAGAGTTGGCAGGCCCTGGCAGAGGGTGCCCAGAGATCCCTGGTAGTGTCCAAGGCCAGGCTGGATGGACTTGGATCTCCTGGGATAAGTGGAAGGTGTCCCTGGCATGGCAGGGGTGGAATTAAATGGTCTTTAAGATCCCCTTCCCAACTCCTTTCCTGTAGTTCAAAGGATTCCTCACCTTCCCTGTGATTCTGTGATTTTTTCAGTGGCCAAAGAGCCATAAGGCCAGAGAAATGATGGATTTCTTCTTTTCAGCCACCTGTGAAATGTCAGCACCAGATTCATTCCTGTGGCAAATGCCTGATAAGGAAAAGGAGAAGTATTTTAATAACCTTTGCTTTACTGGAAGAGCTGCAGCTCTGGGAAGGGATTCCTGTGTTTCCCCTTCAGTGGAGAATGTCATTGCGGAGGAGAGGAGGTTTCACATCAGCTGCTCTGCTGGAGGGAACAGGGAAGTGAACATTTGCGAGGAACTTGACTGATAATAGAGAGAATTAATATTTAATTGGGCCTGGACATGGTATTAATCGTGTGTATGTATTGCATTTTGTGTTCATCCATCACGCTGCCACAGCAGCACGTGACAGACATTCCCTGGGAGCCCAGGCAAACAGCTCTGCTTGGAAAGGGGCAGGAGCACAGAGCTTGTCTTTAGCCCAGCCTCTGACTGAGACTATTGACAATCTCACAGATATAATTACTTTTCTCCCAGTGAATAAATAGCTGCTAAAATGCTCAGGCCACCACATCCATCAAACCAGCAGCTCCTGCAGCAGCTGTGACATCCAGGCCTTCTGGTGGCACCCACAGCTGTGTGACATCTGATTGCCTGGATGCAAACCCTGCTGGGCTCTGAGGCGTGGGTGCTCCTCTGCCTCCCTCCCCATCACACAATTGTCACCCACACCCTGCTCAGGCCACTTTGTCACCCAAAACAGTGACAGCAGGAGCCCAGCTGGGCTGCCTGAGCACGGAGGAAGTTCTGGTAGCAGCCAAAGTGAAATAAAATAAAATCTTCTGACGTGAAAGTGGAGGAAAATTGCTGCTGAATCACTGGCAGGGAAGAAATATGAGAGCTTAAGGTGTCATTTTTACAGGCATAATTTTTACTCTAATGGCCTTTAATAGCAGGAACAATTCAGTGCAATTCTTTCAGCTGCAGCAGGGAGAGGAGCAGAGAAATGTGATCACTCAAACTGCTGGCAAGAATTGTTTTCCTGCTGCAGTTAATTATCAGTGTACAGTGGTTTTCTCTTCCTGTTTGCTTATCCAACTTGTCAAAGGCTGGCTGCTGGCTTGGCTGGTTTCATCCTTTCATTTATTGGATTTCTTCTTTTGCCCTTTCTGCAAAGAAATGGAGTCTCTCGTGCCTTGCCTTTGATGCCTTTGATGTCCAGCACTTCCAGTGGGTGACTTTGAGATAAGAAACAATGAAATAGTCTAAATTTATTTTTCAATATAGATCCTTTGTGTTGAGAGTCAGAGGAGCAGCTCTGAAGCTCCCTCTGCCCCAAAAACCTCCCCAAAATTCCTGTTGGAATTCCAAGGTAATTTCCTGGACAAGGATCAGTCCCAGGGGAGCTGGAGCTCCACCAGAGCAACATTTCACCCACAGCTCTAAAAGAGCAGCTCCTGGCAAATCCCATTTTTTGGAAGTGCAGCTTTCCAGAGGAACAGGCTGATTTTTCATGAACAGAGGAAACCAGAGGAAAACAGAGGAATTATCAAATTGCAGGAGTTGAATGCCTGTTTCAGCATTTTTCCCCTGTGACATTTTGAATCTTGTTTCAAAGAGACTTTTAAGAAATGTTTTCTTTTGACACTTTGATATTATTTCAAGCCTCTGTGTGGAATATATAATCTGATTTTATCAAAATAAAGCAATTTGGTTGACTCCACATGACTTAAAAAAAAAACTTAGGAAAAATGGAAATTCTTATATTCTTGTGCCTGTTTAGGACAAAGCTCTTGGTTCCCACTCAAATCATGGTGAAATAAATGCACATCTCAAAGAGCAGCTCTTTAATACACACATGTGTGCTTGCTAATTTAATTCCTCTAATTCATGGTTCTGCTGCCCTCATAAAATTTTTTACAGAGTGTGCTGAAATCCAAAAATCTAAAGAGCAAAAAATATTTTATTGGGAACCTGAGACTGATGGTCAGGTCAGGAACAGTAAAAGTCTGTAATTGGATATTTGCTGATCTGGTCTTCTTAGGAATAAACAATAATTTCAGAGCCAGAGGTTTCCAGTTTTAGGTTTGCTACTCCTTCTTGATGGAGAGATCCACTGCAGGGAGTGGCACAGGGATCACACAAACAGAAAATTTGATTTTTTATCTCTTTGAGAAGACATTTTTAGGTCATAACTGTTTTAGGGGCAGAGACCTGTTGTACTTTGGATATTTGGAAGGGATCAGGAGGAGGGAGGGGAATTCAGGGCACATCCCCTTGATGGTGCAAATGTTTTGCCCTGTCCTTGGGAAGGTTAAAGCCCAGCTGGAAAAGAGGTGGATTCCTGGGAAATAGAAGAGCACACCTCATTTTACTGCCAGTTTCACAGCTTTGGGAGAATTTGTTAATTTGTGCTAACAGCTTTTGCAGTTTGTCAAAATAAATGTCCAGTGCAGGAAATCCAGCTGAGGCTGCCCGGAGGGAAGGGATGCTACTTGGAGGGTGGGGACATCCTCAGTGCAGAGGATATGGAATATGAAATTCCATATTATTGAATATGGAATTTCTCCCTTGCCCTGCCACCCCAGACAGCCCACAACATTTACCTGGGCCTCATTCTCCTTGGAAAGCAGAAAACTCTGCCTTTACCTTGCCAGCCACTGTGAACCCTGGGGAAATGTCCCAAGTTCCTGTGTGAGGGGCTCCATGGAAGCAGGATACAGACCCCTGTTTGCCCTCTGGTTTGAAAGGCAGCTGGAGAAAGAGCTTTACAATTTAATTTTTAGAAGGCTTGGAAGTCCCTTCTGACTGTTTCTGTCCTGGTTTTGGGTTGCATACAGGTAGGAATCTTATAGGAGAAAAGCTTTATCAAATCAGGGCTTAGGCCTGTTACTTTTCTAAGTCCAGCTAAGCAGCTAGCTAAGTTCCACGTGAAAGAATCTTGAAAATGAAAGCCAGTTAACACAACAAGTTCATCTTTTGAGGAAAACCAGTTTGCACCTTTAATAACAAAAGATCTGTCCCATGAGAATCCACAAAGAAAATATATAAACACCTGTGAACAGAAAAAGTCTTAACATGTACACACAAACACATTCTAACCAATGAACTGAGTGGCAGAAAAACTCCCAGCTAATTGGGGTTGAACACAAAGTCTGTGAAAACTACAGAAAAAAGAATGAAAAAAAAAGAATAGGGAATAAAGAATTGGCTTTTGTGCATGAAGAGCCTGCTTTCTGACCTGTTTTTGCCCCGCAGGTACTATGCCATCTGCTGCCAGCCCCTGGTGTACAGGAACAAGATGACCCCGCTGCGCATCGCGCTGATGCTGGGGGGCTGCTGGGTGATCCCCACCTTCATCTCCTTCCTCCCCATCATGCAGGGCTGGAACAGCATTGGCATCATTGATCTGGTGAGTGGCCAAGCAGGGACACTGATCCAATGTGCTGGGTGGGTGCTGGGTGTTTCCTAAAAAACAATTTTCAGGGAAAGGGGAAAAGAAGGAGAAACTTCTTGTTGCCAGTGCAGAGGGCCTGCTGAATTTCTGGAGGGGTCTTTAGCGGGGTTGAGGTGGCTCTGTCCTGCAAGGAATGGCACAGGGACAGGGGTGGCCTGGGAGAGGATTTTAGCCACATTCACTCTCAGTTCAGTGAGGAGTGCTTGGAAAAGAGGCCAAGCCCAGCTGGCCCCTGCCAACACCTCAGGAGTCCTTGGTCCCCTATGCAGCTCTCACTTAAATAAGATGCAGGATTATTCTCTTGGTAGAAAAAGCAAGAGCTTGCAGTGCCAGGACAAGGGAGTGGCTGCACCCTGCAGAGGGCAGGGTTAGATGGGATATTGGGAAAAGATCCTTCCCCGGGAGGTGATGAGGCCCTGGCAGAAGTTGTGGATGTGTCCAAGTGTCCAAGGATGGCTGGATGGGGCCTGGAGCAACCTGGTCTAGTGGAAGATGTCCCTGCCCATGACAGGGGATGACACAAGATGATTTTTAAGGTTTTCCCTGTTGGGGTCCTGGACATTGAGAATTTTAGATTTTCTGTGCTGACAGACTCTGACTCCCAAGAGAGCACTACATTTGACCTGAGGTGTAGAGAAAGCTTCCTAAATTGATTGATAGCACTGAGATTATGAGTGTGTAGTTGACACCTCCCAACCCAACCCGTTCTCTGATTCCCACTTCTCCCCTCCTTCCTTGCCTCACTCTCCCCTCCGCCCCCCAGATCCAGCAAAGGCAGTTCAACAAGGCCTCCAACTCCACCTACTGCATCTTCATGGTCAACAAGCCCTACGCCATCACCTGCTCCGTGGTGGCCTTCTACATCCCCTTCCTGCTGATGGTGCTGGCCTACCACCGCATCTACGTGACGGCGCGGGCGCACGCGCGGCAGATCCGCCTGCTGCAGCGCGCGGGGAACCCGGCCGAGCCCCGCCAGGGCCCCCAGGAGCCACGGCAGAGCCTTCAGGAGACACAGCAACACCTCCAGGAGACACATCAGGGCCTTCAGGAACCACGGCAGGGCCAACACCCCCAGGAGCCACATCAGGGCCCTCAGGAGCCACGGCTGGGCCCTCAGGAACCATGGCGGGGCCTTCACGAGCCACAGCAACACCCCCAGGAGCCACATCAGGGCCCTCAGGAGCCACGGCAGCACCCCCCTGACCAGCACAGCAGCCACCGCATGAAAACAGAGACCAAAGCTGCCAAGACCCTGTGCATCATCATGGGCTGCTTCTGCCTCTGCTGGGCCCCCTTCTTTGTCACCAACATCGTGGATCCCTTCATTAACTACACGGTGCCCGGCAAGCTGTGGACGGCTTTCCTATGGCTGGGCTACATCAACTCGGGCTTGAACCCTTTCCTTTACGCCTTCCTCAACAAGGCTTTCAGACGTGCCTTCCTCATCATCCTCTGCTGCGGCGACGAGCGCTACCGAAGGCCTTCCATCCTGGGCCAGACCGTGCCCTGCTCCACCACCACCATCAATGGCTCCACGCACGTGCTGAGGTGAGTCTGCCTTCAGAGGCTGCCTGGAAAGGCCACCTAGGCTACAGTGGGACAGGAATAAAGTTGGGATTCATTAATATTCAAAGGTTACACCTTGGGCAGTGCCAGAGCCCGGCCGTGGCTCCACCCCAGATGGATCCTGGCCACGAGTTCTCACACTTTGATAAGTTTGGGTCCATTTCCATGCTGGGGTGTCCAATCCCAGCTCCAGGTGATGCAGTCCCACCCTCCCAGGTTGCTCCCCTCCATTCCCTGTTGTTTGCACTTCTGGGGCTGAAGCTGCAGCGGTGTCCTTGGTTGTGGGGCTGGGAAAGGATTGTTCTGTGGGACTGAGCTGGGAGCAGAACTTGCTGACACTTTATGTGGAGTGCAGAGTTATAACTAACACAGTACCGAGTCTGGAAAATAGGAAAGCTCAAATTGAAAGCATCAGCCCAGGGCTGCCCAGACCCTGCAGCCATCAGCAAGAGGAGTTTGTACAGGATTGCTTTCATTTTGCAGTGTCTTGGTGGTATCAGTGCTTAGAAAGGGATGGGGCAAAAGCAATCCTGAGGTGCTCAGACAGGGTTTATAGGGAGCAGGTGTGGGCAGTTCCTCCAGAGGTGTGCCCAGAAAGAGATGGGAGAATGCAGAAGTTGTGTGTGAATTTTGGCATCATTTGGTCCAAAGGGAACAACCTGACCCTGTGGATGCTGCCTGCTGCATCTTCTTTAGGAAAGGGACCAAAAGTTTCTGCAAATGGGGATGTTATGGCAGTGGGGTTTTACAGCTGCTTTTTGTCCCCTGGCAGGGAGAGCAGTGGCAAGAGGGACAGACCTTGTGCTGAACTCAGCTATGACACAAGTTAGCACAACAATGAGCTGTAAATAAATGGGGATTTCTGGGTATTCAGGGCTCTGTGCAACACCAGACTGAAAAAAAGCCAAAATTATCTGAAAAATGCTGTGCTCCCCTTGAAACAAAGTGTTTGCATTTCTTCTTCACCAGTAGCTATTTATTCAACACAAACCAACAAACTCCTGCCTCCGTGAATCATTGAACTCTTGTACAGCACAAGTGGATGGGGAGCCAGGTCAGCATTGCTGGAATTCCTGGATAAAACAAGTTGTGAAATTTTGCCACAGCAAAGAAGATGACTTTGGGTGAAATGTATTTGAGCAGTGATCAGAGCAGACAAACTCTGGCACATCTGGGTCAGGGAGGTCACTCTGCTGTGCTCCCATTTCCTCTCAGAAGTGCTCAGAGCCCTGCATTGCTCTCTTCAGGGAAAGCTCTGGTGAGAGGTTTATTTACCACTCCTTTTCCACCACTGAGAGGTCTTCTCCAAAAGTCAATAGGATTTCTCCAAGGGAAAACACTTCCTGATTTTCCTCCTGAATGAGCCAAGAGAGGCAAAGTGAAAGGGAAAAGCAGAAATGAGCACCTGAGGGGGTTGGAACTGCAGTGAGTCCCAGCGCTCCCTGCTGCTGCTGGAACAGGGGTGCAGCAGCTCAGGCTCCAGTTTTTAGAGGTTTAACAGCTCCATGGGTCCAGAGGAATAAAAATAAATCCCTGGTGGTAGGAAAGTGGTCAGGGCTGCTGTGGAGCAAAAGGATGAGTGATCACAGAACCCTGGAACCATAAAATGGTTTGTGTGTATGTTTGAATGGTTTATTGTGGTTTTTGAGTGGTTTATGGTGGTTCTTTGAATGGTTTGTGGTGGCTCTTTGAATGGTTTGTGGTGGCTTTTTGAATGGTTTGTGGTGGCTTTTTGAATGGTTTGTGGTGGTTTTTGAATTGTTTGTGATGTTTTGTTTGAATGGTTCGTGGTGTTTTTTTTTTAATGGTTTGTGGTGGTTTTTGAATGGTTTGTGGTGGCTTTTTGAATGGTTTGTGATGTTTTTGAATGGTTCATGGTGGTTCTTTTTAATGGTTTGTGATGTTTTTTGAATGGTTTGTGATGGTTTTTTGAATGGTTTGTGGTGGTTCTTTGAATGGTTTGTGGTGGTTCTTTTTAATGGTTTGTGATGGTTTTTTGAATGGTTTGTGGTATGTGGCTCTCACCAGGGTTCCCCCACAGCACAGGTGTGCTGGGGGTGGAGCAGTGATCCCACCCCACCTGTGAGGGTGGGATTTCATTGAGGGTGGGATTTCATGGGCTGCAGCTGTGGCTCAGCTCAGGAAATGCAGAGGTTGTCCCTCAGAGCTGTTCCTGGTGCACCCAGCAGGTCTCTCAGGATCTGGGCTGACAGGTAAAATATCTACTCCTGTTCTTGAATTGGGTTGAAATTTCTGGGAATTTTGATGATCCTGCAAGATGAGTCAGAGCTCTGAGAGGTTCTGTGTCCTTCAGGACAAGTTCATGGACCCCAGGTGAATGTTTTGGGCTTGCTCTGCCCTCCCCATGTTCCCCAGACTCTCTGTTTCACACTGGATTTGCCCTGGGCATTTTTGGAGGTATTTTGGAGGCAAGTGTGGAGTTTTTGTGCTGGTGGCACCTGCAGAACTCTGGGGTCTGTGCTGCCCCTTCTCCAGCAGTTCCTTTATTCATGGCACCATCAGGGAAGAATTTGCCCCCTTGACAAGGTGCTGATAAAGCACATTCCCACTAATTTTTTTTTTTTTTTTAATTCCTGAGCTAAAGCTTGAGAGACACAGCAAATGATGAGCATTTAAAAATGGTGAGTTCAGTGATATTTCATTTGTTTTGCCCAGGGCAGGGCAGCCAGAGGTTGCTCAAGATGTGTTTTCCACTCCAGAGGTTTCAGTTCAGGGATCAGCTCCCTGTGCCAGCAGAAGTGGCTCCAGACCAAGCCCAAGCTGAGGGGATCTGATTGCTGCCTGGAAATGTTAATGTTGTTAAATAGACAGGAGGTAATTTGATTTTCACCTAAATTTCATTAGCTGCCAACCTGGAAAGGAATTCTCTAAAAATATGGGGGATGATTAGACTCAGTTACAACTAAAAAAAGAGTTTTGTCATTTCTTGAAGGAGCTTTCTTAATTTTTTTAATGAAGCTCTGCCAATATTTACAACCAAACTTATGTTCCAACTTCCCTGGCGTGGTTTTCCAGCTTGGCATCAGTGCCAGCCTGCACAGGGCCATTCCCTGTGGCTGGGGCTGTCAGGGCACAGGGAGCTGTGACCATCTGAGGTCCCTCAGATGCTTTTGGGCTGAGTCAGGGGAGATTTGGGATCTGCTGCAGGGTCCAGGGGCAGAGGAACTCTCAGGTGCAGGACTGTGGGTGTTCCACAAAGCCCAAGTCACCACCCTGTGTCAGAGGAGCCTCCTTGCCCCAAGCCCTGCTCCCCAAAGAGCAGGAACTGCTGGAGCCTTGTCCCAGCTCCAAAAGCGCCTCCCTGAAGGGAACAGAGACCTTCTGATAAGAGAAAAGCTTCTTGTAATTGTGCTGAGTGAAATCAAGATATTTATCTTGTTTCCTACAAAGGAGAGAGGGGATTAGAGGTTTACAATAGCACAGTTTCCTTCAATTTTCAAAAGATAATCTCCTTCAATGTGCCTGGATGTTGGAAAAAGAGATTACAGTGCAGCTAAACCTCTTTTTGTTCTTTGGCCCTATACAAGATTTAGGATCAGAAGTTCTGCATCAGTTTGTGTCTGGTGAGGAAGCTGAGGCTCTGCAGAGCACCTGGAGCTTTGGAAGGACTGAGATGTAGCTCATCTTTGTCTGCTTTAATCGCATGATTTGTGCTTTGGGCAGTGAGGGTGTTGTGGTGGGGCAGGGTCTGCCTTGCAGCTGGAATTAGGGACCCATGGCCAGGGCAGAGCCCTCAGCCCCACATTCCTGCAGCTGGGACACCTGACAGCTCCTCCTGGCACAGGGCAGAGTCCCCAGCCCCACATTCCTGCAGCTGGGACACCTGACAGCTCCTCCTGGCACAGGGCAGAGTCCCCAGCCCCACATTCCTGCAGCTGGGACACCTGACAGCTCCTCTGGCACAGGGCAGAGCCCCCAGCCCCACATTCCCCACATTCCAACTGCATTTAGATAAACACAGCCATCCCTCATAACGCAGCACCTATTGAATCCAACTCCCAGTCCTTTGCTTCATTCCAGAGGTCCAAAACAGGATTTAGAACTAATTTTGGTGCCTGAATAAACTCTATTACGGATAGAACTTTGCTCCCCACCTACTCTCCTTCTGTTTCAACTGACCTTTGAATGTGTTGGGCTGGTTCTCTCCTCTCCAGAGATTAATTTGGTTTATCAGCAAAGTGTTTTCAGACAATGCAAATCAGCATGTGCAAAGAGCTCCACATGCCTTAGGGTTAGAAATTCTATGGAAACCTCAGCAATTATTGTCATTCTGTTCTTCCTCGGGGCAGCAGTATCTACAACTCAGAGCTAATTGTGTAAGTGCATTTTAATTTTAGGTTAACTTCTTTGTTCTTCTTTTCAATAATTCTCTTCCTTTCTGATTGCTAGAGGAGAATTTATTTAAGCATTGTATGCACCACCCCATTGTAAAGTCACAGTGTGGAAAAGCTCCCTGTTGCTGTTAAAATTGCTTTTAAGGCTTTTGGAATTACCGTGGGAAAGAAAACCTCGTTATTCCCAAGATGTTTTGGCCAGAAATTTGGTATTTCCAGGAAGATGTCAAGGACTTTGAGCACATCTGATGTAATGTGATTGGTTTTTAACAATTTGCCATTTTTGGGATCCTTCCCATTGTCTGTGAGGCTCACCGACCTGTGAGCCCAGCTCTTGGGCAGCTCTGAGCATCTTTGCACCTTCAGCTTTCCATGTCAAACCAGGAAATTGGCATTTGAGGGTTTGGTTTGATTTATTTGGCGTTGCAGAGGTGATCCTTGCCACCATCTGCTGCTCAGTGCATCTTGAGTGGGTGACCTGGCCTGGCATTGATCCAGAGCCAGCCCTGCTTTGGGTTCGCCACCAGTGAAGCTGCACTTTTGCTATGGGAATGTGGGAATGACATCCTGCCCTGCAAATATTCCATGCTTGTTAAATCCAGCTGATTGAGGCTGCTCCTGCAGGAGCTGATGATTTCCAGCCCTCACTTCTGCAATAATCTGTTCTGGGGCTGTGGCAGACCATTGCAGGCACCAGAAAAGAGCATCTGGAAATGCAGGTAACCAGATTTAGGAGGCACTTGGGGAACTCCCCAGGGACTCCTGCCCAGGCCTTCTGCTGGGCTGCCCTTAAATTGGATTGGAGGCAGTGCCACATTGCAGGCCAGGTCTGAAATGAGTTTTGCACAGTAATCCTTGGGACAGGCTTGGCTGTGTGCCCTTTCCTTGCTCTGGGCTGGGAGCAGGAGCATTGCATGGTTCATCCGGAATTCCTCCCTCCCTCTGCTGCTGTTTCCCCTCCGGGGAGCCAGAATCCCCATCTCGCTTCATTCAGCCTTCCCTGGCAGTGGTGTCAAAGTCAATCACGTCCCGAGTGTGGATTGTGTCTGCCACTGTCACTGACAGCCCTTCAGAGCTGTTGCTGAGGATCTGGCAGAAGGGTTGTTAATGAGCCTGTTAATTTGTGTCATTCCTCTGAGCCATCAAAGCGCTTCAGGAACGGCGGAGCGTGTGGCACTAAGGAGCTTTTTGCTTTATCTCTGGAGTGTTTGTGTTATCGTGGAATCCCTGAGGCTGGGAAAGCCCTCCAGGATCGAGTCCAAGCTGTGCCCCATCCCCAGCCTGTCCCCAGCCCAGAGCACCGAGTGCCACCTCCAGGAATTCCTTGGGCACCTCCAGGGATGGGGATCCAACCCTCCCCGGGTACCCCCTTCCATATTTTTAATACTTGTCCCTGATATGATGTCACAGCCCAAAGATGTGACACCCACACAGGAGCCTTCTCCTGCTCTGAAATCCTTTTCTCTCTCAAAATGAAGTCCAACAATTCCTTTAACCTCCGTGTTTTCCAAGCTCCGAGTCCTGGCAGTGCTTTTTCCACCACTGAAGCGAAGCCACTTCTGGAAAAACACATAAACAACAGTTTACGTGCAATGCACGGCAATAAATTGTGGAGATTTATTTAAGAATTGAAGGAAAAAATATGGATTTATCCCTTTGCAAAGCTGCATGAAACAAAGCAGAGCCAAACAGGCAAACTCCAGAAAAAAACTCAAGAAAGTGGTCATGTCTCACATTAATGATATCTATGAGTAACTTTATCACAGATTGATCTGTCAGAGCGCAGGAGCAGTCCCACTTTCCACTGATGTATTAAAGGCACATTAATGCATTCAGGGAGATTCATGCCCTGCGCTGCTTTTGTGACAGGCTTTTACAGCACCAGAGCTGGTGTTTATTAGCACTGAAAGCACTTCATAACACTTGGAGCCAGCTTTTGAGACAAGAACTGCACAAAGCAACTGCTCAGCAGGCAGGGAAGCAATTAGGAGTGACAGTGCCACAAGTGCTGCCAGGAGAGCTGCAGAGAGCTGAGGGGGGATGTTTTATCCTGCAGGAGTGTCCCACCCACCTCCCAGGTAGGGATGCAGCTCCTGGGCATCCCTGCAAATCCCTCCTTGGGCACAGCCGCTGTAGGAATGAGGAGAAGCAGGCTCTGATCTCTGCTCTGGGACAGGGACAGCACCCAGGGCAGGGTCAGGCTGGATTTTGGGAAAGGTTCTTCCCCCAGAGGGTGCTGGCACTGCCCAGGCTCCCCAGGGAATGGGACACTGCTCCCAAGGATGCCCAGGGTGGGATTTTGGGGCTGTGCAGGGCCAGGGGCTGGGCTGGATGATCCTGTGGAAACTCAGGATATTCCATGCTTCTATTCTGTGAGAGAACCCCATAAAACAGCAGTTCAGGGAAATGAGTGATGCACTTCAGTGACAAACCAATTCCTCTGTTTTTGAAAGGATCTTTGTCCTTGATAAATTTTAAAACAAGCCCATAAAATCCTTTAAAATAAGCTGCAAGCTAAATTAATTTCCTTAAAACCCTCTATCCCCCTATGCTTGGCTTCACATGTGTTTGCCTGGGGAGATTTGGCTGTAAAATTGTGTCTGCTCACCTTGGAGCTCTTCTTGTCCCATAATTCATAGTCGGGCACCCAGCTGGGCTGTCCTGGAGCCCCTGCCCTCCTCTCCTCCCTCCTGGGCTCTCCTGTTTGCAGGCACAGCACACACAGAGCTCCCAGGCTCCTGTTGCAGTCTCAGCCACACTCAGGGACAGTTCTACATTATCCTCTCATGGCATAAGGAAAGCTGTTTAACTCTGAGGAATTGTAGCTGCCTGAAATTTGATTTCTTCCAGCCCAGGACTGCTGTTTTATAGGGGAATTTTCTTTTCTATGTGCAGTGTTTAGAGGTCTTGTTGGCTCAGGAGAAAAGTGCAGGATGAGGGAGGGGTTACGGCTGTTTTAGGAACCCCTGGAATTCCCTGTTGCACTCCAGGGGATTGGTGGGAGACCAGCAGCCCGCAGAGGGGGATTTTGAAGCTCATCCTTGCAGGCAGGCCTAGATCCAGCTTTGGTAAAGGTGAAGTGGTGACTGCTGATCTCCTGCGCTGCAGACTGAGTCAGGGAGCTCAGCTATTGCTCTCCCATCTGAACCTAAAAACCCAACCCAGCATTTCCAACAAATTGGAGCTGTCAAAATACTCCAGGAGCACCAGCCAGGGATCTCCAGCAGCTCTGCACTGCCTCATAAATCAGATTTTTTAGCAGTGAGCATGGCTGCTAAAATCATGGGGACAAATGAAGTGGCCAAGTTACAACTCCCTGGACTTTGGTTTGAAGCCAGCTGTGGCGTCCTCCAGGGAGGATCCTCGGAGCAGAGGGGTGCTTAGTACTCATGGAATGGTTGGGAGGAAGGCAGGACCCAGCTCCCAAATCCCTTCCAGAGCAATGCTGGAGAGGTTTTGGAAAACAGGCTCAGCAGAGAACTCCTGCCTAAAACCCTGTTGGGAGATTTTCTTGAAAAGCAGAATGATTCCCAGGATGGTTTATGGAGAAAAGGACTCCAGCTGATGGCTCAGGTGGTTCTAAGTGAAACTCAGGCTCCATTCAGCGGGAGGTTTGGGGGTGTAGCTCTGACTGATGCCATTGACTGCTCAGTGTTTGGCGTGGGGCTGTTTCCCAATTAACCAGTGCTGTGTTTTTTCCTCTTTCCCCTTTAACTCCCTCACTGTGTCTGTCTTTGCTCCTTCCTGCACTAAAAGTGGCTGTTCCTCTGTCTCCAAGCTCCTCCTGCTCTTCTGCAGCAGACCAGCTCCTGTCTAGCCATGACCATGCTCTGTAAGTCCCTTCTTTTATTACTGCAGCTCTGTCTGTTCACTGTTTATTGCTACCCACTGTAAACCCTCCCTGATTTATGGCTTGACACTTGTGGGGTGGAGGCAGCAGCCCCAGGGGAATGGGGAAGCCTGGCAGGGCATTGGACAGGGAAATGTGGATAACAGGGATTTTCCCCTTTGGGATGGTTGTTCTCACTCCAAGGGCCAGCACTGCAGGGTCTCCTTAATGGGCAGCACACAGAGAAAATCAGGATATTACGAAAAAATTTTCCCTGGGAGGATGGGGAGGCCTTGGGTCCCTGGCAGTGTCCAAGACCTGTTTTAGGTTGGTTAAACCTGACAGCTCAAAGGCTTCCCCTTCCCTCAGAGGTTCCAGGGACGCAGTCTGTGTTCCTGCCACCCTGGGAATGCTCCAGGGCCAGGCACTTCCACACGTGCAGCTCCAGCTGAGTGGAATAAGTGTGGGAGTGGCTTCCTCCTCA
The DNA here is from genome assembly GCF_027579445.1 of Ammospiza nelsoni. NCBI lineage: Eukaryota > Metazoa > Chordata > Aves > Passeriformes > Passerellidae > Ammospiza > Ammospiza nelsoni. The sequence goes on from NC_080648.1 coordinate 18,017,341, forward strand.
AAATGGTTTTGGAACGAGGGCAGGGGAAAGGAGCAGGGCTCACCCCAGAACTGAGAAAATCCCGGTGGTCACAGGGACAGCCTCCCTGTCTGTGACAAGTCACAGGGACTGACAGGACACAGGGAATGCCCCTCTCCCTTCAGTGCCACCCCCCAGCAGCTGCAGCATCCCCAGGCACCCATCCCTTCACCCAGCCCCAAATCCTGGGCACACTGCACAGCTCCCTCTCAACCTGAATTATCCCAACAGATCTGGGGCAGGCAGGGGCTTCCCTCTCCTTTTCCCTTCAGTGCTTCTGTTTATTCCTCATTAGGCACACAGATTTCAGCAGTTCCTTCACAGCAGCAGAGCTCAGGGCAGTTTCTGTTCCCTCCATCTGGAAGTTTCCCCTGGCAGGGCTGGGCACAGGGGGAGGCAGAGCTGAGCTCAGGCTGCAATCTGCTCCCTGGAGCTGCTCTGCAGAACACCCAGCACTGAGAGAGAGCTGCCACCATCCCTCCCAGGCCTGCAGGAAACAGAGAATCATGGAATGGGTTGGGTTGGAGAGACCTTAGAGCTCACCTGTTCCACCCCCTGACATGGGCACCTTCCACCCTCCCAGGTTTTTCCAATCCCTGTCCAGCCTGGCCGGGAGCACTTCAGGACTCCTCACATTTTGGGATCTAAGGCTCCACTGAGCACTCAAAGGTCTCCTCTGCAGCTGCACTCAGCTGTTATTCCCTCAGTCCTTTGTGCCAGGTGTCTGTGAAATGTCCTCTGTGAGTGTTTGTCTGCTCTCACCCCTCTGGAAGCATCCCTGTGTCCATCCCTTTGTTGTGATCCATCTTGGCTGCAATTTTCCCAAAAGCTGCACTGGAGAGAGGCTGCAGGTGTGCTCTGCTGGGTGTGCTGCTCTCTCTGCTCTCCAGGGGAGTTGTTGCTTCTGCCTGGAACAATCCAAGCTGAGCTGCTGCCAAACCCTGTGACCCTTGGACATAACACCTCTCCCCTGGTTCTGCTGGGCACAGAGAGGAAAATCTTGATTTTTCCATCATATCTATGCAAAGTAGTTACAAAACCTTTCCCATCTGGTCTGGTAGGATTTTACACTTCCCTGGTCAAAGTGACAAATGCCTCCCTCACGGTCAGGACAGCAGCAAAATTATTCCAATTCAGGAAACAACAAGGAGCAAGGACAAAAAAATCAAAATGCACTGGGAAAAGGTGCCCTGGGATGCCACTTCCATGATCTGGGCCAATTTTCCCTGGTCTGGAGACAGAACTGGGGTGAGAAAACTGCTTCTTGTTCTTCTGCTCCTCTCTTTGTCGTTGTTTGTGTCCCCAGTTGATTTTGTCACAGCTGTTATTGATGAGATCCTCAGTGAGGCTGCACAAAAGTTATTGGAGATCATGCTGGGTTTTTTTGAGCCTTAGAAGCACTGAGAGAGGAGTTGTCAGTGCCTGGTGTAGGAGCACAGCTGATTAGAACACCTCAGACATCAGAAAAAGTGTTTTCCACTTGTAACTCAAACCTTTCCCCACAATGGTCCTTGGAGGCTGCAGGATGTGCCTGGAAGGAGAAGGAAAAGCTCCTTTTTGTCTCTTTTCCTACATCAACAACCCCTTGGTGTGGTGAGGATGATCCCTGCTGGGAGTTCTGCCTGTAGTGGTACAAGAGATGTCTTGGAGAGAGGTCTCAGCAGCAGAAACCAGGGGCTGCCCAACTTTCCAAAGCATGAATCCTTCAGTTTTGAGGAACAGGACCAATGGAAACAGCCTGGAACAGGCTGGAAGGGCAGCAAGGATGATCAGTGCTTCAGTGGCAGGGTCTCCAGGATGAGCTGAGCTGGGTTTGTGGCGCTTTGCTGGGCAGGTGCAGCGGGTGCCCTGCCAGCTCCATGTGCTTTTCCCAGCACAAGGAACTCCAGGGCTGGGCAGCACCTCTGGCTGGGATCCAAAGGGAAGGACAGAAAACTGCCATGGGGGAATGAGGAAAGAGAGGGAGGCTTTCCCTTTTATTCCAGTTAAACCCAGGGTGAAAGGGGAAACAGGCACGTGTGTGTGTGTGTGTGTGTGCTCTGTATCCCAAGCACAATTCCAGCCCCAGACTGCAGCCAGCACCTCTGAAGGCTTCTCCAAACACCCTCACTGGGACCTTTCCCTCAAGATTTCAGGGATTTGAGCTGAAGCTGCTCCTCCATCCTCGTTCCTTCCCCCTGAGGAGCAGGGGGACGGAGCCTCGCGTGGTGCCGATGGCAGCGCCATTTCCAGAGCTATCAACAGTGTCATTGTCATAGCTCTTGGAATGGTTCTGCCATAAGCACTGGACTGCCAGCTGCCGTGCTCGGGAGGGCCTGGCCCACCTGGAATCTCCCTCTGTTGGGATGGAGCCGGTTCCTGAAGGATGGATGGAAGAATGTGAGTCTCCAATCATCACCACGCTCTCCTGACCCACAAATCCTGCAGAGATGGCTGATGCATCCACACCTCCCTGCTTGGGCCAAGAAGAAGCAGAAAGTCCATGGAAATGTTGGGAGCACGCCAGTCAGGCTCTGCTTGTCTGTCTTTGGGAAGAACTGTACTTCTGCAGTGAGTTTGGGTGCTCAATGTGCTCATCCTAAGCAGCCCACCCTTGGAAGGTTGTTGTGGAACTCCTTGGGTTGTGGAACTCCTGTGCTGCCTTGAAGGAATCACAGCTAGAGAGAAGATCCTGTGACAAAATCCTCACAAGTGGAGCTGTCAAGCAGAACAGGAGCATCAGGAGCCCCGGGGTCACAGGACAGCCACTGCCTTTGCTGCCTTTGTCCTTGCTCCAAGAGTTTCCCTGCAGGGTTCTGTGTTTTGCCATCCCAGGTTCTTTTTAGCAGAGAAGAGGAGGAGGTTCAGCAGCTCCGGGCCTTGCTGGGCAAAGAAATCAGCATGGATGTGCCAAGGTCCCAGGAGGTGCTGGGGAAGGGAATTCCCACCAAGCCCTGGCAAACAGGGGGACCATTCCCTGCTGGAATTCCCATCCCAGGGCAGCTGATCCCCTCTGGGGGCTGGCTCAGGCTGTGGGTGTGCAGAGAGCAGCCAGGGCACGGGGGGCAAAGCTTTTGGAACAGGAACCAACTGTAAACTCTTGACCCAGATCTCTCTGTCTCCCATGAGTCTGATCCTGCTCCAGAAGATCCCACAGGGATCTGAGAGCCCCAGCAAGGGGAAATGTGTCTCTGGCCCAAGGTGTGCAGCATCAGGGATGGATTCTGGTCACTGAAGAGTCCAGGCATTTGTGACAAACTCACAGTTTACTTGCCCAACCCTCCGGAGGCATTCTAAGAACTAATTAATTCTTTCAGCTTCTGGATTAAACTCTTGTGCAAAACATCCCATCAAACAGAGACCATTATATGGTGTGTTAGTGTAATTAAATAGAGAACTGAGCTCCAGAGATGCCCACAACACTTAATTAAGATTAATTAAGCAACATGAATTACAGCTGGAGAGGATGAAAGGGAGCAATTCAGCACTGGCTCAGCAAAGGGGTGGGATGCTGGGTTCATAAATTGTTTTTCAGAAGCCAGGTTGATTCCAAGGGGTTGGGTTTAGTCCTGGAGCAGCCCCATTCTCCTGGCCAAACTCAGGGATCCCTGGGCAGCTGGAGCAGTGAAAGTCTGGATTTCTGGAGGCTTGGAAGCACAGATAAAGCTCTGCCAAAATAAACACAAATTTCCTTCACTTCCTCTCTGAGGCAGCAGCCTGATCTTCATTCCTTGGAATCAGAGAATCCCAGAATGGTTTGGATTGAAAGGGACCTTAAACCTCATCCAGTTCCAACCCCAAAACACCTTCCACTGTCCCAGGCTGCTCCCACCCCCAATATCAAACCTGTGCCAGGAATTTCCCCCCAAAATCCAACCTAAACCTAAAATGGTTTGAAGCCATTTGCTAAATTATTGGGCAAAGCACATCTTTGGTTGCCTCCATATAACACAAAGAATTGTGCTGCAAAATTGGGTTTATTTTGTGAGATCAGTTACTGCTGTAGAAGAGCCCAAACTTTAGGCAGTTACACTGGAAACTTGATGGGTGAAAAGCAATTTTCTGTTCCATTTGCCACATGTATCACTGCTTTGCTTTTCCTCAGGAAGGAGCAGACATAAATCTGAGCAGATTTTATTTACCAAAGCAGGGACTAGGGCAGAGATTTATAGACTGTGTCATCTCCTCTGGAGCAGAAAATAGACAGGCCCAGGGGCAACCAAGGGGTGGCACAACCTTCAGAAGTTTGAACTTATTTGTTTGCTCTGCACAGCAAATTTGATGGCAATGTATAAAGAATTGGACAGGTGGGGTCTCACAGGTGGCTCTGAAAGACACTCAGATCTGCAGAAGGACCAGAAGAAAGCACAAAATATCAGAAATAACCCTGTGTAAGCAGCAGGGATATGAAAATAAAGGGTTTACACACACACAGGTGTTTTGATGGTCTTGGTTGCCTCCTGCTGTGCTCAAAATCAATTAATTGATCAGTGGAACTCTTCGTGTCATCTGCAGGGAATTTCTCTAAAGAATGATCTCCAGAGGAGCTGCTGAGAGCTGGTTTTACTCTGAGAATAAATACAAACCCATCAGAGAATAAATAAATATCTGCTTGTTTATGATCCCTTGTTTTTTGGGTTCCCCTCATCCTCCCCACAAAACAAGCTGTGCCTTATATTCAGATTTCTGCCCGTCCTTGCCCTGGACAGGGCACATTCAAATGTTAAGCTTGAGATTTTTCTTTTGGACTCCTTCAGGAGATTGGAGGCTCACAGGAAAATAATAAAAGGTTTTCCTCAGGTCTTTGTTCCAGAAAGGTTCAGAGGGTCCCTGAAATCCCAGAGGGAGCAGGGCCTGGCACCACCTGCACAGATCCTCACGGGATTAATTGGAATAAAACCCCAGGAGCAGCTCCTGGAGAGGCTGAGGTGGGATAAGATCAGCAGCACAGCAGGTCTGGGGACAGGGTGACAGAAAGTGGGGGCTCAGCAGCCTCTGAATCACAGCAAGAGGAGGCAGCAGCTCCTGTCCCCTCCTGCAGAGGATCTGACCCTGCTGGGAGACAGCTCTTGGCAGGGAAGGGGATGAGCCAGGGGAGCATCATCCTTCCTGAGGAACAGGGGAAGGAACAGAGCCCAGGCAAGCTGTGCTCCTTGGCTGGGAACCTGCACAGCCTGAAACAGGAGAAACTGCCCAGGGAAGGAGCCAGGGATTCATCAGGAGCCTCAAATCCCAGCCTGCGCTCCAAACCAAGGCTGCGCAGGGAGGATCTGGAGATTTTATTAAATTCAGCACCCACTGCCAATGTCCCCATCTGTGGTGTGACATTTAATCCTGATAAAAGGCTCGCAGAGGATGAGGAGTGGGGAGCACAGCTCACAATTAATTAATATTGTTCACAATCTCAGGGATGGAGCTGTACAAATTCGCACCCAGTGGGTTGTAAGGGAGAAAGTCCAAAGGCAGGAATGTGCTCCTTTAATCACATCATAGAATTATTAATTGGAAAATCTGGATACAGAAGGAGAGAGGAGAAGAAACTCCCACTGAACACAGCACAGTGGAACCTGGTGTTTGCTCTCTCAGCAGGATGGGGACCTGAGGAAAGGCAGCCAAATAAAATTTTGGTAAGATTGATGCATAAGATTTACTGAGCTTAACCTACAACAGGTCCTAGTTGAGATGTTAAAGGCATCACAAGGTTATTTTTAATTAATTTTAAATTGTTTATTTCTTATTAAATTTAACAGGTTTTAATTTACTATTATTTAACTGGTATTTTGTTATTTAATTTTTATGTCATTACTCCATTACAAGAAAATCTAATTTTCAGCCCTTAAATAAATACCTTAAGGCAAGCACAGCTTCCCAGCACCACCTTGGGGCTGCACAGAAGTCCCCAGGACACAAAACTGTGGATTTGGCAGGAGCAGAGGCAGGGAGGGCTGGGTGAGCCATTCTGGGGAGCAGAGCTCTCCCCTCAGCCTGCAGGGTGGGAGGGAGACCCAGCTGCTCTGGGGGAGTTGGTGCCATTTGCTCCTGAGCAGCCCAAAGCAGTGACAGGAACAATGTGCACATGCCAGCCTTTTGTTATCAAACTCATGATGCTGGGCACAAAATCTGCTTTTGACGCCTAAAAAAAAAAGCTCTGCTGTTCACGCACAAAGCAGGGAAGGAGGGGGAATTATTTGCCAGATTTCAACGAGCTGTAATTCCATTTTCCACTGGGTATTTCAATGGGAAAAGCCATCAATTCCCAGAGGGAGAGGGTTGGTAAATACTGAAAGGGAGGCTTGGATCCCCATCCCTGGAGGTGGCACTCAGAGCTCTGGGCCGGGGACAAGGTGGGCACAGGGCACAGCTGGACTGGATGGGCTGGGAGGGCTTTCCCAGCCTGAAATTCTGGGATTCTCCCACTGTGGCACATTTAAAACCTGACAAACTCCACTGAACAGCTCCAGCTTTTGCCACTGGTTCACTCCACAGCTTTAACAAATGTAGGTTTTTTTTCCCCAGCAGATAAAAGATGTAATTATGCCAGTGGTGAAACCTCCATTAAAAAAAATAAGTCTTTCTCTTCCATTTGAATATTATTAATTGATCCTGCTTGTGTTTCATTAATTGAAACACTTAAACCCAGCAGCTCCCATCTGGGGGTGGCTGGGAGCTGCTCTAATGGGCTGCTCTGTGCTTCTGCTGTGTCTGAGCACTTCCAAGTGCTCTCCTCATCATCAGACTGGGGCTCTTATGGCTGTTGCATTAATTATGGTGCAAAAACGAACTGGAGGCCAAAATCTGGAGCTAATTAGTGCCTGTAATGGAGTGCCAAGCTTAACATTAACGAGAGAGAAATGGAAATAGGGAGTTAATGGGAGGAAAAGGGGAAAGGGCTCCTCTTCCCCGCATCCCCTGCGTGGCCTCTCTCATTTGTTTATTTGTTTACCCTGCTTTATAATTAGCAAATGCATTTCACTCACTGCAAACAAGGAGCTCCTCGTTGATTCTGAAATTTGCTTCATTTCTGTCCTTTGGTGCCCAAATTGCTGCTTCTGTTGTGGAAACATCAACTCCTGCAACATTAAAATGGCACAAATCTAAAGCAGAAGAGCTCAGCAGCTCTGGGCCATCCCCAGCTCGTGGTTCCTGTGTGGGTCCCTTGGTTTCCAGCCCCAATTCCTCCTCATAATAGCCAAATTCAGGATTTTCAGCTGAAGTTGAGCAAAACAACCTGCAGTGGAAAATAGGGAAAATTATAAACATTATCCAGGTAGAGCAGCTGAAAGCAGGAGAGTGGGAAAAGGGAAAATTATCAAATTCAGCAATTGTGGTGAGGGGGATTGGAAAGCACCACAGAGAAATTCATTAGTAGAGCCTGGAATAAAGAGCATAAAAAAAGAAGATGGAAATGAGCACCTGCAGTCCCAGGGAAACAAAATTTGGGTGAAATTCAGCAGGAGAAAACCAAAAGGAAACCAGATACTGAAGGGTTTGGACATTTCATTTCAAGATCCTATTTCAGGTTATTATTTGCCTGCACTTCTAAACATCCTCCTTGAAAAGGATCCACAGCTCCTGCAAACACAAAAACAAAGGGACTGGAAGGGGTTTAATCTTGGTTTGCCAGAAAAAAGAGAGAAGATGGAACAAGGGGGAAAAAAAGGAGAGACACAAACATATTGGGAGATGCTCTCTTTGTTTCCTGGGATTTGTCAGAGACAAAAAAAAAATCTCCTCTTTATCTTTTTTTTTTTTTTTTAGCATTCCTCTTATTCAAGAGAAATAAGTATTGACTTACTTGAGAAGTGCTAATTTTAACTCTGGATTTCTTCAGAAATCTTATAAAGTGCACTGAAAGCTGGGTGGTGTGGGCTGGAGACAGATGTTTTATAAAACCTCTGCCTGATATTTAGCAAAGAATGATGAGGGCTGAGTTCAGCTCCCAAGGTCAGAACAACATTATTTGATTTAAAGATAATTAAGAGATTCAGCTTAACTGCTCAAGAGTGGGAAAATAAACACTTGTCATGAGACAGACAGAGATTTGTGTTTAGATTTGACTACAAAGGACTCTAAAATCAACATTGCTGTCAGAGCCATGTAAATAATTCAGCAATTCCAATGTTTTCCCAAGATCTGGGTTTTCACATTGGGCTGTAATGGGATAATTCAAGTTATTCTTACCCTGCTCTAATGATTTTATGCTGATGGCCAAGTGCAGAACTTCACTGCAGGGATGGGAGCAGCACAAATTCAGCCCAGAGGTTACAGAGTTACTGGGAAGCTTTTAATTTTCTGGAGTTTGGGAACCTGGGAATGCTGAGAGAGGGATAATTCTGCTCTCATTTGTGGAAGTTTCACACGCAGCTGCATTAAAAGCAAATGTTTTGTGAAATTCCATATAATTTGGCCTCTGTGGATTCATTTTTTCAGCAGAACAGGGAAATGGAGCAATGCATGTTGTTCCCAGTTCATTGTGACATTTGGTGGAGTTCAGATTTGAGGGTTTTGCTCTTTCAAAGTGGAAAAATATCACAGATTAAAATAGGGAATTCCAGAGATTCTTGGATTTTGTGTCACCCTTTTCTCAGTTCTCTGTTTCTCAGCATCTCCCAGTTTTCCAAAAATATCGGAAGTCCCTCTCAGGCAGGCAGCAGGAGGGGACATTCCTGATGTCCTGGAGAACAGGCTCCGATTTTGCTCCTGGCCCTCTGCATCTCCTCCTGTGGATCTCTCCTGGTGCTTCCAGCCTGGGGAATTCCTGGTGCCTCCCAGACCCATCCTGCCCTTCCAGCCCTTGGTTCCTGGGGCTTTGGGGCTGCCATAAAACACAGAAATTAAAAAATAAAAAATCTTTTCCACCCATTCCTGACACAGGAATGGAGCAGAGCAGAGCCAGCACAGGCTGGGATAAAGCACAAAATCCATCTGAAGCTGCTCTCTTCCCCTCACTTTTAGAGTGGTTCATGAATTCTGTTGTTTTCTAATTCAGAATTTATAATTCTGGGACTGAGCAGATGGTGCAAGACTGATTTCAGGGATGTGTTCACTGAAATAACCTCTGCCAAGTGATTGTTCACCACAATCCCACTGCAGAGCAATTATTTGTTCTTGCTCTTGCAAGTCCCTCTGGAAGCCGCAGAGCTCAGAGGAATGGACACGAGCTGGGAGGGTGAAGTTCCAGCATTGGTGCTGCAAATATTCCAGAGGAAAATCACTTTGGGAGAGAAAGGAAAATGCAGGGAAAGATATAAATTGGGGAGCAACACAATTGTCAAATCTTGGAAAAGTTTCAGTCCTTCATTCAGTTTGGGAGCTCAGTTCCATTTAAAATGTGGCTTCAGCCAACTTTTACCTCAAAACCTCTTCTACCTGCCACTATTTTAGGTGGTTGAGAAGAAAAATGGTATAAAAATAAATTATTGAGAGTAGGATTCTGCTCAAGCCAAATGCAAATCCTCCAAGTTTATCCATTTTACATAATTTCATCTTGTTTTCCTCTGGTCCCAGCAAATCTTTCCCGGGTGCTCCTGCAAATAACAAAAGGTTTGTGATACAGTGGGAGCCATCATCCCCTACTTGCCTTTTCCTTGGAGATCTGTTCCAGGTGGGATGGTGGCTGCTCCTGGGGGAGTTTCTGCTTGTAGATGAAGGAGGAAAAGAGTTTGGAAGTGTTTCATTTGGAGCTGGGCTTCAGCAAATGGAAAAAGAGAAAATAAAGACACAGGCAGTGAATGCTCACTCCCAAAATTGCCAATATCACAGTGGGGAGATCTGACCCCTGATAAAAGCAGCAAAGGGCATTGAACATCAATTGGAGTCTGCTCTTTTCTGCTTTTTTCTTCTTTGTTTTATCTCACGAGGAGTGAAGACTTGCTCCAGATCAGAAATGGGGAAAATATCTGAAAATGGAGAAGTTTTTGGAGAATGAGAAAAGCAAACAAAGTGAACAGCTCAGAACAGCAGCAGGTCCCTGGAGGGGCAGGGCCTTCCCATTGTTGGGATTTATTGTTTTATAATTTATTTATTGGGGGGTGCACAAATCCCACCAAGGAGCCCATCAGGGCAGGAAAACAGCACAATTAATTTGCTGTAGATAATTTACTTTAAGCATTTAACCCTTTTAATGTTCTTTTTTCCCTGCACACATATTCCAGCTCCCTCAGATGTATTTATTTCTCACACCTACCTGGCTGCTTTCTCTTGAAGCCTTCAGCCCTCACAGGGAGGGTTCCAGTGCTGTTTTCTCCTTGCATTGTAGGATAAATCCATGGCTGAGGCACACCAGGTGTGTTCCTGCAGGGGAAGCAGCTGAATTTCAGGTGCAGATGAGAATTTCTCTAAATCTTGCTCCCCACAGGTGCCAAGAGCTGAGAAATGAGGTGTATTTTCAGAGAGAGATCAGTGAAGGCACACGGAAAGAGAGAGAACAAAAACTTTGTGTGAGAACAAAGCAAGGCTGTAAAAATCCCAGCTTTTATCCAGCACTAAATCAGTGCCTTACAACTGGCAGGGGGCCCTGAACTTGCATTTGAAGGGAAAGGCTGCAGGGTATGGAAAACCCCACAGAACACAAAGGCCTGGCAGCAGAGGACTCCCTTAACAGACTCCTGGAGATGTTTGGGATATTTTAGGAATGATGTGCTGGTACCTGAGCAAGCCATGGATGCCAGGGATGCTCTTCCCTCCTGTGCTAGCAGTCCTCTTTCCCCACAGGGTAAACAGCTGGAAGTGTTGAACTCACTGCCAGAGGCTTCAGACAGACACTTTGTGCCACACGACATCCTGGGACACCTCAATGACTCCTCTTTAGCTTAATGAACCTCTAACAATCAGCACCACCTGCTCTTGCTGCTCTTGCTCCACTCTGGGACGGCCGCAGAACACGGAGGAAGGTTTGGATCCCTGGGTGTGCCAGTCCTTGTCCATCAGGATCCCTGGGTGTGCCAGCCCTTGTCCATCAGGATCCCTGGGTGTGCCAGTCCTTGTCCATCAGGATCCTTGGGTGTGCCAGCCCTTGTCCATTGGGATCCTTGGGTGTGCCAGCCCTTGTCCATCAGGATCCCTGGGTGTGCCAGTCCCTGTCCATCAGGATCCTTACGTGTGCCAGTCCTTGTCCATCAGGATCCCTGGGTGTCCCAGCCCTTGTCCATCAGGATCCCTGGGTGTGCCAGCCCTTGTCCATTGGGATCCTTGGGTGTCCCAGTCCCTGTCCATCTGGAACCTTGAATTTCCCACTCCCTGTCCATTGGGATCCTTGGATATCCCAGTCTCTGTCTGTCTGGATCCTTGGATATTCCTGTCCATCTTGATCCTTGGATATCCCAGTCCCTGTCCATTGGGATCCCTGGATATCCCAGTCCCTGTCCAGCTGGATCCTTGGACTTCCCAGTTTCTGTCTGTCTGGATCCTTGGCTATCCCGGTCCCTGTCCATGGTGCTGAGCCCCAGGTGTCAGGGCTCTCTCGTGTCCCAGCTGTGGCAGAGCCTTTGGCATTCCCGAGGTGTCCCAGGTGGATTGTGTCCCACAGTGTCCCAGTCTGACCTGGTCCCTCAGTTCCAGCTCTGTTCTCTCTCTGTGGCTGTCTCGTTGGAGTCTGTTCAGTGTGAGGTCAAAATGTCTCTGCTTGTCTCTGACATCCAGTCTGTGACTCGTTGGGAGCACATTTTTAATTCCTGGTCCTTGTTTGAAGTGCTGGAGTTCCAAGGGGTGTTTGAGGGAAACACCTGCACACTCAGTGCCCTGGCCATGCTGGGAGCCAGCATCCAGCTGGGAATTCCTGCAGGAGCATCCTCAGCCCACACTCAGGCAGTGCAGCTCAGCTCAGACACCCCAAACCCACCAGCTTCTTGGTTTTCAGGGATTGCTTTGACTGCTCCACACTGGAGATTTCATTCCCAAAGCAGGGATTCACACTTTTTAATGTGGCATCTGGATATTTGGAACAATCACTCTCCTAAATACACTTTGGGGTTTGCTTGATCTCATTTTCCATCAGTTTGGCCTCTGAGCTGGCACTGACCACGGTTTGTGTTCCCCTGCCAGGTACAAGGTGTTACACAACGGGCACCACCAGGAACAAGAGAAGCTTCCCATCCACCCTGACCCCGAATCCCAAGAGTCCTGTTTCTAGTCCTGGCCCAGAAGAGGAGGAACAGAGGCATTTTAGGATATCCCAAGGATTCACAGACAGCAGCACTTGAAAATCCATCCATCTGCATTGTCCTGGTGCTTCCTGCAGTGAATTCCCAGGAATGTCCAGCTGTGGGAGCTGGGTGGGAGCACGGGGAGGGTCAGGACTGCTGTCCCTGTCCCTGTCCCTGCAGGAGCAGCTGGAGCTGTGCCAGAGCCCTGCTCCAGGAGTGAGGCATTCCTGGCAAAGCCAGGGCCAAAACAGCTCCAAACCAGCCCGTGCAGAGACTCCTGCTGCTCCTTTCCTGCTGCTCCTTTCCTGCTGCTCCTTTCCTCTCCAGCTGCCCCCTGCTCAGCCCACCCCACCCTGCAGGCCACAGCTGTGGGGTGGCACCGAGCTGCCCCATCCCTGCTGGCTCTGCCTGGGCCTGGGCACTGCCAGGGGACGAGCAGCCCCACGTTTTCTCCAGGAGAACAAGAGGAAATGTTTGCTGCCCTTTGGTTCCAGCCCCGGCTGCTGCTCCCCGAGCCTGCAGAGCTCTGCCCTGCCCTGGTGGAGTTTCCTGGCCAGGGAGGAGCCCAGGAGCCGAGTGGGACCAGCCCAGCTCAGAGCCACGGCCCTGCTCTGCCATTCCCTGGGCATGGGACGTGTCCTGGAGCCCAGAGCTGTCCCCATCCCTCCCTGAGCAAACTTTGGGCGTTCTGAGGCAGCAGAAGCTTGGCCAGGAGCCAGAGCCAATGGATCACTAAGTGCCATCTTGGAAACAAACCACCTAAATCCTTTTCTAGCTACACTTGGAGGAGAGACTTCTACTTACCTTTGCCACCTTTATTTTTCTATCTGTTGCTGGTCTCTTCCAGTCGAGGCAAGGAGTGTTCCAGATTTTCCAGTCTCACATTTGCCAAGATCTCAGTCCTCAGCTGCTTCCTGCATGTTGGTGTTGCCACGTTCCTCGTGGGCTGCTTCCCCCTTTGCATGGAAAGGGCGGGCAAGGCTCTGAACTCCACAAATTTGGGAAAAGGATTTTCATGCAGGATCAAGAGCGCGAGCCTCGACCCTTTTTAGGTGAAGATCTACCCCAAGATGCCACCCTGAGCCTAGAAAATACAATTGTACTTTGTCATATCGTGGAACCATGTACAGATATTTTTAATGTACAAAGAAAAGCTGACATTATTTATTATTTTTTATCAGGAACATGTGGTTTTTTCATTAAAAGCTTCTAGACCAAGGAGCTTAACATGTTATGTATTATTATTTAGTAATATTTCTGTTGCTATGTGACAGGTATTTACTGCAAACAGACAAATCCCGCTCAGAACAAACAAAAATGTTGCTCAGTAGGAGAAATGTTGTGCATGAGAAGAACAAGTGGCTTCCTGGCCATGGTGTCTGACTTCTTTAAATATTTCTTCCACAGCAAAGTCACTGATAAAGCTTCACACCCTTTTCCTGTAGGATTCAGAAGGACACTGGGCAGAAACAGCCCCAGCTGGAATGCTGAGGTAGAAAATTGCTGACTGCTGGAAAGACACAAATTATTGGTGTTTGTGGTGGAAGGTGCTCCTGGTTCATCTCTGGGACCTGGTTGGCAATGACCTGTTTTTACAGGGTTTTATTTCCAAAAAACTTAATTTAATTTTACTCTTGACACCAGAACTGTGGATAGAAAAAAGCTATTATTGAAAATTTGGAAAAAACCATCCAGGGCTGCTTCAGTGCTGTGATCTGTGGAAGTGCCCACAGGGGTTTGTTGGGCTTTGGGCACATGAGGCTGCAGAACAGCTTGGCTTGGTTTCCCCTCAAGTATCAAATTTCTCAAAGAAATCCTGAAAAAAAGATTTTCTCTGTCCCCATTGAGGGGCATCAAATCTTGGTGTGAAATTTCCTGGAGTGAGATGGAACCAGCAGCACAGGGAGGGGTTCTTTGGTTCTGCTTTGTCCTTCAGGCATTGTTTCCTCCTTTGTTTTATGTGCATTAGGGAAATATCTCTTTTTTAATTTAAAATAAACTCCCAGTTTCCCCAGGGGCAACATTCCCAAGGCTCTATCAATGGGAGCAGTGGCTCACCAGCCAAAATGGTCAAAAGCTCTCACTGGGGAAAGGCTCCCCCCTTCCAACTGGATGAAATTCCAAACACCAAATGTCCCTGTCCAGGATGGACACCAGGACACCTCCGATCCCTCCCTGGGCTCACCTGGCAGCTGCTGCTCACTCAGCCAACAATGCCAGCACAGCTTCTGTGACCCAGCAGTGCCACCAGCAGTGGAGAACTCCCTGGACAGGGAGGGTCTCATGGAAAGCCCCACTCTGCATCCCCTGGCTGCTCCTGTGGCCTCCCCGTTCAGCTTTGCCCATCGTGGCTGGTGGTGCCAGTCCTTGCCTGTGCTCAGTGTCTGTGCTGCAGTGGCTGTTCCTACAAATAAAAACTCCTCTCTGGATGTGGCAGTGAACTCCAGCTTGGGCTCATTTCTGGTGCTGCTGGCACTCCAGGCTGGGAGCAGGAGCCACCTCCCTGCTGCCCCTCAGGAGGCTCCAGGGGCTGGAGCAGGGAGGGGAATCTGCAGGGGCAGGCTCAGGGTGGGCACAGCAGGAATTTCCCCATGGAAAGGGGGCTCAGGGCAGGCTCAGGGTGGGCACAGCAGGAATTTCCCCATGGAAAGGGGGCTCAGGCAATGGAACTGCCCAGGGAGCAGAGCAAGAAGGGCCCTCCTCAGCCTCCTTTTCTCCAGGCTGAGCCCCTTTCCAGCTCCCTCAGCCTCTCCTGTGGCTCCAAACCCTTCCCAGCTCTATCTCCTTCCCTGGACACACTCCAGCCCCTGCAGGTCCCTCCTGCCCAAGGACCCAGAACTGGGCCAGCACAGGGGACAGTCCCTGCCCTGCTCCTGACTGTCCCCCTGCTCACAGGAATTTGTTCATTCCCAATAATGATTTATTTGCAGTCCAGGAGCCCCCACCTTGTCCTGGTCCCTTACCTGGAGGATTCCCAGGTCCCCGTGGAGCTGCTGATGGGATCAGAGCCATCCAAAGGGATTCATGTGAGAAATGGAAGCCAAGGGTCCCCTGGATATGGAGCAGGGGATTCCCTGCTCCAGAGACACTTTTTTGGCAAACTCTGCTCCTCCAGGAGTGTCTCTTCCACCAAAGGACACTTCATGGAGGATGGACATTGGGAATGTGTCACTGAAAACCTGCAGAGCTGACAGGTAAACAACACTCACCTTGCCTCTTACTGAAAATGGCTTTGATTGTACCTCATCTGCTCCTCCTGTCCCCTGCTGGGCTCCAGAGCTCTGGGAACAATCAGCAATGCTGCATTAGCTGCATAAATGCTGCTTTTACATTTCCAAATACTCTCAGTTTAGGGATTACTGCAGATATCTCCAGCCTAAAGCTCATCTCACCCAAGATCGTGGCTTTAGGGTGGAGTTCACTCCCAGCTGGCCCTGCTCAGCAAGAGGAGGGAGAATCTGAAGGTATTTAAGGCTCTTTGTGTCAGCCTGACTTAATAACGTGCCCAGAACCAATGGGGCCCAGATCGTGTCCAGCTCGTTCCCAGCACAGAGGAGAAGCAGGAGCAGCTCCAGCCAGGAGCTGCTTTGGGAGCAGGCAGCCCACACAGGCACTGAGTCATTCCCACCCAGCTCAGAGTGCTGAAGGCAGGGAGAGCATTTCCATTCTGTACCTGCAGCTGGGAACCCTTCCCCAGTCCAGGATCCCCTTTTCCTCCACATTTGAGCTCCTGAGCCACCTCTGAGCACTCCCAGGCCAAAAGGCAAGAAATCTGCAGGGGATTAATAACACAGACTCAATAAAAATATACCAAAGCTTTTAGTTCTTCAGTTTTTGTACAAACCTTCCTGAATAAACCCCCAGTTTATCTCCTGCCAACCCCCAGGGAGTGCTGAGGAGCTGAAGGGAGCTCTCCAGGCCCTGGCTTTGGCTGCCCTGTTGTCACATGCAGGGCACACAGGGCCAAGGTGTCCCTGTCCCACCCTGACAAGAGGTTAAGTTGGAATTGCTTAACTGGGAACTAAAAGTGGAAATCCTGGGCAAGGGGATCCTCACACCCTGAGCAGCCTGGAGAGAGAGCAGGGGCATCGTTCCTGCCTCCATCAACCCCTTACAGCTTCTCTTCAAACAAAAACACTTCCAAAATCCTTCCCTTTCTGAAACCCAAGCACTGGTTCTGCTCTCCTCAAGGAGAGGGAAAAGCAGCCCCAGCACAGTGAGCAGGAGGCTGTGCCTCTGTGCTGTGCCCAAACACACCCTGGCCTTTCCCTGTTTACCTTCTGTACTATTTGGATGACATTTCCAGGCACCTGAGCCTCCCCCAGCTGGGATCTCTGCATCCCCTTCCAGCAGGAGCTGTGGGAAAAGCAGCACCAGAGTCAGCTCAGGCTCAGTCCCAGCCAGTGGAACCTCCACCAGCAGCTGCCTTCTCCAGCTGGATGGACCTGGGGTGCTCAGTGCTCCTCAGGGACTGCAAGAGGAGCTCCCTGTGACTGTAAAGAGTCCTTCTGACTGTGCTCCTGCACACAGAGACAGGAACCCCACCAAGATTTCACCTCCCCAGAGTGGCTGAGTCGGAGCTGACCCAGGGAAGAAATTCCTGCTCTGTGTTTTCCCCAAAGCCACATCCAGGGGAAGCAGGGCACAGAGGTGGTGCCCTCACATTTCCTCCATCAATTTCTTACCTTGCAGCTCAGTGCTGGCCAGGCTGCCTTTGGAGCTCCCTCGGGGACCCAGGAACAAACATCCCTGGTTCCAGGGGCTGTGCTGGACCCCAGCCTGTCCCCACAGAGCTGCAACTCCTGTGCTGCAGGAGGAGCAGCACCACTGTCCCCTCACCCGAGGGACAGCAGCTGCTCCTCCTGCCACACACCTGGCACAGGAGGGAGGAGAAGCCTGGCACAGAAACATCTGAGCTGGGCAGAGCCAGGAAAACCCTCCCTGCCATGGTGATTGAATAAAAATGCCCAAAACAGCCAGGAAATGGAGAGAGGAGGAAGCTCAGAGCCAAGAGATCAAACCCCCAGAAGATCCCAGCTCCTCCCTCCCCACAGCTCTCAGGAGATGGACACAGGGGATTCAGGCACTGGTGTAAAATGGGTGTCACATTTCAGAGGGCAAAATCACTGCAAGGTTCAATTACTTCCAGAGATACTGAATATAAACACTTTATTTGTGTAAATACTTCTGCAAAAGGCTGCAGTGAGGAGATACCAGCTGGAGACTGGTGCAGTTCTCCAGAAACTCAGTAACATTTTCTGGACTAAAATGGTAAATCTGACAGAATCAATGACTCAGAGGACTTGAAACACTTCTAGAAAGGGTCACAATTGTTTTGGCTGAATATCATTGAATACATGATCTACGGTTAATTAAATAGAAGAGTTATAATAAACCATTGACTGTGATCCTGCATTAAAGCAAATTTAGTAACATTCACATTATTCTCTGGTGTTTAGTGCTCTACCTCCAGTCAGCAGAGAGCAGGGATGAGGAAATGCTCCCACTAGGCACCATTCTCCCCCTCTTATCCCACATATTTCTAGATCCACATTATCCCAAGAATTCCCACAGAGAGCCTGAGAAAACCAACACTGCCTTGGCTGTGTGGAGCAGCCTCACCTCAGTTTTACAGAGCTAAACATCACAGAAATCCCCATTAGCCACATTAACCCCAAATTCAGAAAATCACCATCAGGATGATGAGCAAAACTGGATAAAATGGTTTAAACTGTACAGCTTTTACCTCAGGAAGTGTCGTTTTCTAGGCTGGTAACACCAGTTTTAAACCAGCAGGGATGAGAGACCAGGCCAGAGCTGCAAGGTCTGGCACCATGGGAGTGCCACACCAAAATGTGCATTTCACACCTCACTGGCAGCAAATCCCCACCAAACACCTGTGGGCACTGGGAGCACCTTTCAATACACAACACACACACTTGGGGCAAACAGCAGCAGTTTTTTACTGACCAGTGGGAAATGTGCATTCAGGAGGGAGCAGAGCCAGAGCTCCCTGGCTGTGTCACACACACCAGGCAGCCCCACAGCCCCTGCTCTGCCTGCCTGGAGGGACAGCTCAGCTTCCAGCCAGCCACAATGGGCACAGTGATGCTCAGGAGGGCGGAACCAACAATCAGCAACTTGATTTCCATTGTACAGAGTCAAATACACCAAGAAAATTAAATCTAAAAGTACAAAATGCTTGAGAACATTCTGTTTCCAAGGTGCTAAACATGGGGGCTTCCTTTCCCCCCAAAAATGGGTTGAATATCTCTAGAAACTACCACAGATCACCAAATTCTCTACTTTTTTTTTTGCCTGCTTCTGGCCTTCTTTGCAACAGCTGGAGAATATTCTGACCCTTCCAAAGATGCACACAAGACACCAAGATTGTGCTCACCAGGTTTACTCAGACTGGACTCTTAAATGCTCAAGAAAAAGGCACAGATTAAAAGAGACTCTGATGACTCTTTTGAACACAGCAAATGGAATTGTTGTTTATAAGGAAAAAAAATACTGCTATGAATTGTATGGGTTGAAAAGTTCAAATCTTCTTCCCCTTTCCTGATTATTGGCCTTCATTAAAATGGAACTTAAATTAAATTGTATAAACATATGAAATAAAGTCTTAGTATTAGGAAGTTTTGTTTTTGTTTTTTTGTTTCCTCTATGTACAACTCTTAGTATACAATTTGTACTTTCCATTTTACATTTAACTACATCCTCCTGGCCACGGGGAGAGCCGAGGGCGCCTCGGCGGGAAATGCTTTGCATTTGGAAAAAAGAAATCCTGCTTTTTCTTGGCCAGCAGTGCCAGGGGGAGGGAGGGCAGGCTGGGGACACCCCTCAGATGTAGTCATCCTCCACGGGCTCCCCGTTGACGTCGCAGTAGTGGATGAAGATGGCCACGACCCTCTGGAACACGCCCCGCCTGACCTGGCGCAGCTCCGAGATCTCCTCGCCGATGGTCTCCATGCAGATGTCAGCTGAGAGCTGCCCCTTCCTCCTCGGGGCGTAGATGGTGGCTGGGCAGGGACAGCAAGGAAAAGGAGATGTTTCTCCTGAAAGGGCTCCCCAGCCAGGCTGGGCCTGCACTCACACTCAGAGAGGAAAAGCCTCCCTTGACCGGCCGCGTTTAAGGGACGTTCCCTCCTGCCTTCCTCAGGGCTTCCCACAGCTCTAGTCCTCATCTCCAAATGCTGGGAGTGGAATGAGCCTCAGAGCACCAGAAAGCCTTTCCCTGAGTCCTCTCTGACATAATTCCAGGTTATCCATTACTTAAATGTTTTATAAACAACAGCAATTGTGGTAAACTGCAAATAAAGCAGCAGCGCTCTCCTGAGTTTTCATGGCTTTAACATCATGACTCTAACATCCTGACTCTTAAATACTTATCAATTCTTTGGTAATTTGGTCTTCATATTGAACTACAGGCATCAAGCCAAGCTAAAATAAAATTAAATTACATCAGTCCAAAATAAAATTTTAAAAATAAATTAAAAAATAAAACCATGGAAAAGTATAGCAAAAAAAAAAAAAAATCTCTTCCTTGTCCTCTTGAGATTCCTAAACTGGAGCTGGGTAAGATTATCCAAACTAGGATCAATTAAAAATACCTCTAATAAAGGTAGGTATTTTTAACCAGAGGTAGAGGTATTTTTAACCAGGATGTTCCTAATTAAGTAATGGAAGAACTTTATTTTTCTCTGCTACCAAGCAAGGTTTTTAACTGAGCCCCAGGCCCTGCCTACCATCATATCTGAGCAGACAAGCTCCTCAATAGAAAGAGCCACATCTGCAATAAATTTTAACCCACATCATCTCTGTGCCAGCGTTTCCAAGTCCAGTTTACAACTTTGATATCAAATTTCTGTGAGTTTTCTCACTTCTCTCCAGCCCACCTTAACACCAGATCTACCAAAGCCAGCCTAAGGAGCAGGAAACTGAGAAGGAAAGGGAGGCACTGCCAAAGAAACAAATCTGTGAAGAACCAGAGCAGGGTACTCACTCCTCTCATCATCCTCAAAGTCGTATCTGGCGTAGCTGTTGGGCTCTGCTGTCCTCAGGGACCTCAGCCAGGGGAAGTCAGTGATCATGGAGTAAGGAGCACCATCCACAATGCCTGCAGAGGGACAGGTGAGCAGCCAAGAGGAAAACAGCACCCCTGCAGCACCAGCACCCCCAAATCCTCAGCACAGAGCAGCTCCTCACTTATTCCCCACTGAGCTGTTTCCCCACCTCCTCACAAGGAATATTCTCCACCTCTCTGGGGATGCTGCAAAGCTCTTCTCTCAGCAAGAGGCTGAGCAGGAGCCCTCAGCTCCCCACAAACTCTCACCTTCCAGGGTGTAGATGTCCCTGCCCCAGGGGTACTTGGGGTATTTCTTCAGGTCCTCCTCAGTCCTGGTGGCCTCAGGGAAGAACTCGTATTTAATCAGCTCTCTGGGGACAAGGAGGGAGAGAGAGGTCACAGCCAGGAAATGGGGAGGTGGCAGGGACAAAAAGCAAAGGAGAAATCCTAATACACAACCTTCCCCCAAATGAGCCTGAATCCATGGAAAAACTGCCCCAATGGGGAGGTGGCAGGGACAAAAAGCAAAGGAGAAATCCTAACACACAACCTTCCCTCAAATGAGCTTAAATCCATGGAAAAACTGCCCCAAGAGCCTCAGACCAACTCAGCCTTCATCCCTTCACTCTGGAGAGCAACCACAGCCAACAGGGACAGTCAGAACTGCTGGATGAGATCCACTGACACAATTCCCTGCTGCTGGGAACTTTCAGGAGCTGATACTCACTGAACATCACCTTCCTAACAATATTTCCTGAAGCAAACCACTCTTTTAAAAATGACTTGTTTTTCAGCTTTGAAGACATTTCCTAAGTATTCCAACAACTTGAATGTACAACTGCATTATTCCTGGATGAATGTAAGGTTATTGCTGGGGAATTTACAGGATTTTCCATATGGGTTCACAGCCTGCTTTATATTAAATACATCTTGACACTGGATTCACACTGCACTCAAGAATTCAGCCTTCAATAGTAACAAAAGGTTTTGTTATTTTTAAATTTGGGTGACATAATAGAGCGAGTCTGGAGCTGCAGTTGCTCCAAGACACCTTGGCAGAGTCCCTGGAGAGCAAATGCTCCCTGAGGAGGGCCAGGGATGCCTGGATGTGAGCAGTACTCACTGGCTGATGGTGGCTATGGTGTGTCAGTACTCACTGGCTGATGGTGGCTATGGTGTGTCAGTACTCACTGGTTGATGTTGGCTATGGTGTGTCAGTACTCACTGGTTGGTGTTGGCTATGGTGTGTCAGTACTCACTGGCTGATGGTGGCTATGGTGTGTCAGTACTCACTGGTTGGTGTTGGCTATGGTGTCTCAGTACTCACTGGTTGATGGTGGCTATGGTGTGTCAGTACTCACTGGTTGATGGTGGCTATGGTGTGTCAGTACTCACTGGTTGATGGTGGCTATGGTGTGTCAGTACTCACTGGTTGATGTTGGCTATGGTGTCCATCCAGCTCCTCACCCGCACCTTGTTGCGCACGTTCGGGGGGTTGCTGAACTCGTGGATGATGCAGATGTGGTAGGGGTAGGGGCCACTGAAGATTTTCTGCTCCAGGGTCAGTGTGTCCACCTGGGGACAAAGACTTGTGAGCACCACAAACATTGCCATGGGCTGCAGAGTCAAGAGCAAACAGGTATTGACCAAATCCCTGGGAAATGCAGCAATGGGAGAGAATTTTAACAGCACAAATAAATACAGGACTGAGGGCAGTGAAACCTCCCCAGGGCAGCTCTGCCAGATTATCTTCTTGAGTCCTGGATTTGGATAAGTAATGTCTAATTTCTGATGTCTTTCCCAACTCCAATGTGGAAATAAACTCCATAAAACTACAGAATTATCTAAAACTACATTTTTTCCTCAGAATTTTTGTTACAAGGAGGAGATCAGTGATTTGGGGTTTTATTCCCATGTAATATTTTTACCACTGTCATTTAAGAGATGTGGTTTCAAAGCAAAGCTGATTTTATGGATTTTATGTACAATCAACCTTCCCCTGTTGGCAAACCAAGACAGGAAAGCAGGAGAGGAGCAGCACCACAGAGAGATAAAATCAAACTTTCCCAACCTTCCAGATCTTACATGAAGCCCTCATAAATGCTCATCAGATGATTTAAACAACTCCCTAAATGTCCCTGTTCCAGCTCCTACACAGCCTGGGGAGGAGAGGGTGGCTCCCAGTCCCACCAGTTCTGCAACACTCCAGCATCAGGAGGGGATGGAGCCTCCAGAACCCCAAACTCTGCTGTTCCTCAGTCTAACAGGACATGGGTCAAGGATTCCAGATCCCTGTGCCATGCTCTGCTCACCCACAGCTACCAGGAGCAGCCAGGCTCTCACAGTCTGAGTTATTCAGTTTGAAATTAACTCAGTGCATCTGTCCTAGGGTGACTTTATGATGCTGGTATCCCCAGTCACCTGTTCTGTTTATGCTGGATATCAAGTTCTGCACCTTTAAGAGTGCAGTTTATAATACCCTCTAATGCAGTGAATACTGGAGATAGTGAACTTCAATATTTAATCCAGCAGAGAACCTTAAAATCCAAGCAGCAGGCTCTGCAATAAAAGCCCTGCTGGGTTCAAACACCAAATTTCAGGGTTGTGCTGCTGTCCCATTCCCTGCCCCAGCTGCAGGGAGCCCCAGGAGGCCAGGCTGGCTCTGTACCTGCTGCATGGGACGAAGGTAGATGATCCTGTTCCTCTCTGGGGGCATCCTGAGGATCTGATCCAGCACCTGATCCATGTTCAGCTTCTTGCACTGGGCGTAGTCAAAGCGATTCACCACGGGGGCATTCTCCACCTTCAGGTGCTTCAGCACACGGCACCTGGTGGCTGCAAAAGGAAATAAAACACCTCAGGAGCCTCCTGTCAGTGCATTTCAAGGCTGGCAGGTTCAAAAGAAGGCAAACAAGCAATGTAAGTTCCAAAAGATTACATAAGTACATCAGATATAGCCCAGTTCTTCATTTTCTCCATATTATCATCAAACTTTTCAACTGCGACCCTGCCAGAAGTGGCCTTTTAAAAGGCCATGTCAAATTTCATCTAATAACCTTTTCCTCCCTCTGTTTCCTTTCACTGAAATGGTCTGAGGACTGCCACAACTTCCAAAATCAGCTCAAACACAGAGGATTGGGGAGCCACACAATGGAAAATAAAATTGTTTCCTTTCTAGCAACACTGCTCATGTAATGAAAATTGTCTTCAAAATCAATGTGCGCTCTAAGTATTCTGGAATAAAGAAACAATTCCTTTCTTTCTGCTAAGTAGGCAGATCTGATGTCAGAAGAAAAAGTCTTCATTTGGATGGTGCAGAAAACAATAAATGACCCAATCCAGGAGCAGTCACACCCTGGCATGTGAAACTAATGCAACCTAAGTACCAGCACTGCAAACAGATTTTTATCATGTCAAGGAGCAGAAGTATCATCCTGTCAGCTGAAAAACCTAGGGGAGAATGAAGAAATGAGAGAAAAACAAGGTACTCAAACTCATTTCATCAACTCCTAATTACTGTATTACCACTCTTCAATAAACATCTCATCTCCCTAATTGTCAGATCATTTCAGCTGTTGATTTTCAGATATTAATCTTTATTAAAGCTGTTATAAGAGCCATTCAGAGTGGGAAGCAGCAATATTTGGAGCTCTAATTCATCAGCAATGCAGCTGATGAATACAAAATGAGCAGTGGCCTGACTTGAATTCTTTCTGGAATCTCCAATAATGCCAGAGGGAGGAGGCAGCCCTGCCATGAACCACATACCATGGATGAACATCATTTTGGGGCAGTCTTTCAGCACCAAATCTGTTATTCCACAGTTGGTCAATGTGATTCCTACAAGGTTTTTGGATTTCAAAGTCAGTACCTGGAGAAAAGGGAAAAAAAAGTATGAAAGGTTAAAAATGAAAGAACAATAAATTGAATTTTATGAGATACAGGAGGATGTGAATTAATACAATACAGCTTCAGTTCCCAACAGGTGTTTATGTGATAAAGCTGCAGGGGTAAAGGAAAAGCCCTTACCTGAACATGATCATCCTCAATCACAGGGTCACTGGTGCTGGTGGATTTGTCAGCTGTCCTTTTCCTCTTGGTGGTTTGCCTTGGCTTTGGCTTTGCTACTTCTGGAAACAAAAACATGGCAAAATCTTTGCTCCACGTCAGGACAGCTGAGAACAGCCCATGACAACTTTTCCCACCCAGGTAAATCCAAACCCCTGCCTGGCTTCAGAACAAATCTTTGCTTGCTCAAACTCCACTGCCAGCTTGGGGCTCAGAATTATTAAATAAATAACTTTATAGTGAAAACCCAGGAATGCTGAACCTACACCACAGCAAGATGTGGAGCCAGGAAAAGAAAAGATTCATGCTTAGGTTACACTTGAATCTCTGCAGGAAACAGAACATCCTTGACAGATACAAGACCCAAAATAGCTTTAATGTTTAAATAGCAGAAATTATCTCAAACTTCTGGAAAATCTGTTCTTTGTAACTGTCACAAAGTTCTTCCTAATACTGAAAAGGATGCCCATGTATAAAATCCTTTAATGTTCCCAAGCTCCACCAGGGACCTCAAATTCCTGCTTGATTTGACAGATGAGTCTTTGGAAAAAAATCACCACAAGCATTACTTCCAACAGAAAGAGGAAAAAAATGCCCTAGAATTAATTTTCTGTCATTAACACAGCAAAATGAGAAATTATTTTACTAAAACTAAGCTGTCTTTATTAAAACATATTGCATGTGCACAAAGATCCCCAAATTAATTACTGGTCCTAACTCTGAAACCAGACATTTAAAATTTATTAGCAAAATCTCTTCTTGAAACCTGAGCTGCATCTACCTGCAGAACATCTGAGGTGATTTAGGTTTTGTTAACATGTGGGAGCATTAAATAAACTGGAAGAACACCAGGATATGAAGTGTTTGAATCATTCCATGTTAACAGAGGCAGGAATTTGCCCTCAATCATCCCTACCTCCACCACTCACAGTTGTGTAAGCAGCACATTTCAACTTCAGTTTCATTTTACCTGCCAGACATTCCCAGCAAAGAATCCTGGATATATGAGGTTGTAAACACTAAAATGATTATTTTGGAAACCAAGTATATTTGAAGAAACAGCAAGTTCCCCTCTCACATCTGTTGTTTCCTCCCTTCATTCCAGCCCTTCAGGGGTTTTATTTTACGTCAGGTGAACAAAACAATCATGTGAAGCATGAAGGTGTTCAACACAAGGGCAATTTTCAGTAAGTTTGGTCACCCTGCCTTAAACCCTTGGAAGCAGAACCCAATGCAGGTCCAAAGCCTGGCTCAATTGTAATTATGACTTCATTAGTTGATAAAGCACCAGTTATAACCTTTGCCTTCTTGTTCAGATCTAAGTGTAGCTGCTGCCTTTGCAGGGAGGATTTTAATGGAGAGACAACTTCTGTTTCAATGAATCACAGCCTCCACACGCAGGCAGAGTACCAAAAAATTGCATTTGCTTTTCAATGGAGTGAAGCAAATACTAGTTCTATGTTCTATGAAGAACACAAAAAGAAAGAGCTGCATGGAGGAAAAAGTCAGTGGCACTTTCAGAGAAACCTGGTGATGGCACCTCTGTTCCATCAAGCTCTGACCTTGAAACCACTCAGGTTTAAACCCCTGACTAACAAGCTGCACACCAGAGCTCCTGGGGAGCTGCAGTTACGCTGGCTGTGAGTCCTACCTGGCTCTGACACCAGAGGCACGTGGGACAGCCTGCTCCTGGCCCTGGTCAGGGGTCTCCGTGGGTACTCGTCCTTGCAGTCCAGCTGCCAGCCCGGGGGCTGCGTGCTCTGCTCCCGGCTGCCAGCCCCACAGGCACTCCCACTAGTCCTGTCATGCCCAGGCTCTCCTGCAGCCCCACAGTCCGGCAGTGTCCTAAGTGCAAAGTCTGGCCCGTCCCTGCAGGCCCCACTGGTGGAGGGGCTCTCCCCATCGCACCCCCCGCTCGTCCTGCGCCGCTGCGCCCGGGAGCAGCAGCGGGAGCACACGGAGCTCTCCTCGGGCTCCCTCTCACTGCACCCTTCCCTCCTGCAGGGAGAGCAGCCACACTGCCTGCACTCCTCTCCAGCTGCTGGGCTGCTGCCAGCACAGTGCCTCTGGGCGGCCTGGGCACAGTCAGGGCTGGGGGAAGCAGCACTGCAGGAGCTGGGTGTAGCCGTGGATGCCGGGGCGTTGCTGCAGCTGCCGTAGGAATCCTTGCTCTTGCTCCTCTCGGGCATGTCACTGGCTGCTTTCATGTCAGCTTTGATCTGCTCGCTGGTCACCTGGCAGCCCTTCTCACAGCTGCTCTCCTCCACAGGGAACTGCTTGGCCTGGCCCCCGTGGCTGGTGCTGCATCTCTTCCGCAGGGGGGTCTTGCCTTTGCCGCTCACTGCAGGAGTGAAGGGAGAGCAGTGAGAAACCCCAACAAACCTGAGTGCTCTTCTGCTACTGAAACACAGGGCAGCCCAGAGGCCCATGACAATCTCCCCAGGAATGGCAATTATTGGTATTTGTAGCTGTTGCTGCACCTTTGGAACATCCTGCAGGTATTTTTGGAATGATGTGCTGGAGGCTTTGCCTCACAAATCCACCAGGTTGTCCAGAGCAGCTCACTGCTCACACAGGCACAGCAAAATGAAAGACACACTGATAACAGAATCAAAGAATATGGAATGGTTTGGGTTGGAAGGACCTTAAATCCCATCCAGTGCCACCCCTGCCATGGCAGGGACACCTCCCACTGCCCCAGGTGCTCCCAGCCCTGCCCAGCCTGGCCTGGGACACTGCCAGGGATCCAGGGGCAGCCACAGCTGCTCTGGGCACCCTGTGCCAGGGCTTCACACCCTCCCAGGGAGGGATTTTTTTTCTAATATTTAATCTAGAGAGGCTTCTGTTTTCTTAAATAAGAGGAATACATCTGAGGAATCAAACAGGAACAGACAGGACTGAAGTTCACATTTCAGCAGCTCAGCTCCCCCTCCTGGGTCTGGGCAGTGCTGCCAGCAGAAACAGCAGGTTCAGCTCATAGGTGAATAAAAACCCACACAAATCATAACAGAACTTAATCCCAAGATCACTGAGGTTGGAAAAGCCCTCCCAGCCCATCCAGTCCCAGCTGTGCCCCATCCCCACCTTGTCTCCAGCCCAGAGCACTGAGTGCTACCTCCAACCCTTCCTTGGACACCACCAGGGATGGGGATCCAAACCTCCCTGGGCAGCCCCTGCCAAGGCCTGAGCACCCTTTCCATGCAGGAATTCCTCCTGAATGTCTGTATGAATCCTCTCAGCTCATTACACTGCCCCAAATCCCCAATATTGGCAGTACAAAACTGATGTACATTCTCTCCAAACACAGATTCCTTCCCCCCTGAAGCCAGAACTGACATCCACACTGTGGGCTCACAGGAGTGATAAATTCTGTCCACTGGGAATCCCAAAGGGGAGCTGCAGGTCTCTGTTCAGTGCAGCACCACTATCTGTGTTTCTGTACAAGAGCTGTGGCTGCAGCTCAAACATCTCCTTCCACCTTCACTCCACATTCCAAACCAAGCTGGAAATGAACCTGAACCACGTGGAAAGACTGAAGCTTAAGCAGGAATGCTGCACACCTGAAGGTTCCCTGGTTTCCACTGGATCCCTGCTCTTCTCTTCCCCATCTGAGTAATTCTGTGCAATGCTGCTGGAGATGCAGGCTCTGGAAGTGCCCATGTTTTCCTCCTCATCCTCACTGTCTGAATCATGGATGGTAATAGGAGCTGCTTTTACAGCAGGTTGAATTCCACTTGGTCCTGAGAAGGAGAATATCAGCATTTCATGTAAAAATTAACCAGGCATGGATTAAAGGGCCAAAAATCTTTTAGCACTGCTTGAAAAACTGATAAGAAATTAACTGGAGTCAAATGAGTCACCCATTCTGTGGGGCCCCTCACTAAAATCTAAATGGGAGAAGAGCAAAATACTGCATGTCAGCATTGAAGGATTCTGGTTTGGAAGGGGAGGAGTGTCACAATGGAGTGTTACTTCAGGTTGTTGGGATATTCAGCAGAAAATTATACTGTCCAGCTAAAAGTGGCGATAAAAGAATCAAGACTGCCTTGTGTCACTAATTATATTAAATTAAATTAAATTAACACTGGAACAAGTTGTGTGGCTCGAGAAAAGGCAAAAACAACCCAAGTGCTGCAGTGAAAGAACTAAGGCCATGAAGACCAAGAGAGCAACAGGACAAGTTCATTGAGGCCTTCTGACCTTTATTATACTGAGCACAAAAATCAGGTTTAAGGTCAAGTATTTCCCTGCACATGCAAAGAAAGCTCTGGGCTGTACCAGAGAATAAATTCCTTCACAGAACTAAGCTGTGCTAACATCATTATTCAAAATCAGGCAACCCTGCTTAAGCCAAACATCCAAAACCAGACTTAGAGTGGAGAATGAATCCCTCAGGGAGATACCAAGAAGGGATTTCTTCCCAAACCCAGTTACCTGCTTGCTCCTCATCCACCTCCATGGGAACAACAGCCTGGCTGGGAGCTGGCAGCTCGTCCTGACCCTGCCCAGCAGCCTCCCCTTCCTCCTGTGCCACCTCCTCCATCTCATTCAGGGCTGCAAAGGGAACAGGAGGTCAGGAACAGGAAACAGAACAAACTGAGCCCTCAAACACCCACAGGAAATAATTGAAAACTGCCTTGATTCCTTTGGTGAACCCCTGGGTTTCACAAATTATCTCACAGATTTGTTCTTCATCTCTGTAGCCAAAGCCCAGCCTAACTTTTGGGGCTTAGCTCACTCAAATTAAAGCTCCACACCAGGAGATGAAAGAGCAACAAGCTTTCAGGGCAGATTCCCATCTTCACCAGGAGCCTATGTGAGTGGGAATGCAGATAAAATCCTACTCCAAAAGCTGCCCCAGGATTCCCTTCAGCTGCAAACCCCCCCAAAGCCCCCCAGGATTCCCCTCAGCTGCAATTCCCCCCAAAGCCCCCCAGGATTACCCTCAGCCCCAATCTGCTGCTCCTCAGCGGGGCCCTCCTGGCGCAGCTCGTTCTCCTCGTTCTGCTCGTTGGGGTGCTGGTGGTTGTTGTGGTGCATGTTGGGGTTGTTGTTGTTGTTGTTCTGGTGGTTGTTGTTGTTGTCATTGTCATTGTTGGAGTTCTGATTGCTCACCAGGGCAGAGGAGACCCCAATTCCTGTGCCTGCACTCAGGCCCACACGAGCACAGCCCTGAAACAAAGGCAGAAATTCAGATTTGAGAAGATGGAGGTGTTATCTCAACATCCCCTAAAGGCACCAGGAAAACCACTCTGCTGGAATGTCTGGGACAGCAGAACTGTCCCTCAGATTTCCTGAGAGCAGAGGTCCATCCTCAGGCTGGCAACCCAGAACTTACACTGTTCAACTCCCAATGAAGAGGAAAGTCCTCTAAGCACTTCATTTTAATCTATTAATTGTGGTAATCTATTCATTTGCTGTGGGATGACGACATGAATACAAACAGCAGATCAGAGCCTTCCCAGCACACCAGGTACCATTAATGGCCAAAAGAAGCAGGTTTTACACTCTGCATTGCCTGCCAGCAGCTTACCAAGGATTTGTGTTACACTGTGGGAGGGGACAACGTGAAGAAATAAAATTCTTAAGCTCTGAAAGCACTTCAGAAGGGAAATACTACCCCTATTTCACCCAGCAAAAAATCATAAAAACCTCTTAGTATTGCAAAGAGAGGCCTAAGAGGAAAAAACAATACAAAAAGCAGCAGCACAGTAAAATATCAGCAGAGACCTTGAGAGAATCAGTGAGTTTTACTTTTGATAGAATCAATGAGTTTTATTTTCTGGTCACATGTTCATTCCCTGCCACTGCTCCCATTTGCAGAAGCAGCACCACTCTCCCCAGCATATCATGCTAAAAGCAACTGCAAACCAAAGGCATTTATTACCAATCCCTTCAATTAATGACAGCTTCGAGAAGAATGCACACTGGTTTGTCAATGAAATGGAAACAAGTAAAAACCCTGGCAATGAGAAAAAGCCAAACCATTCTCTGAAATTCACCTTTGGAGGCTCTCTAAACATCTGGTCCAGAGAAATGAACTCCAAGCTTGGCAGTAACTCAATGAACTGACTGAAAGAGTCCAGCTTGATGGCATGGCACCTCACCAGGGTCAGGTCAACCAGGCGGGTCCACCTCGAGTGGTCTGGAACACAAGAGAGGCCTTTCCTGAGGGATTCCCACCTCAGTCCCTGTTTATCACCCCCTCTTCAGATCTGAGAGCAGCATCCTCTGGATCTCCATCCTGCTCCCAGCACCACCATGGCCCCAAAGCAAGCATCATCTACTGTACTTACTAACAACAGAACAAGCAGTACTAGAGCAGAGAAATTCTGGTTTAGCACAGAAATTCATATAATAGCTCTGAAATTTCAAAGGTGTGCAATACCTGTGATCCAATTATTTGGGTTATGTAGATGTGGGCAGTTGTAAATGACCAGATACTTGATGAAAGAAAAAACTTCATTTACAGCTTTCATACCAATATCTGTAATAATTCCTGGGTTTTCAACCACATCAGCCAAGCCGTACCTCACCAAGTCCGTACTCGTCATTTTACCTACAAAAGAGAGGAGCAGACACAGCAGTAAATTTGTATTTTATAGCAGGATTTTCTAACTCCCTACTGATCAGATCATTCCTTTAACAAAGCTCAGCTTTCCCAGTTTCAGGGAGTGAGGAAAGCCAGATTTGGCTGTATGAGATCAGCAGCCTCAACACATGCAACATTAATATTGTCATTAATCACTGAGAACATGATGGAAAACACAGCAATTTCTGAAATCCTTGTGTTATTTATGGATATAAAAAGTGTCATACACTGTAGTAAAAACTCATCAACGTAGCCTAGGTGAAGAGTTTCAAACTGTGGGAATTCCAGTTCAGCCATCTTCAAAGCAGAAAAAACACCATCTTTGGTCAAGGAAGGCTGGATCCGCACTTCGTGCAACCTGCAGGGAATTCAGAATTGCTCCTATCAAAATTCAGGCCAAAGACAGAAAACACTCCAGAAGGTGCCCTGTTCTAATAAAACAGAGACTCTGGCAGGACTCAGAGGCTATTTGCGGTTATTTTAATCACAGAACACTCTTGTTATGCAAAGTTTGTATGTGTATTCCTTAAACTCTGATGGTTGCTCTGGCTCTTGGATGTCATTTCTAAGACATTTATTTTGAAAAAGAGGAAGCCAAGAGAGATCTGAAGGGAGGTACCTTCGTGCAGCAGTTATGATGAGGTAGCCAAGATCCACTTCAAGTGCATTCTTGCAAGCTCCCAGGACTATAGTGTGCAAATTCCTAAAACCACCTGGCAAATAAAGAACAGTCTTCTTACACTCCAGCCTCACATCACAGCCCTCAACCCTACACATTTTCACCAGTGTTGTCTTAACCTTTTTCAGCAAATAAAGAAAACAAATATTTGCATCTAACTACTCCAATTCTGGTTCTGCTCATCAACAAATGTAGCTCATTAAGAGTTAATTGCAGTTAAAATATCACAATTCCACCCAATACAGAGCATGTTCAGCACTATGACCATAGTTTCAAACAATCAAAAAAGAACATGCTACAGACAAAAAGCCCCCAGAATTTGCTAAAGCTTTAATTAATTTATTTATTTTTATTTATGAGGGAGTAGGAGTTTCCCACCAGATCTCCAGCTGTCTTCTACCACGTGCTGGATAAGTCCTCCAAGAAATGGAACACGGACCAGCTCCAAGTGCTCCAGATTCCTGGCAGAAGCCAGGCCTGTCACCAGGGGAACATACTTCAGAGAGTTTGTGGGTCCTGCACACAACAAGGCCAGAAAGACAGAGCAGATTGTTCACTTCTCCCTGAATTATCCCACAGAAGAACTAAAACACATCCACACAAATCCCTCTAGAGCAGGAAGTCAACAGAAGCACACAGCACCAAGTAAGGGACAGGACAGGGGGAGACTTCTGCCCAACACCACAAATCAAACAAGGGCTGCTCTCAGAATGTGAAATTCCAAGACTTTAACAGAACCAGATTGCCTCCATGCTCTACCATCCCCTTCAGACAGGAAGAATCCCTCTTACCAGCACAGTTCCTCATGACAAAAGCACGTAAGCTGATACAAAGGAAATCTTTAAAAGGCTGTGGTTTGGTGAGTCTCACCCACTTCAAATAAAGGTGCCTCAGCATTGGGATACAAGGAATCTCAGGGACATTCACCCCTAATAATACATAAACAAAACAAACAAACATTTTAAACAAGCTTCAAACTAATCCTCTGCATGACAAATTCCTGGCTTTCAAAAGGAAGCTTTTCTGTGCTTTGTGGCAAGTGAGAAAAGCTGTGAACCCTTGAAACACAAGTTCTTCACCTTGGTTTGTCAATAATTCTTTAGAATTTGCCCTCTGCACCTGCTATCAAATATCCAGCTAAGATCTCCAAGATGCCACAGCCCAAACTCCCTCTCCTCCAAAGAATTACAAATCTGCAGAGTTTCAAAGCCTTTAAAGCCACCTGTGTTGAAGCCAACTACTTCACCACGACCACACTCACCTACTAAGTGCAAAGTCTGAATTTTAGCTCCTATAGGAATTTTCAGCTTGTTCTCAGGAGGAATTGGAAAAGCACCATTACGATTACGAAACTTCCCTAAAATGTGGACTTGGGGCATGTATGTCCAAATAGCTTCCACCAGCTCTAAATGAGAGGTCTCAACACCCTGGATAAAAGGAAGCAAAGCAAATGCTCTAACACCAGTTCAACAACAACAACATCCTCTTAACCATGTAAACTACAGAATGCAACGGTATTTCACTTTTCATTTCTAGCAAGACTTGTCTGTTTCAAAGCAGAGGGATCAGAGCTTTAATTCCTTGCTGGGCTTAAGAGCACCTGGGATTCCCAGTGGTGCAACTAAAAATAGTTGTGATCAGCAAACAGGGTCACAATTAACTCCTCCCTGTGCAGCCAGGCCTAAACCAAAGCCCTGGAAGCACCAAGTCCCTGTCACAACTTTTAACAGTGCTGAGGGAGGTTCTCTCCCAAGTCCAGCCACTCACCAGCAAATTTGGACAGGCCTGCAAAGCCTCTAAAACTCCAGGAATGCTGAAAGCTTCGTGGCCACGGACTCGGCGCCTTTCCAGATACCTGGGATGAAGACCATAAAGTTGTTCAATGTCTGGCATCTTCCTCAGCAGGGTTAGGAAGCTGGAATCAGTGAAACCTAAGACAACAACAACACATTTGGTATTGGTGTGGCAGCAGACACTTGGCTCTGAAGGGGAAGCCAAACACACTTCTCTCCTTATATGGCAGTACAAGTTCTGCGGTGTTGAAAAGATGCACTTGGTGAAGCAATAGCTTTTCTTTTACTTCCACATTCTAGAAATCATGACCTAAATACTCCTCTGCCTTGAATTTTGCAGGTTTGCTACAGGTTTCCTTCAGGAGCTGCATGGCTCCAGGGTTCATTGTGCTCTCTCCCTCCTCACATGCAGCTTTGTGGGTCTATTTTTCCTGGAATTCCATTTATCAACTCCATAGGTCAAAAAAATCCCAGCTGGATCCCTTATTCCAGTTCACTATTCACCAAAGCTCACATTTCTCACAGAAACAGGATGGTTTCTTAAAGCAAAGGTTTATTTTATTCTAGTGAAAGACAGCATATAAAAAGGATTTTAACTGGCTAAGTTACTTGCATTTACACCAATTTTAGGTTAGGTCTAAACATCTGCTTAATACCAGCCGTAGTCAATCTCAATTTGCAAATCCTCTCATTTTCAGAATTC
Organism: Ammospiza nelsoni; assembly: GCF_027579445.1. NCBI lineage: Eukaryota > Metazoa > Chordata > Aves > Passeriformes > Passerellidae > Ammospiza > Ammospiza nelsoni. Next base: position 18,051,387 of record NC_080648.1, read on the forward strand.
CCTCATTTTAGCTGTGTCCCCCACCAAATCTCAGCAGTGCAATTTAAACCCAACAGAAATCCCGGTACAGGGCTCACCGAGACTGACAAATTTATCTACTGATATGCAGGTGACTCAAGGTGTGACATCAAATCTTATCCTTACATTGTTAAGTGCTGGCAGATGAGTTGCTCTCTCACTCCATTGTATTTTTTGCTGCCTGCATGCAAACACCCTCTTCATGGCATAACCCCTGGATAAACTCCCTTCCAGCAATCAGACAAACACAGATTGTATTGCCAGGTGCCTACAGAGCACTCCCAGTCACACAATCACAGAATGAACTGCCTTGAAAAAGACCTTTGAGATCATCAAGTCCAACATATGACCTAATCCAGCAACGCCAAATTTGTATTTACACACAGACAGACTTGGCAAGACATTCCCCAGGACAGCCAGGCAAAGGAAGGGGAGATCCAAGCAAGTGCAGGGTTACTGAGCAGAGGGGAGAGGCAGGGAGCAGCTCACCTGTGGGCATGTACTCCCACCAGTGCCCCGCACACAGATCCACCACCTTGACCACGCGCAGGTACAGCGTCACCGCCTCCTTCAGCTTCCGCGACAGGCACTCCATGCACATGATGTCCTGCAAGGGCAGGTACCTGGGGACACACACACAGCCCTGAGAGCTCCAGCTGGCCCACAGCATGGCCTGTACCTGGGCTACCTGGGGACAGGTACCTGGGGACACACACACAGCCCTGAGAGCTCCAGCTGGCCCACAGCATGGCCTGTACCTGGGGACAGGTACCTGGGGACACACACACAGCCCTAAGAGCTCCAGCTGGCCCACAGCATGGCCTGTACCTGGGGACAGGTACCTGGGGACACACACACAGCCCTGAGAGCTCCAGCTGGCCCACAGCATGGCCTGTACCTGGGGACAGGTACCTGGGGACACACAGACAGCCCTGCTGCAGCTCCAGCTGGCCCACAGCATGGCCTATACCTGGGGACAGGTACCTGGGGACACACACACAGCCCTGAGAGCTCCAGCTGGCCCACAGCATGGCCTGTACCTGGGGACAGGTACCTGGGGACACACAGACAGCCCTGCTGCAGCTCCAGCTGGCCCACAGCATGGCCTATACCTGGGGACAGGTACCTGGGGACACACAGACAGCCCCAGCTGGCCCAAGCACAGCCTGCCTGCAGCACTGGGGCATTTCTCACACAGAATTGCCTGGAGTTCAATCTGGAGTTCTGCTAAGCAGTGACTCAGCATTCCTGACACTAAACATGGAACAGTCACATAAATGGAGGATTAAACGCACAGATGACTTGGTTCTCTGGTATATCATAGAATCACAGAATGGTTGGGTTGGAAGGGACCTTAAAGCCCATCCAGTGCCACTCCTGTGACAGGCAGAGACACCTTCCACTGTCCCGGGTGTCTCCAGCCTGGCCTAGGGCACTGCCAGGGATCCAGGGACAGTCACAGTTGCTCTGGGCTGCCAAGGCCTGTCCCCTTTCACAGGGAATAATTTCTTCCTTAAAGTTAATGTAAACCAAACCAAACCCTGCTGACCAAGCCATTTCCATCAACAGGTTTGGTTAAGTTACTTTCTTGTTCTAGCACATACTGCAAGCTCAATTCCCAAATGTTTTGGAGAGCTGCTGTTTACCAGGAACTTGTGGGTGAGGCATTATGTTTTGGATAACAGGGCTGAGTGAACATCTGGGAGAAGGACTTTGCTGCAGGGGAGGTCACATCCTCATCCCAGATCCCTTCTGCAGATGCAACAACTCCCAAACAATCATCTCAACTGTGCCCTACCCAAAGTGTATCTCTGCTCTAAAATCAGTACTTACAACAGAATTAAATCACTTATTTATTTCTTCTTCCTTCTAACATTCATGACACATAAATCAATTTTCAGTTTACAAATGAATTTTGGAGGCTGAAAAAAACATTTGTCATCCCTTTTTATCCACCACTCCACCCATGGTATGGCCACTATTTACTGTGTCACAAACAGGTGAAAAAATAAAGAACTCTAAAATAAGAAGTGAACTGATTTCTGCCAGGCTGCTCACCTAAAGATGTGGCAAAGCACTTCATGGGAGAGTTGGTTCATGTAATCTTTTGGCTCCTCAGCTTTGGTAGACTCTGCCCCTTCCCTGCTCACTGCTTTCACGGTTTTCCGCCGGGGCCCCATCTCTGCTGCGAGCTCTGCTGGGAGGAAACGGGCACAGAGTCATGAAATTCAGGCACCTGAAACACAGAGGGAACAGCAAAAGCTGCAAAAAACAACCTGTGGTTTCATTAGACACAAGGGCTCACACAAAACCTGAGGATTATCAGACAAACCCTCCCAGCTGAGGGAGTGATGGAGAAATGTCACCACAGGTTTAACCAGAGATCAGCTCCTTTTATGAATAAAAAACCTTCAGAGATGCCACCCTGAGATCAAGGCAGTCACAGGGAAGCTGTGCAGGCATCACCAGCTCAGCACCAACTACAACGTTTCAGTGCAAAATAAAACTCCAACGTCTGCCCAGCAGAAAAATGATTTATTGTTCCTTTTGGAAAAAATGGGCTCCAGCTGATCACTCTCCAAAAATGCCCCATTAAAAGCCCTCAAACCAGCTCCTCTTGGAGGTGGGAACAGCAGGTAAAATATTCAGGGTGCTGAGTTACAGATCAAAGGCACAGAAAAGCTGGGGGGCACTGGAAGCAGCGTGCAGGATCCCCTCTCTGCTCCTCCCTGAGCTGTGTCCCCCCTCTGCAGCACTCCCAGGCTCTGGGGCTCCAATGCTTCGTGTAAAAACACCCACAATTACCATGGAAGCAACAAGTCAGCAACTAAACAAAGATGAACTCACTGCTGACAGAAAATCACCTTCTACACATGCTGAGAGATCCTTTCATGACTGTACCTGGCAAAGATTTATTTTATTCTAACAGAAGAACAGAAATGAGGAGGGCAGAGCATCACCAGCTCAGTGAACCTGTTAAAGAGGTTGGGTGCCAAAATTCAGGGGATTGAGGATAAACAACTGGTAAAAAAAGCAGATTTTGGAAAAGCTTTGGGCAAGGCCTTGTTGCAGCCTCCCTGTGATGCCAAAAATTGAAATACTGACAGCTCCACTGTGATCTAATTACTACAAAACACGTGGTGCCACACATTTTGGGCGCATTTTAAGTTACTACCTGCACGTTGCCATGATTTTATTTTAAAGGGGGATATTCAAACTATAAATCCCCACCTGGATTTACTGTTTGACTGGATCTCTGCTCCTCTGGACTGGGGGAATTCTCCAGCCAGGAGCGAAGACCCTGTGTTTGTTGTTCTTTTTGAGGTAGGCTGGAAGTTTGGGGTGATCAACCTCGTAAAGCCCAAAATTACCTATTTATAGACTGAATTCTGAGGAAAACATCAATCCCCAGTCACCTGGTATAGCTCAGTTTGAACAGAGCATTGCAACACAACCCAAAACCTTCCAGGCTGGCACAGCCACATGCTGGGAACAATCCAGCAGGAAAGAGAACAGCAAAGCACTGGGGCAAAAGGCAAGAGAAATGAAAATATTAACAGGCCAAACAGGAAAAATCCTGCACAAAGACACAAATGACACCAACACAACCCGCCCCTGCCATGGAGGGGGAGAAGAAGGATTTGTCTCCATGAGTCTGCAGTTTCTGCACAATTAAAGCTCCTCCTGGGGTTATTCTGAGCTAATGAGCACAGCTTTAACACCTCATTCTGCATCAGCGAGCTGACCTCATTTAAACATAAAAGACAAATTGCCACAGCAGGAAGAGCTTAATACAGTCAATAAATTAAACGGGATTTTGCGGCCCCCACCTCAATTTATCTCCGACAATGAACGTCGCACGAAACAACAGCTCGACGTGCTCTGTTTTTGATGAATAAACACCCCACGGACCTTCAAAAGCCTAAAGAACCACAGGGAGACTCCGCAGCAGCGAGAAATGAGGAAAAACACGACGAGAGCAGCCGGGGCCGGCCTGGCAGCGCCGGCACCGAGGGGCGCTCCCGGAGCGGGGAAAACGCCGGGACCCGGTGCTTAGTGCCGAGATGAGCCAAGGAAAACCAGGTTCCCCAATAGCCCCGGCACCGCCGGTCACTCCCGGGGGCCCCCGGAGCCTGTGACAGCGGGGCCGGCCCGAGCCCGCGGGGCCGGGAGGCGGCGGCGGCCTCCGAACGCCCGCCCCGCCGCCCCGGGGCCGAGCCGGCCGCGCTCCCGTCCCCTGGCGCTCGCTGCCCGCCCCCGGCGCTCGCTGCCCTCACCTGCCCTGGCTCCGCTCGCCGCCCTCGCCCCGGTTGTGGCCGCGGGGCAGCCCGGCCCCGCTTCCTGCGCGGCCCCTTCCGCCAGCGCCGCCGCTTCCTGCGCGCCGCTTCCGCTTCCGGCCGCGTCCGGGCCCGCCCCGCCCGGCTGGGGGGGAGAGGGGGCGGCACCGCCCGGGCTGCGCTGAGGGCGCTGAGGGCACCGGGGTTCGAAGGGCTCCGCGGGTTTGAGGGCTCCGGGGGCGCTGAGGGCACCGGGGTTCGAAGGGCTCCGCGGGTTCGAAGGGCTCCGCGGGTTTGAGGGCTCCGGGGGCTCTGAGGGCATCGGGGTTTCTGAGGGCACCGCGAGTTCTGAGGGCACCAGGGGCACCGGGGGCTCTGAGGGCTCCGTTCGGGACTCCGATCGGGGCTGGGCTCGCTCAGCACAGAGTGACAGCCAGGGGAGTCACTGGAGGTGCTGGCGCGGTTGCAGCCCCGGCTGTGCCGAGCTGAGGGACACAGCGGATGGAGCTCGGAGCGCCGCGGCTCCGGGAGGTGCCCCTGGCAGGGCGGGGTGAGATGGGCGCCGAGGTCCTTCCAGCCCAAACCATTGCACGACAGAGTGAGCGTCCAGCACAGACCCAAAAACCCACCCTGGGCATCCCTGGAGCTCTGGCAGCCTCAGGCTGTGCCCATCCCTGGGGAGCCTGGGCAGTGCCAGCACCCTCTGGGGGAAGAGCCTTTCCCAAAATCCACCCTGACCCTGCCCTGGTACAGCCCCAGCCCTTCCTTGGGTGCTGTCCCTGTCCCAGAGATCGGAGCCCCCAAGGAGTCCCTTCAGCCTCCTCCAGCTTCACAATGCCAGTGCCCTCAGCTGCTCCTCCATGGCCCCTCCAGACCCTTCCCCATCCCCGTGTCCCTCCTTTGGAGGTTTGTAAGTGATTTCCTTGGAGAGTCCTCACCCTGGCCCCACACGTGTACTTGCTGCATTGTGCAGGTCTGCAGTTTAACCTTGTTTTAATGGCTGTGTTTGGGTGGATCCCAGCAGAAATCACAAATCCCTCAATGTTTTAAAGTCATGTTTCATGCAAGCCCCGAGGGATTGGGTGACAAGGCTGGTTCATCAGCCAGCAGACTGCTGGTGAGTTATTTTTTGTGAATGACAGCGTGCAAAGACTCAGCTGCTGTTCAGTGACAATCCCAGAGGAATCCACAACGCTCTGTAGCAGAGTAGGAATAACAAAATAAATTCTTGGCAATCCCTGTGGATTTTGGATGTGTCAACAGCATCACTGAGGTTGGAAAAGGCCCCAGAGGTCACTGAGTCCAACCTGTGACAGCAACACAGCATCAAAAACAGCAGAACATCCAAAAAATCAGCCCCAAAAATGGGACAGGTGAGGGTTCCTGTGGGAAGAACAGAGCCAGGTCCAGCAGAGCTTGTCCTGCCCTTGTCCTGTCCTTCCCGGCCCAAGGTAGGGAACACAGGTGGCAGCAGGAGGAGGCTGCCTGAAGGACACAGGAGACCTGAGTGGAATTAAGGAACTTGGGCAGGGCCTTGGGTTGAGCTGTCATTGAAACAGTCACAGAATGTGAATGGTGAAGTGGTTACAAGACAGCAGAAACCAAAACCACCCATTTTTTCCTAACAGAAACCCTGTGATTTATCCCACAGATCAGTGGTTTGTGAATTTTTGAAGGGTTTTGGGTTGCTTCATTTCTTTCTCCCTGCACTGCCATATGTGGGAAAATTTAGAATTTGAGGCACCCAAGGATATCTGAACTGAAACCCAAAGGAAAACTATCAGAGATGCTGAACAGTCATCAATAACAATTCTGTTCTGGTCTTGATCAGCTGCAAAACTAAAGAGAACGTTGCATTTCTTGTTTCTCATTTACTGCTGGTGGAAGCTATTTGGACATACACAGTTTGTACTTTAGGGAGGTTTCAGAACCCTGGTTCTCCGACACAGGATTGCTGAATCAAAAATAAAAGGACTGAGGGATTAATGCCTTCCTTCAAAAACCCAAGTTTTGCACCCCACAAACTGTCAGTGCTTAGCAGCATCCCTAGGAGATGTTTTTAACCTTTTACCTTCTGAGGGAATGAATGTTCTCCATCCCAGCTGATGGTAAATCATGGAATGGTTTGGGCTGGGAGGGACCTCAGAGGTCTCACCCACCCCTGCCATGGGCAGGGACCCTCGCACTGTCCCAGAGCTCCATCCTTGGGCACTCCTGATCACCAAAGGAGACATTAATTACACAACAATTAATTCTGCAGGGAGCAGAACCTCAGTGTTCCAAACTTAAAGCTTCTAAGAGAAGATGTGAGCAGCCAAAGGCCTCAGGTGCACGAGCGCAGGTGAGAGTGGTGCTGTGCTAACCCCAGCCAGCTTTATTCAGGCACTGGCTGTACTTTTGCAGGGATCCCACTGGCTGATCTCCAGATTTCATCACCTTTTGTCTTAGAACAAAACAAATGTTTTTTAGGACCTCAGGAAAACCTTTCCTTGTCCCTCAGCTGTAAATACATCAGTTATAAAGGCACACCAGGTATTTAGGAGCCCTTCCAGGGCAGAGTTTTGCACTCTGATCTTCCCTGAGTGCAGGATCTGTTCTGTTTCCTGTTCCACACCAATATTTTATTTTCTGTCTCACAGAACCTGAGCTCAGCTCGCTCAGGCTCTGCTCATTTCCCTTGCCCACATTTCCATGGCTCTGCTCCATCCCACAGACCCGACTGGCCAGCCTGGCCAGCCTCTCCAGCATTTTCCCCAGGTGTCACTTGCAGCAATTTGCAGGTGATGTTCTGTGCTCTGGTATGTGGCAGGAGCTGCTGTGCCCCTGGCTCTGCCAGCTTTGGGCTGAGGGAAAGCTCCCAGGTGGGCAGAAGGTCCCGGGTGGGCAGAAGGTCCTGCTCTCCTGCTGCTCCTGCCCAGGATTCCATGTCAGGAATGATCAGACATGGACAGACTGCAGGGCCAGGGAAATGCAGGGGTGCTTTACACCTCTGACTTGCAGCTCCTTGCATCACTCCTGGGCTGCAGGAGAGTTTTGGTGTCCTGGGTTTGGTGCACAAGCACAGCCCATTAAATATCCCAACAAAAAGCAGAGGATGGGAATATCCATGAGGCTGGAAGGCAGCAAATATCCACAAATCAGCTTTTTCTGACACCATGAGGAAACCTCAGAGATTCCCTTTGTTTTCTCATTTTTATCTCTTTCAATCAAGGTGATCTGTTCTAGGAACTTCTTTACTGAAGCCTCTGAACTATGAGGAGCTTTTCTATTACCTTCCTCATTTTTATTCTTGCTGCCTAATTGCTGGGACCTAGTTTCCAGATAAACAGAATTAAGGATAGGGCTGGATTTGTTCTGTGTCCAGCTGCTCCAAAATTGTCCTCCAATAAGGTCAGTCATTCACAATTTTAATTCTGGGAAAATACATTCCCATGACCAAGTATTGAGTAAAAGACAGTGAAGATAATCAGAATTTAAGAGCAGGACATAAATTTCTTTAGGTTCTGAAATTTGTCAAGTGAAAAGATTATTGAATGTTCCCATTTAAATGACAGGATTTAACAGACTGCTACAGTCTTACATTTTACCAGATTGGTCTCATTTAAAGTAAAATAGAGCCAGACTGGAGGGTAAATTCCAGTATATACAACTTTTGTATCCCAGCTTTGGATTTTTACCTCTGGACTCAGCCCTTGCTCCACTGCAGTTTTCTGTATTTTGGGAAATACTTGTTAGTCTTGGATGCAATAAATTCTCTAGAAAGTTCACCATGGACAAAAAAAAAGAGTGAAGGTTTATTTTAATAAACAAACACACTGGGTAGCTGAACAACATACAGGAACCAGAATTGTACAGAAAGGGATGAAAAATAAGCACTTAAAATTCAACTACAAAACTGGGAGAGTCAGAGCAGTGCCTGGGAAAGCTGAAAACCTTTAGGGAAAAAAAAATATCTGCTAAAGTTTCTGGGTAAAGGAAAGAAAACATTTGATAAAGGAGGTGGGGAGACTGGGGGCATTGTCAGGGGATTTGAACTCCAGCCATGGAGACAAACACCCAGGGAAGGGCTGGTGAAGGCACAGGAGCAGCTGTGCTGCGAGGACAGGAGGGTCAGCCCCAGCTCTGGAGCAGGACAGCAGAGCTGGCTCTTCTCCCCAGGCCGGGCTTGGCAGGGCAGATGAGGAAAGGCAGGAAAGGCAGAGGGGAGCTGCCCTCAGCACAGCTCCCTCAGCACGCCCCTGCCTGCTTCATGTGCAGGGCCCCTCTGCTCCTCCTGCAAGGGAAAACATGGCATTGCACACCGAACGCTGCACCAAACCTCTGGAACCCTCTGCTGACAGGGGGGACACCGAAACATTCACAGCACACATCAGGGCACTTATCTGTAAACAGCTTTCCTTGCAAAATTACACATTTCATCCATAAACCCAAGACATTGCCAGCGCCACTTCTGAATTTTTGTGTGACCTGCAGGTGCTTTGTCAGGTCTCTGCTGCTCATTGGACTCTCTCCAGTCCAACTTTCCAGTTTCTTCTGGAATAGGAAGCTGCTCACACAAATGTCAGGGTATTTTTTAGTGACTGAATCTTACAGCACCTGCAGCAAGTTTCTCACACAAACAGGAATCATTTTTCAGTGTTCAGCTTTACAGTGCCTGCTGCAAGTTGCTCACACAACAATTTGGGTCATTTTTTGGTTCACTATTTTACATTTCCTGCCAGAATAGGACAGTGCTCACATAAATATCCATGTAGTTTTTTAGTGTCCAATTTCACATTTCCTGCTGGAATAGGAAGTTGTACACACAAATATCCAAGTAATTTTTTAGTGTCCAACTCCACAATTCCTGCTGGAATAGGAAGTTCAGTCCTGAATATCTGGGTCATCTTTTAGTTGCCTATTTTACACTTCCTACCAGAATAGGAAGTTCTCACCCAAACATCACCATCATTTGTTTTTTAGATCAGTTGGACATTATCAGTGGGAGGAACAATGATGGTGTAAAGGTAAAGCACAGGAGCAGAGAAGTGCCAACCCTAAAGAAGGCCAGCAACTTGTGGGGTGGGAATCCCAGCTGCTCAGCCCGTGGCAGCTCGGTACTCACAGCACAGCCTTGCAGAAGGAGCATTTGTTGTTGTAGGTTTTGCCATCAGAGCCACAGTAGGGCTGGTAGAGCCTCTCACAGTAAATGGGCCTCCCTCTCTCCAGCCTCTTGTACTCACTGCAGTCCACCTGCAAGGAGGGCAGCCCTGAGTCTCACACCCCTGACCACACAGGGAAAAAGCTCACAAAATAAAGGATTTATAACATCATGGCTTAGGCCTGCTGCTAGGACTGGGGGCAGCTCCTCAATCTGCTTGTTCCCGTGAGAAAAATCAGAAGAATGAAAAGTCAGCACAACAATTTATTCTGGTGAGAAAAATAAGTTTGCACCTGCAAAACCAAGAAATTGGTGCAATGGGAATCAGTGAGGAAGATATGTAAACAATCCAAGAATAAAGAGGTTTGATGGATGCACAAAATTCCATTTACTGACCAATGGACTGACAGTGTATTGTTATCCAATTGGGTTTAACATAGTGCCTTTTGAATTCCTATCAATATGAGATAACTGAATAAAAATTGGCATTTTCTGCATGAAGAAACTGAGCCCTGTCTGCTTTACTGTGACACACCTTCCATGTACAGAAATCATGAATATATCCAATTTTGGGGCACGCTTTGGGGCAGCACAGCCAGGGAGGTGGCACCACCTCTCTGGGCAGAGGCTAAGCCCCAGAAATGAAACATTTCTGCTCAGAGGTGAGAGTGGGGCTGATGTGACAGGGATGGGCAGGAACAGCACAGCCCCAGAGGAGCAGAGTGTGGGGTTTTTATTATCTGGTCACAACAATCAGTAAATCCAGGTGGGATCAATTCACATCCAGCCCTTCCTTGGACCCTTCAGGGATGGACTCCACCTCCTCCCTTCTTCCAGACATTGACCCCAGAGTACTCAGAGAGTGAAAATCTCCAGGTACCTGATTTAGGAGCTAAAACTAATCAGAAAATCCTTATAGGGTCATCATTAAATAATTTAAAAAAAAATATCTAGATTTCTCTGGCTTAAAATTTCTCCTTGTCTAATTTCTCACCCATAATGCCAAACAGGGAAAGACATCTGGAAGCCGTCAGAACAACTCTATGGAAACCCCATATCCCCAGCTCAGGAACTTTGACTGAAACCTCAATAAATTGGCAGCATTTAATTAAAGTTTACCATGCTTATTTTCTGACCTTATTATTATATTATAATTTTTTATCTCATAGTCTATATTTTTATTTAGGAAAAAGGAAATAACTCACCTCATTCTGTGTGGCAGCATCTGCAGTGGAAACTGAATCACAAAAGAGAAAATGGAAATGCACAGTTAATGAACACTCAGGTGCAAACCAGGATGATTTCAATCAGCAGCACTGAATCTTTTACCTCCTTCAATGTCAATATTGAGAGCTGTGCAGTGTTTAGTGAGGCCCAGGTGTCAGACCCTATTGACCAAGTGGGTTTTGGTGCATTATTTACCTTAGAAACTTCTGTCACCTGCTGGAACAGCCTTTGCTGGAGGAGGGAATGGAGCCATTGTTCACCACAAAACCTCTGGCAGCTCAGCAGTCAATATTATATTTACTGTTCAACATGTTATTTTATATTTATTGTCCAGGATTAACTGGTGGTTGAGCATGACTGGGGTTTAATCCTGGGTTTACCAAGAGCTGCATGTGGCTGTGAACAAACCACAAATCCCTTCTATATCTGTGTTTCCTGTCAATAATGAGAATTAAATACAATATAGACTGTAAATAACAGTGATAATACAATTTGGCTCATAATCCCATGTAGGAAGTGTTTCCCTTGTTTCAATGTGGATTTTAAGGTGGCTGGCTCCTATTTTTACCTCATTCCTCTGGAGCAGGGCCCTGTCCTCAGGTGGGGCTTCAAGGAGCTCCTTGCAAACAATGCTAATTACACCTCCCACAAAGCAATCAGCTCCTTGGCGTGGCTGCACGCTGCTGACACATTCCTTACTTTCCTTAGGAATGTGTTTGCCCCCCTGCTGTCCCATAATCGCATCCTGGGCCTTCCAGGGGTAACAGTACCAGGGAGAGATTTCTGTGCAGAAGGAGCAGGAATCTGTTCTGCAGCAGAGCTCTAGCACTTGGGGTTTTCGGATTAAATTTGGAATTTTTTTTAATATTTAAAGGTTAAACATTCCAAATGTGTTCTGGAGCAGAGCTATAATAATTGTCTTTTGGAATAAATTTGGCTTTTTTTGATCTTCAAAGGTTAAACTTTGCCCAAAAACTTCCTTTCATAAACCTGCTTACACCCTCACATCAAATACAGTTGTTCAGTGTAAAGAAAATGAGCAGAAAAAAAAGCTCCATGTCAGGTTTCTATGTCACCAGAGGCTGACTGAGATTTCATTGTTCTGGAATTGGATTCGATTTATTCCTCTTCTCCCAACCCTTCACATCTGATTTTTTCTCTGGTGAACTTTTGGGAGCCGCTCTGCAAATGGAGTGAATGCAATAAAGGTGTGGCTCAGAAAGTGCTGATGCATGAAGTTTTCAAGCAGACAAGATAAACCAGAAAGTTCAAGGAAGAGATTTCCTGGAATTCTAATGGAAGGAACATTTCTTTATTTCCCTGCAGTTAATGAAACACAATGAATTATTTCCACCATGTTTCATTTAAACTTCTGTTTCTAATAAAAATTTTGGGGTTGAGACAAATTTCAAAGCAGCTTCTTCAGAGCTACTCAAAAGATTGTTTTGTTTCATAATGCTGCATTATTTTGCATCTTTAATGTTCATAATGCATTTAAACTTCTATACTACCTGCAGAGGTGTGGAGTCTTTCAGTCTTTTTAAATGCACTTATTTTTCTCTAAAAATACATTTTTACTGCAAGTTTTTAGTAAAAATAAAATTGCCAGGTAAAGGCTGAAGAAATTCCTCCCAGATCCCTCTTTTTTAGAGCAACATGTCCCTCAAATCTCCCTGCAGCCTGGGAAAATAAGATTATAAAAGCATTCCCAGCTGTTTTATGTGGCCTGAGCATCACCAGCTGTCCCCTGCTCGGTCAGTTTGGCAGGGCAGGACCTCACCAGCTCCAAGCTCCCTTCTCAGATGGAAATTTTAAAACAAACAGATAAAACCAGGTGATTCTGAGGCACCACAGAACAGATCTCTGAGTACACCCAGCAAGGAGCAGCTTCCATCCACCCCAGCCCCAGCTGCGTTCTAAGCTATTATGGTGCTAAATAATAGGATTTTAGCCAGAAAATCCCATTTTCTCCCTCCCTCCCACCCAGTGCAGGAACCAGCTGAGGAGCCCAGGGGTTACTCACACGCCAGGCACAGAGCTGCCACTGCCAGGAGCACCAGGGTGACCTTCATGGCTGTCCCCAAGCCTGCAGAGTGCCAGGGCTCTCAGCGTGGCCATGGCACCTTTATAGCCAGGCTGGTGATGCAATGCCCTGCAGGTGCCCAGGGCAGGGCGGGAGGGCTGTCCTGGCACGGGCAGGGCTGCGTGTCCCGCTGCTGATGGGGCAGGGATGGTCCTGCCTGCACAGAGCCCAGCCTCATGCAATTAACTGTTCCAGCCCCAGCAGCCAGGGCTGACTCAGGGCTGCCTGCTCTGCTATTGCCATGGGGACTCACAGCTGAATGCAGTTCCCAGGGAAGAATAATCCTGGCTGGGTGTTTGCCAAAGCATTCGTCCCAGAAGGGCTTAATTCTTATTCTTTGGGGCGTTTTGGAGCTGCTTCTGAGCTGTGGTTTGAGCTGAGCTGCTTGTGGCCGTGCACTAAGCCCTCCAGCTGCTCTGGGAAATCTGTGTTCTGCTGGCAACCCTTCACACCCAGCCCAGAGCATCCCCAGGGCTCCTTTTCTTTTTAAATGTGCCCATTTTGGGGTCAGAAGTGATGTTTTGGGAGAGAAACCCCTCACACCCAGCCCGGAGCATCCCCAGGGCTCCTTTTCTTTTTAAATGTGCCCATTTGGGGGTCAGAAGTGATGTTTTGGGAGAGAAACCCTTCACACCCAGCTCAGAGCATCCCCAGGGCTCCTTTTCTTTTTAAATGTGCCCATTTTGGGGTCAGAAGTGATGTTTTGGGAGAGAAACCCTTCACACCCAGCCCAGAGCATCCCCAGGGCTCCTTTTCTTTTTAAATGTGCCCATTTTGGGGTCAGAAGTGATGTTTTGGGAGAGAAACCCTTCACACCCAGCCCAGAGCATCCCCAGGGCTCCTTTTCTTTTTAAATGTGCCCATTTTGGGGTCAGAAGTGATGTTTTGGGAGAGAAACCCCTCACACCCAGCCCGGAGCATCCCCAGGGCTCCTTTTCTTTTTAAATGTGCCCATTTTGGGGTCAGAAGTGATGTTTTGGGAGGGAAACCCCTCACACCCAGCCCAGAGCATCCCCAGGGCTCCTTTTACTTTCAAACATGCCCATTTTGGGGTCAGAACCGATGTTCTGGGAGAGGGGCAGCAGAGCAGCCCAGGGCACTGCCTGGCCAGGACAGGACAGGAGTTCCCATCCCTGAGCATCCCCTGAGCTCCTGCCCAGCCTTGCACACAGGGGAGGTTCCTCTGCTCCCATTTCTCTGTTTCCACACAGCAGGAAGGATTCCTTTAACAAACCCTGCATTTATTGGTGGCTTAACCAAAAAGCAGCAATTTCTGTCTTTTATGGCAAGGTCCCCATGGGACACTCAGGTCTGAGGCTCCACTTTCATAAATCCACAGTGATGTGGAGTTTGGAGGGGACAGCTTGGTTTCAATCCCTCCTTCCAGAGTTGCATTCTCAGTGATTTACCATCTAAATGTGCAAAAATCTCAACAGGAAAAATCCCTGCCCACCACCTCAATCCCAGTATTTCAGTGATTCCCTCACTGCAGGGCAGCCCAGGCCTTTCTTTGTGCAGGACTGGGGCCAGAGGTGCTCATTCCAGTAAAAAAGGGCCTGGAGGCTCCTGCAGAAAAGATTTCAATAGGTCAGGTAAGCCTTGGGCCCCCCTAACTCATCCCAAGAGGGATATGAAAAATGTTGTCTTTAAAGAATATAGGCAATCAATAAATGTTGAATTTCTCGTCTCTTAACAGGACAAAAAACATAAATGCCATCAAATCCGAATTCCAGAATGGGCAAAGATCCAGTTGGAGCTGGAGGCCTGGAATTTTATCTTTTGAATACCCTTCAGTGGCTTTGTTCTAAATTTTTTCTTTTTCCTTAATTTGGACATGTGTTCCTGCGGGGCTGAGAGGACAAAGAGCAGGGTGGGGTTTGCTCTGGGCTTGGTCTGGACCCCCCTGCTTGGGGCTGTCAGTGACTTTGATTTCTGGGGAGCTTTTCTGGAGAAAACCCTGGCAAGGAGCTTGCAGGGACTCGTGGGGAGGATTCAGGACGCGTCCGTGGCTGATGGACAATTATGAGCAATTAGGAAACAGGAGCAGAACCCAAAGTGTGCCGGAAATTCCTCCTGCTCTGGAGGGTTTGGAGCACACACAGCCCCCGGGGCTGTGCTGACACTGAAACTGCAGCTGGAGATCCTGACCCTGATCCATGAGGAAAGGGCCCAGTCCAGTGCTCCCAGTGTCCCCTGGCATGCAGCCCCAGCATCCATCCCATCCCATCCCATCCCATCCCATCCCATCCCATCCCATCCCATCCCATCCCATCCCATCCAATCCCATCCCATCCCATCCCATCCCATCCCATGGATCCCATCCCATCCCATCCCATCCCATCCCATCCCATCCCACCCATCCCATCCCATGGATCCCATCCCATGGATCCCATCCCATCCCATGGATCCCATCCCATCCCATCCCATCCCATCCCATCCCATCCCATCCCATGGATCCCATCCCATGGATCCCATCCCATCCCATCCCATCCCATCCCATCCCATCCCATCCCATCCCATGGATCCCATCCCATGGATCCCATCCCATCCCATGGATCCCATCCCATCCCATCCCATCCCATCCCATGGATCCCATCCCATGGATCCCATCCCATCCCATGGATCCCATCCCATCCCATCCCATCCCATCCCATCCCATCCCATCCCATCCCATCCCATGGATCCCATCCCATGGATCCCATCCCATCCCATCCCTCTCAGGGAACACAATTCCTGCCCAGTTCATGGAGGGAGATTTTCCAGCACTTGAATTTCAGTCCATAATTCCCCAGGTGTCCCTGGCGAGGCTGCAGCTGCTGCCCTGGGACAGTTCTGGGCTCCCTGGCAGGGAAAGGCACTGAAATGCTGGCGCAGAGCCCATGGGGGAGCACCAGGTGCTGAGGGGGTGAAACTCAGAGGAAAACTTGGGAGAAGGGGTTGGCTCCATTGGGAGAGGGAGGAAACACAAAGAATGGGAGCCAGAGCCCTCCTGGAGCTGCAGAGTGAAAGGAAGAGGGAACAGAGCAAATTGCAGGGAGAGAAATTCCAATTAGATGGGAGCAAAACAAATTTCACAACCATGAGAGGAGTCAACCATGGAGGCAGGTTACCCACAGAGATCCCAGAGATTGTGAAAATGGGTCTGTCCTAAAGGGGCCACAGAGGGTGTGGGCAGCCAGGTCACCTCGTGGGCCGTCCCAGTGGAACTGCGTCTGCCATTCCCACTGGAGAATGTCAAGTGTTGCTGGCATTTTCAGGGACCTTGTGGTGTCTTTGTCCTCATAAATTAACGTTTGACAAAGCAAACATGGGCAATGAAGTGCCACCATGGAAAAAAAGTTCTTTGGAAAACAAATGTTGGGATGTGTATAGGAACAGCTGCTTCCCAAAGCTGGGTGAGTAAGGAATAATTGCTGAACTCATTCTGAAATTTAAGATAAATATGGTAAATAAATTGTTTATATTGAAGAATTGTGAGTGCAATTTTGCCCTCATCAGCAAACCTGTAAGTTAATTGTGGAACTCCTGTAATTTTCTACCTTTGCCATTATATCCTGGTTTTTTCCCAAATTCTTATCCCTCCAAGTTGATCTGTTGAAACAGAAAAAGCAATTCCAGTGTTACATGTGCTAAAATATTAGTGGGCATTTTTCTGAGGGTAAGAAAATTTTCCCAATTACTATTTATTCCAAATCTGAGATTGCTTTCAGCTTTGGAGGCCTGGTTGGAGCACCACTGGGATGCCAAAAATGCTGCCACAGCAGGTCACGAGTTAAGTGCATGGCAGGATGTTCCCTGGCTGCATTCCAGAGGAGGAACCTGCTCCCACCCATGCGTGGAGAGCCTCCCATGCAGGGCATCCACAGAGATGACGAACAGCACGTGGGAAAGGTGAAAAAGCCACTTTGTCACAGGAGGGAGGCTCCAGCCAGGGCTGCAGCAGTCACGGGGGCCCTCCCCTCCCTGGTATCCCCGGTGTTCTCATCCCCAGCCCCAGCCAGGGTGGGTGGCTCAGGGTTGTCCACCCAGGTGCAATTAAAGCATCAGATTCTGAAGTCTTGCTCAATGCAGGGTTTGAGAAGCAAGGGCTGCCTTTGTTCAGGCTGTGCCACAGCCTTTGGGTGTTTGCCTGGGAAAGGAGAGGATGCCTTCAGTTTGAGCTTTCCTATTTCCCAGACTCTGCCCTGCATTAGTGTGTGACTCTGCACTCCACATAAAGTGTCAGCAAGTTCTGCTCCCAGCTCAGTCCCACAGAACAATCCTTTCCCAGCCCCACAACCAAGGACACCGCTGCAGCTTCAGCCCCAGAAGTGCAAACAACAGGGAATGGAGGGGAGCAACCTGGGGGGGTGGGACTGCATCACCTGGAGCTGGGATTGGACACCCCAGCATGGAAATGGACCCAAACTTATCAAAGTGTGAGAACTCGTGGCCAGGATCCATCTGGGTCAGGGTCTTGCACTGCCCAAGGTGGATCCTGTGAAGGGCTTTTAATAAAAATCTATTTATTCATTTAGCTCTGCCCAGCCTCTGCTCCAGGCAGCCCCTGAAGGCATCAGTGAGTTCCCTGCTTTCCACCCCTGTGGGAGATCAGAGCCTTCCTTCAGCACTGGGGGTGTCAGGCCAGGCCAGAGCCCTGCTGAAGGCCTCGTGTGTTGTCTCAGAAGCTAAAAGTAAACCCAGCAGGCTGTGCAAAGGCTGGAGCTGGTCTTTGTTTCCCTTGTCCCTGCTGATTTCTTTGGGACACAGTGCCAGGACACACATACCAGGTTCCGGTATCCTGCAGGCAGCTCAGGGATCCTGTGATTCCTGTGTCCTGTTGATGCCTCAGGTTTCAGCTTTTCTATTTTTCACATTCTGTGCTGCTTTAATGTGTGGGTCTGAGCTTCACATCAGGGGATGCTGAGCTCTGTGTGCAGAGCAGGGAGACAAAACAATTCCTGCTCCAGCTGGGCACCAAGGACAAATGACCCAAATCTCAGCCCAAGAGCACAAACACCGTGGGCTGGAGAGAGAAAAACAAGAAGGATTGGACTTGATAACCTAAAGCTGGAATTGGACAATTAACCCCAAGATGCAAATGGAGCAGAACTTACCAAAGTGAGAGACCCTGGAGTGGCTGTGCATTTTGGGACCATTTTGGGTCATCTTGGCCTGGCTGGGCTCTTCTGCTGCCCAGGGTGCATCCATGGAAGAGATCCTTTTAATAAATCTCTGTTCTATTATTTAGAAGCTCTGTCTGGTCTCTGTTCTAGCTCAGCCTTCTCAAGACATCAACCCATTGATGTTCTGAGCTGATTCTTCACAAAAACAAAGCATTAATGGTTTAACACCTCCACGGAATGGGCTTTGAAAAGGACAGATCTGAAATCGCCTCAAGATGCAATTTCCTGGTGTTTGGACTTTGCCCTTCTGTCACACCAAAGTCAAAGTGACATTTCAAGAAATGTTTTCATGGCTCACAGCAGGGTTGGAGGACGTGCATTGGTTTTCCCTTTATAAAAATAAAACGTTTCTAAAAGAGAAGCTACAACTTACAAAGAAGAGGGGTGGGAGGAAGACCAGCATGGAGCAGGGGTGGATATGAAGCATTTGGAGCTGAAATCTGTGTTCTCCCCCAGAACCCCCAATTAAACATCAGCTTTTCCCCCTTTTGCTCTCAGCAAGTGCCTGCTTGCCCAGCTCAGGGGCTGAAGCTCTTGGAGAACAGCAAATTCCTACCGTGACCAATTAGTGCCTCATTAAGGACACGGCGTCTTTATCTGGCAGCATTCCTTGGGCCAGCAGCACCCACAGAAAGGCCTGGGGGGAATTAGTCAGGCTCTGTTCAGGGCAGGTGTGGTACCCAGCCCAAAGCCAGGGGTGAGTGATGGGGATGAAGGGAGAGCTGGAGGAGCTGCCCCTTCCCAGGGAACGGTGGGGCCTCGGAAAAGGAGCAGGGAAAAAAAGCAGAAAAATCTGGGGTTTATGCTGTCAATGACTCTCCTCTCTCAGGAATAAATCAGATCTAAAATTTGATGTCAGAAGCTCGGATTTTGCAGTCCAAAGGGGTTTTTTTGGGCGAGGGGGAGGAATTTTGTACATTGTGCAGCCTGAGTCTGTGCACTTTACATTTCCAGAGGTTTCCAGATAATTTACAGTGCAAAAGGAGAGGAAAGAAAGAAGAGAAGCCCAGGGGCTGACTGACACATCAATTGTTATGTTCTGGGATGGATGGAGCATGTTAGAAAGTGATCTCCTGCATGTGGAGCCACTACAGGGAATATTTTTTGCTTTTTATCCAGTCTAGGCAGAGATGGGAACCTGACAATTCCACAGGAGACATTCCCAGGCTCTTGGATCCATGGACAGCCCAGGGAATGGAAAATTGGGGATCAAAGCCAATTTATGCCCTAGGGAGCAGCCAGCTGCCAGTGAGCTGATTCCTGCAGAGAGAGGGGCAGCTCCAGGCTCAGCTCTGCTATTTTCCTGAATAAACCCAGCCAGTGCCTTCCCCCTGAAGCCTCTCTCATTTTCTGCCACAGAAAGGCAATTCTGAAAGGCAAAGATCAATTTAGGCTTTAAAATTTAGCTGAATATTCCAAGAATGGAGACTGGGCTGGGCCCAAGCTCAGGAGAGGTTTCAGGGATTGGTTTCAAGGGTGCCAAGGATGAAACCCTGAGGGCCAGGAGGGTTCTGTGACCTCAAATCTGGGGCAGGTGGGTTCAGTTCAGAGCTGGAGAGCACAAAGAGCTCTCCCCTCCTGCAGGCAGGGCTCAGCAATGCTGCTGGCACACCCTGCTCCCTTGGCTGGGCCATCTCTGCACTTTTACAGGCTGGGAATTTGGTGTTATTAATTAGTAATAATTCATTTGCCCTGCAGACACTGAGACGGAAATAGTGTCTGATCCTCTGGTACAAAAGTGAATACTGACACAAACCATTCTTAAAAGACCACAAATAAACCAAATTTTCTTGTTTTCAGGTGTCTTTATTATTAGCTCCTTTGTAAACAAGCACATAAGTTGCCTTTCTAGCCAAAATAAGACATGTAAACTTAATATTAATAAATACCAACAGGACTTGTAAATAAATTATCAGCAGTTTTCTGAAATATCAGATACTTCACACATTTCAGTGTTTAAATATCTTAAATTACCACCCATGGCTAAGACATGGTTGCAATGGAAGACTTTCATGTCAGTGATTCTGTACCAGAGGTTAAGGCCTGAATCCTCAAAGATATTTCGGATATTTTGTCCTCCTGGAAGTCAGGGCTCAGTGTTTTGGGAAAGGATCCATCCCAGGCAGTGCCCAGGGCCAGGTGGAGCTGTGAGCACCCTGGGACAGTGGGAGGTGTCCCTGCCCGTGTAGGGCTGGAATAAATGAGCTTCAAGGTCCCTCCCACCCAAACAATACCAGGATTCCATGGAAAATACAAAAGTTTCAACTCCTGCTTCTGCTCCCTCCCAGAGCTGGGCCCTGGCTGTGCCAGGAGGAGTTTCCCTGAGGTTCTGGGAACACACCAACACAGGGTGGGGCACACTGGCAACGTGGCCTACAGAAATCTCTGCTCTAAGAATCTGATTTCACGGCATCATTAACATTCACACACACTCTGCAGGGTTTCACACCCTGGGGTGCAGCCCCAGCTGCCCTGGGGGGTCCTGACTGTGCCCTGTGCTGCTCCTGTGGGATTCTACAGCAGGGGATGCCCTGGGCACAGCTGGATTGAATCCCACAGCAGGGGATGCCCTGGGCACAGCTGGATTGAATCCCACAGCAGGGGATGCCCTGGGCACAGCTGGATTGAATCCCACAGCTGGGGATGCCCTGGGCACAGCTGGATCAGGAAAGGCCCCAGCAGTGGGAGCAGGGGAGGCTCTTTGGGAGGTGAGAAATGCAGCTCCTGGAGGCTCAGAGCTGCCTTCACACCAGGGCTCCCAGTGCTCCATGGATCCCTCATGCCTCATCCAGGGCTCCCAGCTGAGCTGACAAGGGCAGCAGGAACCATCCCCAGGGCTCTGCAATTCCTGCAATCCCTTCTCTGCCCCAATTCCTGGAGGGTGAGGGTGGCCTGGGCACCCCACACCCAGCTGCTCAGGCAGCCAGGGCTTGCTGTGCTTGTCCCCACAGAAAAAAAAAAAAAAACAAATTAATATCAAATAAACAAACAAATCATTAAATAATGGAAGGTTTAAACAGTTCTTTCAGGAAGTGACTTTCCAAATAAGTTAACACATGCAGTGGTTTGAACAGCAACTGCCATCCACTGGCCTTGCAAAGCCAATAAATAAATAAATAAATAAATAAATAAATAAATAAAATTAAATAAAGAAATATTAAATACTAAATAAATACTAAATAGATAAATAGCATATAAATAAATATTAAATAAATAAAGGCACAATAATAATATAAGGACATACAGTAAATAAAGGCACAATAATAATATAAGGACATACAATAATAGCTGCCAGCAACATGTCAAAATCATGTTCATGTAACATGATGGATGCTAAAAGTGTAACTTGAATCTGGGAAGCTGCCAAAGTCAGGACCACATTCAACTGTTACAAAAAATAAAAAAGTTATGGCTTCTTAAGAATCTCAAATGGAAATTTCTCTTCTAATTGTGCTTCTGTTCTTGTGCTAATTCATTCTTTGCTTTCTCTGGGAGCACTGTGCCACCCTCCTTGCAGGTTATCTGTGAAATAACATCAGAAATGTCATTTCCACGTGGGTTTCCATCAGAACTCTGGGTTCTGCCCAGCCTGGCTGGGTCCTTACCTGCAGAGCGAGGACCAGGAGCTCCAGGAGCTGAGGTAGCAGCGGTCCCTGGCCTGCACCCACACCTCAGCTGGCCCCGGGGGCAGCTGCACCGACTGCTGCTCCGTGTCGTACACCTGGGGACAGCACAGCTCCTTCAGGGGGGACAGGACCCCCACAGGGCACCAGCGAGGGTCCTGAGCCCCCACCAGAGCCTGGGGTCCCAAAGGTCCCAAAGTCCTGGGGCTTGGGAGAACTTGAGCTCAGCAGAAAGAGCTGGGAAGCTCAGGTGCCACTGAGGGGGTGTCCCAAAGTGACCCAAACCACTGAGGGGGGTGCTCTAAATAACCCAAACCCACTGAGCTTGGTGTCCTAAATGACCCAAACCCACTGAGCTGGATGTTCTACATGACCCGAACCCACTGAGCTTGGTGTCCTAAATGACCCAAACCCCAAAGCTAACACTCATTAAACAAAGGGGTGGTTTGTTAATCTGCGTTTTTCTCTTTTTCCTCCTTCTCCCAGAGCAGGAGCCCTGAGACCCAGAGGCTGCTCCTGCTCAGGAGCACCCCCAGCCCCTCCCGAAGGGCTGCAGGAATTTTCACCTCCAGGAGCCGGGACTGAGCCCGGGGGAACGGCCCCATCTGCTGGACGGGCTGGATACATCCCAGCGGGAAACATCCCCTGGTGCCTCTGGATTCCTAACCCGGGATAACCATTCCTAACCCGGGATAACCCGGGATAACCCTTCCTGCTGCCTAGCCTGCAGTGCTGGACCCAGGAAGGGCAGCACTGGGCAGTGCCAGCTGCCCTGTGGGCAAGAGGCTTTCCCTTTTTTATGGAAAGTTAGGCACATTCCTAGGCTCAATCTGCATAAGATCCTTCTCTTTTTGGCCTGGAGGGGTGCAGAGGGCTCTGCTGGTCACACAGGAATATCTTCAGCACCTGCTGACCATGAATGCATTTAGGAAAAGCTCTGCTATTGTAGATGCTGCCTCCAAGGCAGGCCATTGTGTGTCTGAGGTAATTTGTTGGAGATTTAACCCTGAGACAGTTAATTAATCCCATTAATTAACTGGAAATCAGGGGGCAAATACCAGATTTCCATAGAAATGCTTCCAGATGAGTCACTGAGCTCTGATTTCCAATTCACCTATAAAGCCTGAGCTGCCCAGACAGCTGCTGGCTGCCCATGAACAACACAGGAGGAAATTTGTGTCACAGATCCTGGAATTCTGGGTTTGGAAATTGGGATTTTCCCTCATGAGGCCCTGCACAGCCTCCTCACGAATTAGTAAACACAACCATGCAATGCTGGACAGGATTTTCTGTCCTCAGCTGCCTCAAGGATCTTCCTGCTCATGGACCTGGGAAAGGCTTTTTCTGCCAGGATACAATTTGCCACTTTTGGGGCTCAGCACCATTTTTTAAATTTTTGTTGATTATTCTTGCATACAAAAATTATTTCTACTGTTCAGGCAAGAAAATTGTGTCTCAAATGTTGTGTTTCTACCTGGTATCTGTGTCTCCTTGTGCTTTTAACTTTGACCTTGAAAGTCAAAGGGAAGTAGGAGTTTGGGGTGCTCCAGGTCCTGGGGTAGGTCCAGGTCACTGTTCCATTGGTGGCCACGTGCTGGCACTGGGGGGGGTCAGGCTTTACTGCAGGAGAAAACACAGAGGGGATTAATTCATGTTCACAACTGAATGTTGGCGTGTTACTGGTGAGAGTTTTATGGGAATGAGCTTTGGGAGCCTCAGGGTTAAGAAAGAAGCAGCCTTGAGCTGTGATGCTGTGATAGCTGCCTTGGGTGCTTTTTATGGAAAATTAAGCACATTCCTGGACTCAATCTGGATAAGATCCTTCTCTTTTTTTTGGCCTGGAGGGTTGCAGAGGGCTCTGCTGGTCACACAGGAATATCTTCAGCACCTGCTGACCATTGATGCATTTAGGAAAAGCTCTGTTTCTGTGGGATGCTGCCTCATTTTCCTGTGCCCTGTGGCCACACTCAGAGCCCTCTCATTCCTGTGCCTGTCTGTGAACCTGCCCTGGCTGAGGAGGGAAACATCCACAGCCTGAGCAGCTCTCAGAGAGGAGCCTGCTGGATTATTCTCTGCCTTGGCCCTTCCCAAGCACGTCCATCCTTTGGGGACACTCGGGGACCTGTGGGTGTTGGGGTACTGCAGGTCACAAGCCAGGAAGATGCTGCTGCTTCACTTCCTCATCCTTTTCTGTCCTGGCATCCCCTGTTCCTGTAACTGGGGCCTGGTGGACATTTACAGAGCACGGGGCAGGGATTCCCAGGGCTGGGCTGAGCCCTGACTCCCAACAAAACAAAGCCCAGAATCAGCCCCCACTGCTGAGTACTCACTGATGTCCCTGATGAAGAAGCTGGCGGTGTAGTTCTCATACAACACCTCATCAATGGCCTCCAGGAGGATGTCGATGGGCTGGTGCTCCTCAGCAAAGGGACAGAAGTTCTCCTTGTGGCACTGGGCAGTGTAGGTGGTGAGGGCCCCCTCGGTGACAGCCACGGGGCTGCTGCAGGACACATCTCCCTGGGGGCTGGAACAGAGCAGGGACAGGCTCAGGGAATGCTGATTGTCCTGGCAGTGGCTGCCACAGCAGCAGCACTGCTGAAGAAATGCTTTGGTTTGCCTGAAGTCTGTCTGCTGCCGAAAAGGGTCAGTGGGAGCTGCCACACTCCCAGCGCTGTGGGATGGGTTAATGGCAATTCTCAGCCTCAGCAGCAGGAATTAATATTTAAACCTAAACCAGGATCTCCCATTTCCACCATCCCATGGCAAGCTCCAGTTTCCTCTTTAGTCCCTTTGCCCTCTCCCAAACCCTGCTGAAGGAATGAGGCCTGAGAAGTCTCCACTGGAGAACAAACACCAAAAGCTGCAAAGCACCACCTGAGGCTGGCCCTGTTTTGCTCTCAGCCAGCTGCACCCTTGGCAGCTGTTTCTCCTCCAGCCGGCTGGGGTGACCTTTGCTGGAGCACTCCCTGCTTTGGAGAAGCCCCGGGGCAGTGGGAGGCAGGAAATCCCCCCAGGGTTCCCAGCACAGGTCTCTGCAGGGTTCCTCAGCCCAGCCTTGTCGGGGCCATGTGCTCTGCAGTGGGGGCAGCCTCCCACTCCTCCCTGCCCTGGGAGCTGTGGTTCTTTCTGCCTTGGCTCCACTTCCTCTCTGCCCTGCACTGACTCTTTTGCTATTGCTTAAGTTACCCAGTGGCTACTCCAGCCCACTTGGACTCATTCCTTTTTCAAGGCTTTAATAATTTCTGAGTGACTTCCATGCCCTTTTAAAGTTAACTTTGTCCCAGTAATGACTCAAAACATTTTGGGGATGTTCAAACTTGGAAAAGAGATTTCCCCCCATCTGCCTGCCCCTAACAGCCTGAAATCCTACACAGAATAACATCAAGGGCTGCCCTGTGAAGGGAAGTACAAACTCTTACCCTTCCAGGCTTCTGATGGTGAACTTCACATGTGGATTATTTTCTGTCATCCAGGAACATGTGAAAACTCCAGAGTAGTTCTTTGCCTCACACTTCAAAAATGTTTTGGGCTCTAAACAGACAGAAATTGGGAGTTATTTACTCTTGTTTGCCAAAATGGCCAAGGCACAGAGAAACAATTCCTGAGTTCACAGATTCCCTGCCAGCACCATGAGGGACTCAAAAACGAGACTCAGATGAGTGAGGCTGATGCAGAAAATGCAAAACATCCCAGGTTTGTCTCCTGAATGGAGAGGCCCAAGTGGCAGCACTTCAAACCTGGGCCAGGTTTGCCAAATCCCAGAATCCTGGAATCTCGTGAGCTGGAGAGACTCACAAGGATCATGGAGTGCAACTGCACAGCCCCAAAATCCCACCCTGGGATCCCTGGAGTGGTGTCCAAGCCCTCCTGGAGCTCTGGCAGCCTCAGGCTGTGCCCATCCCTGGGGAGCCTGGGCAGTGCCAGCACCCTCTGGGGAAAGAACCTTTCCCAAAATCCACCCTGAGCCTGCCCTGGCCCAGCCCCAGCCCTTCCCTGTGTCCTGTCACATAGCCCTGATTTTCCAAACCAGGAATTCCTCCCATCCCTCCACCCTATCAGCCTGGAGAATCCCAAATAAATCCCATGGCCCCAGTTCCTGCGCTGCACTGCCCAGAGCCACAGGAGGGATGATTTTCTGGCATTGCCAGCACAGAGAGCACCTTTGCAAGGCCATTCCCACAAGCTGAGCAGGACAATGCTAGCCCTGGGGCCGTACCCTGGAAGGATTTGAGGATGTCCCTGAGGATGGTCCCGTCAGGGCCGATCCTGGCGATGAGCAGCAGGCTGGAGCTCAGCACCCTCAGGCTCTCCTGGCTCACACAGCTGTAGTTGCCGCCGTCCGGGAGCTCCTTCACTGCCACCCTCAGGGTCTTCCCTCTCTGCTTCCCCTCCTGGAAGGGGCTGGAGTCCTTTCTCCAGAGCACGGCCTCCTCGGGGCTGTTGCAGCTCAGCTCCACCGCGGTGGCCGGGGCCTCGGCGTCCCACCGCGAGTCGATGACAAACACTGGGCAGGGCCGAGGAGACGTCAGGAGCTGCTCACGCTGACCAGGCTGAGCCCTGCCTGCGCCCCTGAGCTCCCCAGGGAGGCTTTTCCACAGAGGAGAAACCCTGAGAAACCTGTCCAGCATGGGATCCCAACTGGCAGGGAACGCTCAGCTCCAGGAAGTTCAGGAGTCTCCCAAACTCCCTCTGGACACGGGCAAAGGGAATCTTCAAACTCAGAGTTTACTCTCAATGTTTGAGAGTAACAGATTTGCTGCTTTCAGCATCAAATCCCTGCCAGGGAACCCCCAGGATAAATATTCTTTTTAATGTGAAGATAAGTAATTGAAAGAGAAGACAATCTGAATTTAGCCCAATTTTCTGATGAATTATTCAAAATAATTGTTTATTACCTACCCTATATTTTCACAAATGGATTTACATTTGTGAAAATGTAGGGTAGGTAATAAACAATAATTTTGTTTATTTATATTTATTATTTATATTTATTATTTATATTTATTATTTATTATTTATATTTATATCTTTACCAGAGAGATTGATAAACTATTTCTAGGTTTTAAGTTTTACTCAGAAATATATAAATACATTTTCTTTTTAACAACTAATTCTTCCCTTGATTTTTTATAGGACTGTTCCCTTAGTCACAGTTTTTGCATCCAGGCTGTGTGACTGAGACTTTGAACATGAGGAGAAGGAATAGGAAATAAAAGTTGCTAATGCAAATATTGCAAATATGCTGTTGGAAGACATTTTAAGACTTTTAAATGTTTTTCCATGAACTCCAATTAATTATGGTCAAAGAAATAAACATATGGCCTTAGCCTAAGATACTGGAGTTCGCAGATCCTGTGCTAGTGGCCACAATTATAATTCCGAAGTTTTAGGTCTAAGCAGAGATTTCCTTACCATTTTCCTGCAATTTCCACTGGGCACTTTCCAGTAGGGCAGCAAAGGAAAACAGGGACAGTAAGGCACAGAGGAGGTGAGACATCTGTAGGGGAGAAAAAAACCAATTATTAAACTTCACTGAGATTGGCTGAGTGTGCTCCAAAGTCAGGCTGGGGCTGGGCAGGGTGACAAGGACACAAAATGAGTCCGGTGAGCTGAGGAGCATCTTCCCATTCTGAGAACTCCGGGTTCCCCTTAAAAATGGAATCTCAGATTTGAGCTGGAGCCTTGATTTTGATCCACTTGGGATTCTCATGCCAAGGCAGTTCAGAGAAGGAATCACTCCAGGGGAATTGTGTGAGTGGCTCTGGGCTGGTCCCTTGATAAATGTTCCTCTTGCAGGAAAAGCCCTGCTTGGTCCAGTGAGGCCAATCCCAAGGAAAAGGCACTGGATGAAGGATCAGGGGCTGCCCAGCAGGTTTGGATCCCCACCCCTGGAGGTGGCACTGGGACAGGCTGGGGATGGGCACAGCCTGGGCTGGTGATCCCAAAGCTCTTTCCCAGCCCTGGTGATTCCATGATTCCCCATGGCCAGGGCACTGCCCTGAAGGATCAAAGGCATCACCTTCCACCCGCCCAAAGCCCAGTTTGGCCCAGCTCATCAGCAGTTCCACTAAAGCAAAGGGTTGAGGATGAGCCCAAGGAGCTGCTGAAGGTTCTGCTGGGCGCTGTCTCCATCTCTGAGCAGGTGACAGCAGGGCCAGTGCCCAGAGCAGAGCTGGGCCAGCTCCAGTTCTGCTCCTGGTTCTGGAATCCTCCTGAGCTCTCACAGTCTGAGCTTGTGAACCATTCCAGGCAAAATTCCTGCTGGGTTCAGTGCCCAGCTCTGTCTGCAGGAAGGGCTGGGAGTGGAGATCATCGCTGCTCTATGTCCAACATATAAATGGATATTTCTCCTGAATTCGTCCCAAATACCACCAGAACTCTCCATGAAACACCAAACACCTTTGCCAAATATTGTCCTAACTACTGGGTGCATAAAAACTCTATTTTTTTTAAATTCTATTTTTTAACTCTAAAAATCAGTTATTTAGATGCACTTCTAGACCTTTCAAACTGAGAGTAAACCAAATTAACAGAAATAGAATCTCTTCAAGAAAGAGATGGTAAATGTCGTTTTCAAAGCCTATTCTAACTACAGTGAAAGGCTGAATGCAGGTGAAAAACACATAATTAAGTGATTTGAGTTGTTTTTTTTCCTCCCAAACCACTCTTTTTGTAATGAAAGAGGAGCAGCCCTCCTGATTCCTGGAGAGCAGAGTGTGTTCCTGAGCAGATCAGTTCCTTGCAGCTCCTGCTGTTCTGAGAATCCTAAATCCTGGTCACAAATCATCCAGTGCCCTTTGGATTTTACCCAGCTCTTAATGGGACCAGAAGCTCCAATAAAGTGTCTGGAGAGTGCCCAGGAGAGGCAGCAGCTCCTGCTGTGCTCAGAGAGGGGCACAAGGCTCACGGAAAAGCCAGTTATTATTGGACAGAAATGACAGAATAGTTTAGGTTTGGAAAAAAGCTCTAAAATCTATCATATCCTATTAGCAGTGCTAATAACTGCTTCATTACACTCTTAGACTTCAGGCAGGATTAGCTGGAATTTCCAACAGAAAGATTCATTTGGCAACTTTCTGAAAATTGCTGGTTTCTGTCACAGAAACATGAAATTGGTCACCACACTTCATAAACCTGAAACTGAACATCAAAACATCAAAATAGCAGCTCAGACTGGGGTAGAGCAGTGGGACTTGTGCCTTCTCTTCCATTCATCACAATTAAAGCCTCCAAAACAGAAAAGTTTCTCCTCTTTGAGAGAGAAGCTGCATGATTCAGGTTTTTGATGAAAACAGTCAACAATTTGCATGGAAATGATTCACATTGTAGATGTGGGAGAGGATCCCTCCCCCATCTCAACATTTTCTTGAAAAATTAATCAGAAATAAGCTCAGATTCTGAACAACACCAGTGAGTGCCCGAGCACTTCAGAAATGAGAATATTCCAGCTCCAAATGTTCAGGGAATCAGGGAATCACAGAGTCATGGAACAGTTTGGGTTGAAAGGACCTCAAATCCCCCCCAGTGTCCCCCTGCCATGGCAGGGACAGCTCCCACTGTCCCAGGTACTCCCAGCCCCAGTGTCCAGCCTGGCCTTGGGCACTGCCAGGGATGCAGGGGCACCCACAGCTGCTCTGGCAATTCCATCCCAGCCAGGAATTCCCAATTCCCAATGTCCCATCCATCCCTGCCCTCTGGCAGTGCGAGCCATTCCCTGTGTCCTGTCCCTCCATCCTTGTCCCCAGTCCCTGTGCAGCTCTCCTGGAGCCCCTTCAAGCCCTGAGCTGTCCCTGGATCCCTCTCCTCTCCAGGTGAGCCCCCCCAGCTCTCCTGGGGCCCCTTCAGGCCCCGAGCTGTGCCTGGATCCCTCTCCTCTCCAGGTGAACATTCCCAGCTCTCCCAGCCTGGCTCCAGCCCTGGAGCAGCTCTGGGGCTCCTCTGGGCTCTCTGCAGCAGCCCCAGGTCCTGCTGTTGTTGGAGACCCCAGGCAGGAGGCTCTGCAGGTGGGGTCTCACCTGGCACAGGGACAGAGCGTCCTCGGTGTCCCCTCTGTGTCCCCTCTGGAGCTCGAGGGCTGGGGCTGAGCCCAGGTTCCTTCACGGAGGATCTCCAAAGGATTCCTGTCAGGAAGGAACCTCTGGAGCTCACCTGGGCCAGCCCCAGCTCAGGCAGGAGCCAATGGGACAGAGCAGCCAGGTAAAGGAGTTTGGCAGCGCTGCCAGCCCACAACACCAACCCTGGTCAATAAAAGGATTGTTACTGCCAGGTGACACAGGGTACAGCCCCAGCAGAACTTACAG
This sequence comes from Ammospiza nelsoni, assembly GCF_027579445.1. Lineage (NCBI taxonomy): Eukaryota > Metazoa > Chordata > Aves > Passeriformes > Passerellidae > Ammospiza > Ammospiza nelsoni. The sequence continues at coordinate 18,081,220 of NC_080648.1, forward strand.
GTGCACAGCACGTGCTAAACTTTATCAGGACATAAACACTACCCTGAGGAAAACGTCCCCAAGACTATTTCAATCCACTCTCAGTTAAATAATGCTAAATTTGCATTAGAACAAAGAAGAAATGAGTTCTCACCGTTTCCTGGGGAGCCTCTGGCTGGAGCTGCAGCTGGAGCTTGGCTCTGAGATGTGGAGGAAACAAAGTTCTGGTCCCAAAGTCTGCAGAGGAAAGGGGAGTTTATAAACCCTCCTGTCACCACAATACCACAGGATTGCAACACATGGCTGCAGTTCCTACTTCACATTGGGCCACAGCTACAGCCAAAAAAAAAAAATTATTTGGGACTCCCAGGTAAACTTCAAGGAGGAAATGAAATTATGAGATTGTAAAGCGACCTTTAGTGGTTTGCCAGAGTCATTTCCTTTCCTTGCTGGTTTTCTGTCTCTCATTCTGTCTCTTCACCACAGAGGAAGAGTGAGGAGATAATAAACTCCCAAATGTTTGATGGGAAACACAGAATGGAGACAGAAAGAGAAAGTTCAATGAACTAAAACTCTTTCTACCTGATAAGCATGAGATAATTACATGATCTCTAATCCCAGCTCCCACATCAATCAGCAGGAAAAGGAATTTTAATTTTTAATTGCTGGTTTTGACTTGTGTTTGTTCTATGAATTGAGACTTAAGTCAACCAGAAAATAAACAATTAGTTCTCGCTTAGAGATACCTGATATTTGCACATTATTTTGCTGCAGATTTAAAATATAACCTGAACCTGTTGTTCCTTTTAGACCTCAGGCATAAGAAGAGCCCTGTGCTCCACATGGCCTTTGAAAAGGAGGAAAGGCTGTGTGGATTTTTCTTTTATTGTTTGTGAAGTAATTGAACACAATTCTCATTATTTGCCAGGCAAACACTGCTTAAAAAAAAAAAACGGGTTTAAACTCAACCTGACACACTCACTTTAGGAATTAATGGAGAGACACAACTCTATTCCAGGTGCTTTCCAGGGCAGGATTCCTACAGTGCAGGGATTGTAGTGCCAGAATCCTGTTCCTTTGCTAGAGAATGCCAGAATGGTTTGGGTTGGAAGGGACCTTAAAAATCATCTATTCAAGCCCTGCCATGGCAGGGACCCCTCCCGCTGTCCCAGGTGCTCCCAGCGCTGCCCAGCCTGGCCTTGGGCACTGCCAGGGATCCAGGGGCAGCCACAGCTGCTCTGGGAGAGGTGTCCCTGGAACAATTCCCAGTTCCCAATCTCCCATCCATCCCTGCCCTCTGCCACTGGGAGCCATTCCCCTGTCCTGTCCCTCCAGGTGGGGCCAGGAAGAAACGTGGCTTGACCGGGGTCACACCCACCTTTGGGGCTGAGCTGTGACTCCTTGCCATGCCCCAGGACACAAGCCCAGGCCCTGCATCCCCAGGTGGCCCTGAGGACTCCGTGCCCATCCCAGGGTGCCCAGCCTGCTCCTCAAACACGGGAATTCCCTGTGCCAGAGCTGCTGGCAGAGCTGGGCACGGGCGGAGCACCGGGGCTGAGGGGAGGAGAAAACTGCTCCCTTCCGTCCCAAATGCTGAATAACCCCAAATCTGCTCCCTTCCCATCCCAAAACCTGCTCCCTTCCGTCCCAAATGCTGAATAACCCCAAATCTGCTCCCTTCCCATCCCAAATGCTCAATAACCCAAAAGCTGCTCCCTTCCCATCCTGAATGCTGAATAACCCAAAAGGGCTCCCTTCCATCCCAAAAGCTGAACAACCCCAAATCTGCTCCCTTCCCATCCCAAATGCTGAATGTGGCTCAGAGGGGGCCATGGGGCCATTCCTGGCACAGAACTGAGCAGCAGCCCCTGACTGCTCCCCTGAGCTCTGTGGCAGTGCCAGAACGGGCAGGACGGAGCTCTGGGCACTCCCAAAGCATTGCAGGTGCCAAAGGTGTCCCCTCTCACCCTGGTCGCCTCTGAGGGCAGCTCAGAGCAGGCTGTGCTGGGCACCATTGCCAGCTCCCCTGCTCATCCCCATGCCCAGAGCCCACTGTGGAGTGAGGAGCAGCTCAGGGGGCAGGGACCCCATCCCTGGTGCTGCAAACACGGCCTGGCCACAAGGGAGAGACAGCCCAGGCTGGGCACAGGTTTGTCCCCATTTAAGACAATTTGCAATACCCAAAATCCCTTTTGGGATTCCAGCAAGCCAGCAGGGACAGGCAGTGAGTGAGGTCAGTCCCAGATTCAAATAAGGGCAGCAGTGAATTCGTGGGCACATTTCCTGCTCGCCATCCCTTTTCTGCCTGCATGGCTGCACGTCTCTGTAGTCACAGCGACTAATGCAGAGCTCAGCAAAGCCCTTCAAGTGCCTGCTCACTCAACATGGACAAATACAAATAAACACCTCATCATTCATACAAACAAATGCACATTTTCAGTGTGTGTTTGCATCAAGCCCTCCTAATTCCCTTGGCTCAGCTCTGGTCCCAGCACACATGGAGTGACTTGGTGCCCAAACTTTATGCTAAGAATCCCAAAAACCAGCCCTGGAGCTCAGACAGATCTGGGTGGAACTCCCATGATGGGATGGTTTCCTGTGATCCACCAGAGGAATTTTTAAATATTAAAACACAGAGATTGTGAAAAGCTCTTTCGATGACAGCCTGGTTTTCCACTATGAGCTCATTGATTCTGAAGGGGAAATTTGGAGGGGAGCAGCTTCTCCCCATCTCCTCACTCTTCTTCCCCTCTGACACTGACAGAGAATGTGCAAACACTGTCTGTGCTTTGGTTAATGCTGAGGAAAAACTCCTTTTTGGCAGAAAAGGCCCATTTGAAAAGAGGTTTCCTTTTTTAGCATTTTTGCTTTATGAAATGACAAAGAAATCACCCCAATCCAGGAAAAAACCCTGTGTAACTTAAGGAAAAGGAATAATTATAAAAAGTGTATAATCTGTATGATTCCTCTATTTGGAATCCATTTTCCATGGACATCCATTGGCAGATTAATGCCAAAGATCAACTTTTGTTCCCAGGATGTTTAATGCAGTAGCACTGAGAAGGGAACACTGCTCTTTATCTGTAATCTATATATCATTCTATAATTCTTAATCTGTAATTCAGCCATTTATATGAATTCATCAGGAAATACTGTGTTATATTAGTGCACCAATGAATTTTCCTAAAAAATTCCCATTAAGCCACTCCATGGAATCACTTAACCAAGTGAGAAAAACTAATTCAGAAAAATACAAAATACAGGGAAAAAAGATATCCAACTTAAAGCTCCAAGGAGCTTTATGGGCCAGAGATGGATTTGGTTTTGGCAGCACTGGAGCAGCTGGCCGGGATGGGGATGTTGGGACAGGAGGATGGCCAGGACACCACTGAGCTCTGCCCTAAGCAAGCCCAGGCTGATGCAGTTCCCAAATCCAGGTGGGAGCTGTGCCCAGCCCAGGATGGCACCTGGGATCCATGGAGAGGAGCTGGTGCCCCCTGAGGGAAGGGAAAAGGGTATTTCAGCTCATGGTGCTGCCCCAGGAGCCCACAGAGTGTAACCCCCAGAGTTTGGGGGTCTCTGCACAAACCCCTGGGTTGGAGACAGCCCCAGGGGGAAAGAGGAGCAGGAAAAGCCAGAAGTGCCTTGCACAAGGAATTTTAAAGAGAGGGAAAGCAAGGTGTGACATTTCCAAAGGGGGTTAAGAGCCAAATCTCATTTTCTACAGTAAATGACTCTGCAGAGTCAATGGGGCTTGGGTGCTTAATCCCATGATTTGCTTTTGCAAATCTTTACAGGTGCTCAGGAACGTGGGGCAGGGATCCAAGGGCAATTGGTATTTCTGTTAGATTTATTGCAGAATTAGAGTTACCAATCCTCTCTGGCACAGGAACTGAGGAGGCTCCTCCCAGGGCATGCACAGGGAGATGGTTCAGTGCTGCTCCAGAGTGCAGATCCCTGCTCCTCTGGTACCAGCTGCAAGCTGGGCTCTTCTCTGGAGCTGCACTCATTTCTTGGGGATGTTGTAACTCTGAACTCCACCAGCAGCTCTCTGCTTGGGCTGTGTTACAGTGCTGGGGGTGGGGAAATAACATTGCAAACTGAAAGTCAAGGGAAAAGCCCAGCAAATTCATTTCATTGAAATTCAAGGAGCATTTTCTTTGTCTGACAGCTCCTAGAAAAGGAGTTTTCAGACAAAGCCCAGCCAGGCTATTCCGGGTCCCAGGAGAGTTTGGACAATGCTCTCAAGGACAGGCTGGGGCCGTTGGGGTGCCCAGGAGCTGCACTGATGATCCCTGAGGGTCCCTTCCAGCCCAGAATGTTCTATTATTCTGTAATTAAAGCTCTCAGGGATATATCTGGAAGAAAAAGGAAGTTGTGACAATTTCCTATTTTGCTATTAATTATTAATGCATCAATAATTTCATGCTAAAGCCTGAGGACACAGCTGAGGATGGGATACCAGGAGAAGGGATTCAGGAGCTCACAGGAACACTCAATGCCCAGCAGGATCCAGGCATCTTGTTACACCATTTTTTATCTGTCAGAAAATTCCAAGTTCCTCAAGGTGGGGAAAAGAAACTTTAAATAATGTAATAAGAGCTCTGACACCTCCCATGACTGAGGGAATGAGATCATACAAGACCTATTTGGAAAGCAAAAACTTGACACCAGTGAGCCACTGATTTGTTCCTGAACTTCTGAAAGCCAAAGAAAATTTTGGAATTACTCCAGGGCTGCCCTGTGACATCACACCCACTGCTGTAACCCCTCTGCTGCAGCCATGGAACAAATGGACAATGCTATTACCAACCCCTTAAAATTGAAAATCAGGAGCTCTGCCAGGGGAGGGTTTCCAGGACCCTCAGCAGAAATGGGAGATTGTGCAATGGCAAATCCTCCTCCAGCTCACTTTGGTGCTGCCACACATTTCTGACTGGGACAGGGCAGATTATGGTGCCAAAACCTCAGGAATTGGGACAATCCCCATGGCCCCTTGTTGGTTTTCCCAGCTTTTACAGAGACAGGGAACTGAGATGCATTTTAAAAGGTTTTATTCCATTATCAGTCTCAATGAAGGGTGAGACATTAGAGATGTAAAACTTAACACCATTCTATCTCTTCTATTCCTGGTTACAAAACCTTAGAAATGTTTTTCAGCCTATTAGCTTTTGCTACACAATGCTGCTGTTACTTCCAACACTAATCACCCATGTTTTTACCTATATTTTAACCTATATTTAACACCAACCATCTATATTTTAACCTATATTTAACACCAATCACTTATATTTTTACCTATATTTTAACCTATATTTAAAACCAATAACTTACATTTTAACCTATATTTAACACCAATCACTTATATTTTTACCTATATTTTAACCTATATTTAACACCAATCGCCTATATTTTTACCTATATTTTAACTTATATTTAACACCAATCACCTATATTTAATACAAATCACCTATATTTTTACCTATATTTTTACCTATATTTAGCACCAGTCACCTATATTTTAAGCTATATTTAACACCAATCACCTATATTTTTAACCTATATTTAACACAAATCACCTATATTTTTACCTGTATTTTAACCTATATTTAACACCAATCACCTATATTTTTACCCCACATCTGCTACAATGCATCTCTCACAGTTCTAATTCTCCAGAATATCTGATTTTTTTGCAAGGCCATCTTTTTGTTTCCAGCTCAGTCTCTCTCTCAGCAATGTGATCTCCATTCCATGGCCTCCCTAAGGCAGCACAGCTCACCTCAGAGTTTGCACACTCATGTACAAGGCTGGGTGAGCTTCCAGTCAGGTTTTGAGAATTTTACAAATCCATTTCTCCCATTTCCCTGTCCTGGGGTGCCCCAGGGCTGCTCCTGCAGCACATCTCTGTTCCTGCAGCTCGGTGGCACCAGGCTGTGAATAATTCAGAGTGAGGAGAAGGCTTTGCATGAGGGAACTTCCAGCAAGGACTTTCCCAGGAGAATGATGAAACTCCTGCCTGGAGTGAGCACATCTGTTCCTGCTGGGGGCAGCCAGCACCAGGATGTGCCTGCAGTTGCTCATTTTGGGAATTGTGCTGCCTTGCTCCTCCCTGAGCTCTGACATCACCCTGATTAAACACCTCAACAGCCCCACAGAAAAGTGTCCTTCACCCAGGTGGAATAATTGACTCATGCCAGTAAATTCCTGGAGCTGAGCAGGAATTTTGTGATTTGTCTGGGGAGATATGGAAAAAAAACCCAAACAAACAAGTAAAGGATGTGTTTCACATGTAAAATGCTCATAGATTTGTATTTTGGACTGTTTTTTGCCAAAAAAATTGAACATGATGCCTTTTTTTGGGATGATCCTGTACACAGGGCTATGGAAACACAATTCAAGTAAACCTCACTGCTGTTTGCACATCTGGGAGCTCATTTGATCCCATGCCAGGAGAGGAGATCTCTGCTGGGTTCAGCTCTCACTGTGGGCAGGGTATGAAGGAATGAAACTGGAACTTGCAGATTGCAGGGGGAGGAGGATTTTTCCTGGCCAGTAAATGAATGTGAGAGCCCTGCAGCTCTCACGCAGCGCGTGTGGGCTCTGCTCTGTCACTTCCTACTGCTCTGAAGGACTGGGGGGACAATCCTCACAATTTCTAGCTGGAAATTGAATGAAACTCTCTTTCTAACTTACAGGGCACAGCTGCAGAGCACAAGGATTCATTTGCCCCCAAATCCATTTGTTTACGAGCTATTTTAGCCACAAACTCATCACTCCACTTTCCCCTGTATTTCTGGCTTTTCCTGCCTATTCCTACAGGTGAATTGGCCAGGACAGTGCTGGCAGTGCTGCAAACAGCCCCAGTCCCTGTGTGCAGAGCTCAGGAGTGACCCAGGAGCTGGGGACTTCCTTGGATCTCCACCAGAGCTTCCCCAGCAGCAGGGAGTCAATCAAGAGTGGCTTCCACCACAAGGGACACGACTTCCTTCCGTGGTGGCAGCCACCGTGGGGTTCAGAGTGAACCCAGCACCTGCCTTGGCTTCACCTGCCACTGCCACACCCCAAACTCCTCTGATGTTACACACCTTACAAAAGAAAAGCTTTGTAAAACCCCAGCTCAAGCCTTGCTTCAGCTCAGTACAGCTAGTAACCAGCTTAAGTTACCCTGAGAAGGAATTAAGAGAATGACAATTAAATAACCTATTCTAATAGAAAAACAGTCTGCACCTGCAAAAAACCCCATAAGAATCCATGAAGAAAATATGTAAACTAACCATAAATAGAGGGGTTTAAGGAACATGCACCTTGCCCCTTTACTGAGCAATAAACTGTCAGTGAATTGTTATGAAATACAGATTTTTGGAGTTCACTTGACCAATTGGATTAACACAGATCCTTCTAATATTCCTATAAAAACATGAGCTGTGCAATAAACATTCAGCTTTCCTACATAAAAAAATCAAGGGTCCCATCTGTTTCCGTTGCAGCACTCTGAGAGCTGAGGGAAAGCTGGGCTGGCTCCCTCAGTTCTGGGATTCCTGAGGCCAGGAGAGGCAGCAGGAAAAGCCCTGCATTGCAGAACCTCCCCAGGAACACACCTGGGACAAGCTCAGCAGTTAAACATTGATATTCTTATGCAACACTTGTTTGCACCTGTAATAAAAATAATATCGACTTCAAACGTCCTGGGTCAGCTTCCTGCACCCCTAATTAATGCCTGAAATTAGGAACCATTGGAGCGAGCTCTAGTCCGGCAGTTGTAGCCATAAATACCTTTGGCAAAGGAATTCTTGTTTGCTCTGAGCAAATCAGCTTCAATCCTGATTGACATCAGTCCTGGAGAGCTCAGCAGAAAACAATTTCACCAGAGAGTGAAAGGCTAAACCAGCCCAGTACAAACCAGTTTCTGCTGTGCAGAGGGGATGGAGCACGTGGGGAGGAGAAGTTTTTCCTCAACCAGCTGAATTGATCAAACACTCTGCTCAAGGGCTCTGAGCATCCTCGGGGAAGGGCACTTCCACCCGGGGCTGCAGGGAATCAATGCCCTGCAAGGGCAGGCTGGGTGAGCCTGGCACTGCTCCCGGGATCTGGAATTGCTCCAGGGGGCTAAAACTGCTCCAGGGACCCTCAAACTGCCCCAGGGATCCTGGAACTGTTCCAGGGATCCCCAAACTGCTCCAGGGACCCTGCTCAGTTCCAGGGACCCTCAAACTGCTCCAGGGATCTCCAAACTGCTCCAGGGATCCCCAAACTGCTCCAGGGACCCAGCTAGAACCACCACAGCCCCGGGATATGGGATGTGACCCAAGCCAGCCCCATCCCTGGGGTCCCCTCCCAGCCCTGCCCAGAATTCTGCCCCAGGGGTGGCATTCCAAGGAAAGCCAAAGCTCTGACCTGCAGCAGGGCTGGGAATAACCCAGGGCAAAGTTTATTCCAGGCGGGGAGGTGGCTCCACGCCTTCGCTCACAAAGGCACAGCCAGGATTTGGGAACAGGCAGATCCTGAGCAGCCCTGGGTTCCCAGTGGCACAACTCTGTAATTACCATTTAATTACAGGGGCTGCACCTGCACTGCCCCTTCCTGACAATTAATTGTTCATGGAGAGAGAAATGGGGAGAAAGGCACCCCATAAATATTGCAAAATCTGATGCACAAATGTCTCCTTAGAGCATCTGTGGCTGAGCAGGGGAGAGAGAACTTCACTCACTTGCACTGCAGATTTATTTCTATTTAATAAACCAAAGAAAAGGAAAGATGGGGATGAAGAAACCCACACGTTCTGCTAAATAACCTTGATTTTTATGGAGGATTGAAGGTGCCATTGCCTCACACTGCACTGGCCCAGCTCAGAGCTCAGCAGAGGCACCTGGGTGGGAAATCAGAGCCCTGCAAGGCAGAAATGTGGCTGGAAGAACAAAGCTCCAAGTCCCTGGTGTAACACCACGTGTGAGAGGGTGCAGAGAGCTCTGTGGGATCCTGTGCAGCCTCTGTCGTCACTGCAGACAAACCATGAGACTCCTCACCTCCACTTCTCATTTTATATAAAAGCCCCACCAGCCCTGGTGTTGAAATCCAGCAGAGTTCAAAGCAGCTCAATGAACCTTCCTCACCACCCACTTCAGTGTCTGGGGAGGAAAATCTCAAGCCACTTCTCTTAAAAGAACTGAGATTTTCAGTTGGAAGGGGAATCCTGGTCAAAACTAAAGAAAAAAAATAAAATTGAAAATCCCCTTTGTTGTACCCTGGGGAGGGGGTGGAGTCCCCATCCCTGGGAGTGCTCCAGGAACGGCTGATGTGGCACTGAGGGCTCCTCATCCTGATCCCAGCTGCAAGGAAAACCATCCCAGGGGTGCCTGCAGCCCTTGGAGGAGGCTGGGAGCTGGGCTGGAATCCCCCAGGATCCCACTGGAGCACATGGGGGATAAAACAGGCACTATCCCAATAATTTACTTAAAATTAAATCATTTAAATTCCTTTAAAATTGAATTAATTTTAAATTAAATTAATTTTAAGTTAATTAATTTAAAATTCCAGGGGATGCTCAGGCTGTTTGCAAGTTTCCATTAATTATCAATAAATCCCAGCAGTGTGGATGCACAAACATCCAGGAGAACTCTGCCCTTCAGAAAGGTTTGGGCTGGGCTGAAAGGGAAAAGTGCTGAAATTTGCTCAAATCAGTTCAGGTTTGGGCAGCTGAAATGGCCATGCAGAGACAGGAAGGATTTTAGATTTCCTGGGGAACAGTTTATAGTCTCACCACAATTATTAGAACATGAGGCACTCAAAGTTGTCCTGACAGATCTGGGGAGGGAGAAGAAATAGAGAAAGCAGAAACAGAGAGAAGAAATAAAGAAAAAAAAAAAAAAAAAAAAAAAGAAAAATAAAGAAAGAAACAGAAAGAAAGAAAGAAAAGTAGAAACATTTATGTAAAATTTCAAAATCTACTTTTGAGCAATCTTACTTTTAGGCACTTAAAAGCAATCTGCTAACACAACCCATTCCAATCCATTTTGCCTGTGGTTCCAACCTTGATCAGTTTTGATTGAAAATTCTTCCCAAATGTTTGGATCTCCTTTCCCCTTAGAGAGGACTTTCTGGGGTAATGAAGCATTTGGTAAAAAGCAGAAAATTCCACCTTCACTCACAATTTCACTGAAAAGAAACTCCCTGGCTCTGAGTTTCGGCAGCATTTTTGGTTGTTACAAACCTGTGGAGATGTAAAACTATGCTGAAACCACAGAGGGAAAGAGGAAGCAGAGGCAGCACTTCCCAGGTAACCCCACGTGTCCTCAGCCAGGAACAGCCCAGACTGTGATGGTTTGGCAGGAGCAGAGATCCCAGCAATTCCTGGGGGCTGGAAAAGCCCTCCCAGAGCCTGGAGTCCAGTTGTGCCCAGCCCAGAGCTCTGAGTGCCACCTCCAGGGATGGGGGCTGCAGAACCCCCTGGGCATCCTTTCCTGGAATTCCTGGGAGGAATTGCTCCTGGATAACGCTGGAATTGCAGCCTGGATAATGCTGGAATTGCAGCCTGGATAATGCTGGAATTGCAGCCTGGATAACCCCGGAATTGCTCCTGGATAACCCTGGCATTGCCCCTGGACAACCCACGTGTGGCTGCCTGCAGGGAGGGGCTGCTGCAGCCCCAGCCCCAGCCTGGGTTTGTGTGTGGGGTCCCCCCGGAGCCTGGCACTGCCCCCAGGACCAGCCCTGCCATTCCCAGGGTTTGTTTGGGAATCCTGACCCAGTTTGGCTCTCTCCTTGCTCTGCTGAGCTCCCTGGCTGCCCCTCCTCGGCAGGGCAGCTCTGTGCCCATGCTGGGGTGGCAGAGGGGCAGGCAGGGCTCCCAGGGCAGCTCTGTTGTGTAATGGGCCAGGCTGGCTGCACAACTTCCCCCAGAACAGGCTGGGAGACCTGGCCTGACCTCAGAAGCCACAAGGCTGACCCTGGCTGCTGTCCCAGCAGAGGCAGCGCTTGTCATTGTCATTGTCATTGTCACTGTGTGTGCCAAGGGTGGGCACCTGTGCTTCCCCAGAGCCCCTGGGCCGGGAGAGCCCTCCCAGCCCATCACACCTTCAAACATCTCTGCGGAAAGAGCTCTGGGCTGTGCAGTCACTGCTCTCTCTGCCAAGGCATTTTACCTGAACATCCCCAGAGGAACAGAGCACCTGAAACTCACCATGTGCCATTCTCCCCTAATCTGGCTGCCCATAAATACCCAACAGCCCACAGAGGCACTCCAGAAACTAAAAAAGGCACCACTTGCCAGTTATCCCACTAAACTGATGGGAAAACAGCAGTCCCCCTCTGTGCTGCTGCTGCCTTCTGAAGGATTTAGGTGGGAAAAGACCTCCAAGGTCACCAAGTCCATTCTGTGCCAGATCCCTAGCCTGTCCCCAGCCCAGAGCACCGAGTGCCACCTCCAGGGGTGGGCACTCCAAACCCTCCTGGCAAGGCCTGAGCACCCTTTCCATGCAGCAATTCCTGCTGATGCCCACCCTGAGCCACATTCTGCATAGCTGGCACTGGTTTTACCATTACAGACCACAATAAAGAAACTGATTTTCTTTATTTGCTAAGGAAACCTTTTCAAATATAATTCCCAATGCTTCCCTTTGACATAAATCCCCACCACGTTTCCACTGGACATTGATAAATCAATTTTTGTCACATATTTTCCATGTCAGCACAGTCCTGTATCGATGGATGGTGACTGGCACGAATTTTGGATTTGGCTGATTTGGTTTCCAGGTGCTGAAGAATTGCAGTTCCCTTTCTGCTCATTTAAATAACAGAATATTTAACTCAGAATGAACAAAACCTCTGTGTCTAACTCCCCAGGTCAGGATTTCCCTCCTGTTATTTATACCTGAGACTTGGGGAATGGCCGTGGGAGTTAAAGTGGAGATTAAATACAAACAAGGAGGATTTCATTTCATAAGAAGCAAAGCTAAATGTACACAACTCAAAATTCTCATCAGTGCTTAGCTGGTGGCAAAGTAAAACATCAGAATAAAGTGTGAAGATGATTTTTTCAATAGAATTTGTAATTAGACAGAAGGCACCAATTCTCTGCTACAAACTGCAGCTGTGTGGCTTCCATCCCCCACATCCACAGCAGCCCTTCCAAAGGAAGTTATTCCTTTGGGCTTTACCCACAGTTAGTAATGGGCTTGTGGTTTCAGTCAGTTTTGGTGCTGCTGTGTCGGGAGCTCGCGGCACTTTCACAAAGCAAACCCAAACTGAAAGCACGGAAGTCCCAGCGGGTCACGTTGTCCCTGTGTCACCAGGAGCCTCTGGGCACCCCAGAGGGGGCAGAGCCACCACAGGGACAGCAAAGAGGGCAGGGAGGAGCTGTGGCCCCCCCTGCAATGAGAGGTTTTGTTCCTGAGTGCTCTCCCTGATAGGAACCTGCTCTGGGCTGGCCTTGCTCCCTGTGCCCACTCTGTCCCTGTCCCCATCCCCTCCTCATCCCTCTGATCACAGCCTGGGCTCCATTCCCACGTGGAATGTCTGAAATTCCCAACCACACCGAGTCTGTTTTTCCTTTCCATTCCCTCCACACTCCCTTCCCTCAAGGGTATCCAGCTCAACCTCCTCTGTTGTGAAGGAAATAAAAATAAAGTTGCATGAAACACTTGACTTGAATCATGTACATTGCCTGAAACTTATATACTTTACACCCATTTTTAACTTTTCCTTGTATTTAATGCCAGGCTTTGGTTTACCCTGTGTTTCATCTGCAGTGTTCAGCCAGACCCTCCCAAAGCTGGGTGATTTCTAAAAAAGCCCAAGAGAAGCTGCAGTTTATCCAAACTTTGAATATTTTCTCCAAGCTCTGACCTCATTAACACTTTTGAGGTCACTGCTGCCGCCAGAAACTTCAGCTGTGCTGCTGACATTCAAATTGGGCAATGAATGCATTTCCCACCATGACTGCAAGTCTCACTCCTGGTGGCAACAAACCTCACATGACCCAGTGCCAGTCTGCAGGGCCTTGAGATGACATCAAAACAAAGTCCTGCCAAGGCTTTTTTTAGGAAATGAAAAATTGTTCATGCCCAACCTCAGACCAAAAGAACTGAACTGGGGGAATGAACCCCAAGAACCTGCTCTGGATAAGGGGATTGGCTTTGGACACCCCTGCAAAGGGCACACAGTTCATGCCAGGAGTTAAAATGGTCTTTTTATCCCACTGCTCTTTGTCCTGGACAGCCCAGCCATGGTGGGGGGACCTCTGGGATAAGAGCTTTGGGAAGAGGGGAAAGCCTGCACTCGTGGTAAAGATGGAATGAGATTTTCTCTCACTGTGGCTGATCTGATGTTTTGGAAGAATAGGCAGAAACAGAGAGGAATGGGGACCACAGGAGAAGGGAAAGGACCTTCCACTGTCTCAGGGTGTTCCAGCCTGACCTTGGGCACTGCCAGGGATCCAGGGGCAGCCACAGCTGCTCTGGGCACCCTGTGCCAGGGCCTCCCAGGGAACAATTCCCAATTCCCAGTGTCCCATCCAGCACTGCCGGGCAGTTTTCAGCCATTCCCCCTCATCCTGGCACTCCAGGCTCCTCTGATGGGCTCTGACATTCAGAGACACCCAAACATCAGTGCTGTCCAAGCTCAGTGCATCAAGAGCTAATTTACAGCAGAAAATGGCACCGCTTCCCTCTTGCACTTCTGCAACTCCCCTCATTGTTTTAATAACCTCATTCAATCATCTTCATCTTCCCTCCAAGAATTTCACATCGACACTCTCACAGTCCCAGGGGGATTTACCAGGGCATTTGATATTGCACAATTAAAATACTGAAAGATTGAGATACCTGACTAGAGGAACACAACCACACCATTTGTTTCTGTCACGTGCTCCAGTTACAACCTCAGTCTCTTCTTTTAGGCAAATAACTTTCAAAAGGGGAAAGAAACGCAACAAAGAGTTTCCACCATTGAGGATGACATTGTGTCTTTTACCTCTGAGTCAGAAATTCACTCCCAGCTTTGATGAAGCTGCCAGGAGGAGCTTCACAGAAAGTGCAGCAGCTTCAGGGCACTCTCTGATGGATAAATCCCCATTAGAGATCAGACCAAGGGTGATCTCACTGGCAAGGCTGAAGCTCCCAATTCATCTCAGAATGAACAAGCTCCAGAGCAATTCCTTAAAAAAATGTACAATCAGTCATTTTCTTCAGTCTACTTCCCCTTTCTGTTATTTTCCCTGTATTCAGTTCAGGTTTTTGGCTGAATCAGAAGCCTCTGGGCAGTTGTGCCCCTTCCCAAGGCTCTGCTGGGCATCCACCCTGTAGCTCTCTGTGCCCAAAGGGCTGCCAGGAGCCAGAGCCTCAAGAGACCTGGCTTTGCTTCTTCTTGGGGCAGGCTCAGGGTGGATCAGCAGGAATTTATCCATGGAAAGGGTGCTTAGGCCTTGCCTAGGGAGGTTTGGAGTGCCCATCCCTGGAAGTGTCACCTGGAGGTGGCACTTGGTGCTCTGGGCTGGGGACAGGGTGGGGATTGGCACAGCTGGGATTCCATGGGCTGGGAGAGCTTTTCCCACCTCAGGGGTTCTGTGGTTTGTGTTAACACCAAACATGTGTGCACAATGTGGCCTTAACTCCATTTCTCTGAGAGAAATCAAAGGCACAAAACAACAGCTCGAGCAAAGCCAGCATCTCCTCCTTTTCCCAGAGGTTTTCCCCATTAACTGGGGTGGCACCAGGGCAGAACCAGCCCTGCAATCCCCCTCAGAGCATTGGGGGCTGCTGGAAGCACAGCAAGCCCTGTGAGGTTGGGGTTCCCTGTTCTGGGGGTGCTGAAGGCTCCTCCTGCAGAGCTCAGCCCAGGCAGGCCCAGGCAAACCCTGCAAGCCCCGAGCTCCCTCCCTGCTGCTCCTGACCCCAAACCAGGCACACCAAGCCCTCATCTGCAAGGGCTGCTCTGGAAATGCTGCATGGGAGAGGCTTCTCCTTCGCCTCTGCCTCCTGCTCACAGCCCCTTTATCCCCCTGCCTAAAACCCACCCCAGGTCAAGCTGGCCCTGCTTTGCCAGCCCTGGGTCAGCTGTTGTGGTTTTCTCATCACCCAGCAGCAGATCCCAAACAAACACATCCCCAGCTTTGCTTTTACCAGTAGGAACATCCCAAACAAACACATCCCCAGCTTTGCTTTTCCCAGCAAGAACATCTCTGCAACCATTGAAAATCTCACCAGGGTTAATGTAATTAACCCTCCCCATCTCTCCCCTGCTGCTCTCTGCATCCCCCAGCTCAGGCCCTGCTCAGCTCCTGTCCCCCAGCATTCCCAAGGCACAGTCTCAGTTCTGCAATGTTTCCAGGCTCAGGCAGTTCTGACAAAATCAGCGTGGTTTGAGGAGGAGAAAAACCCACATACACACACGAGCACAAAGCCATGGCATCATCTTCCTGAGGTGAGCAGAAATTCCATGTCTGCTCTCAAGGGTTTATGAGAAAGAAACCCTTTTCATTGAAAAAGCTTCTCGTGGAGACTCATTTCAAACAGAGAGTGAAATGAACTCTCATGTTCTGAATCCTCAGAGCTCAGATTTTGTCCCATAAAATTTTCCAGTGTGGAGGTGGCTGTCCCAGGCCCAGCATGTCCTGAACCACAGCCTGCAATGACTCTGGAGCTTTTTTGGTGCATCCCACAGGCTCCAGACATTGACACTTTATATTCTCTCTGCCCCAACAACCTTTGATTAGAAGGTACAATATCCAAAAGTGGCTTTAAAATACCAAAATAACTTATTTAATGGTATTTTTTTAAAGCTTCAATTTCTTCACATTATTGCTTGTCATGAAGTGGAGAAGTGGGGCAGGGGAGCACTGACAGGTGAATCCTTTCCCTTAAATCTTCTCCTGCTTTTTACTAAATTGAAATCCAACTTACCCAGGTTGGAAGTCTAGCCTTGCCTTGGGGAACTTCTCTGGCAGAGCACCAAGGAGGGAGCTCTGCTAGAAACAGGAAATTTTGGGTCTGGGCCAACCAGAACAACATTTCTGGGTCTGAGAGTCTCAGGAGGGCCCTGAACCAAAACTATCCCTCCTCACACTCCCCTTTAACTCCTCCTTTGCCCCAAATTTGGGCACCACATGATGTTCACCTCCCCCAGACGGGGTGGGTTTGGAGCACCTGTGTCCTGTTATCCCCGAGCCCTGGGAAGGGAAATGCAGGGCAGAGTTTCCACACAGAACACAGCAACACAAACAGGGTACAATGAGGTTAAAGAGAATATTTTAATAAAATAAAAGGGCAAAGCAGGAAAACCTTGGATTCCTCCCTTTGGCTGCTGATGCTCGAGGGCTCAGCCACTAGAGGGAAATGTAAGATCAGGGAAAAGGGAACTTCACCCTCTCCAGCTGGGGCTGGGTCTTCTTTCCAAACTTCAGAGTTCAGTGACAAAACGTATTTGGTTATTTTGAAAACCGGGTGAAGTTAATTAGGAATTTCGGGACCTCTGGGACCAGCTTCATTACAAAAATTTAAAAACCTAAATCTTCGGCAGGAAATTGAAGCTCTGGGAAATGGTCAGCTGGTAAAAATGGTGCAAAGGGAGCAGGGAATGAATCCTGAGCACTTTTCCCTGACTGGAGGAGAAGAAAGGAGAAGATTTGGTGCCAAGCTCGAGGTGCTCCAGGTCCCTGACCAGCACTGTCCCCCCAGGGCTGCAGCTCCTCTCCTTTGCAGGAAACCTTGCTCCAGGAGAAGGAAACCTCTCTTTGGCCAAACTGGGAGTGATCCAAGGCTGAGCAGAGTGGGATGAATTCCTGGTTTCCTCCTGTCCCCACAGAGCTGGAGTGGAGCAGCCTGTGCCAAACGTCCCAGCATCTGTCCTGTGTGTGTTTGTGAGCCCCAGGAGCAGCCTGGGGTGGCACCACTGAGGTGTCCTCAGTGCTGCCCCTGGAGGGATGAGGGATCCTCTAGTGCCCCACCTGCATGAATTTCAGAGGGAATAAATGCAGCATTCCCGTGGAACCCATAGAAACCTCAGGCTGCATTCATGCAGAGCTTCTCTCATTTAATCACAGCTCATGGCTTGGCATTGCCCCACCAAGCTTTTCAGGTGCAGTTTGTCTCCTTCTCCTTTCCATTCCTCTCCAGAAAATTAGAAATCTGACATGGAAGTGTTTTCTGCTGCTCTGTTTCTCCCAAGAAAGGGATGGGACCAAGGATGTTCCTTCACGTGGCTCCCTGGGCAGGACAAGGAGCATTGAGCTGTTCTAGTGAGGGAAAAGCTGGCCAAGGACAGGTGAAACACAGCCTTAACCCCAGCACAGGAGCTCCCTGGGGAGCAGAAACACCACAGGGGAGCTTCTCTGGCATTGCTGTGATGGGCAGAAAGTTCTCTTGTGCTGGGGCATCCCCTGGCAAGAATCCCCAGCAGCTCTGGTGCCTTGCAGAGGGAGTGGGGTAAGGGAACCAGAGAGTTTCCTCTTTAGATGAGCACTCCAAGCCAGGAGGGGCAAGTGAAGGTGACTTCTCCTTTGGTCTGTGCCCAGTGATCGATCCTTGTGCTCAGTGGTCAATTCCTGTGTTCAATAATCAGTTCCTGTGCCCAGTGATCAGTTCCTGTGCTCTGTGATCAATCCCTGTGTTGTCCCTTGTTCCCTGTGCTCAGTGATCAATCCCTGTGCTTATTAATCAGTCCCTGTTTTCAGTGATCAATCCCTGTGCTCAGTTCCTGTGCTCAGTGATCAATCTCTGTGCTCAATGATCAATCCCTGTGATCAATCCCTGTGTGTTCTCCCTCATTCTCAGTGCTCAGTCCCTGTGCCCTGTGATCAATCCCTGTTTTCAGTGCTCAGTCCCTGTGCCCTCTCCCTCTCTCCCACACCAGCCCTGTTCCTTTCCCTGGGCCCAGCCCATCCCTGCAGGAGCAGCTTCCTGGCCAGGATCTCTCTCTCCTTGTTCCCTGCATGGAGCCCCTCTCAGAGCTGGGGCAGCAGGAGATGCACAGGAGGGTTTGCTTGCACTGAACCCTCTCAGAGCTGGGGCAGCAGGAGCTGCACAGGAGGGTTTGCTTGCACTGAACCCTCTCAGAGCTGGGGGCTGCACAGGAGGCTTTGCTTGCACTGAACCCCAGGGACATTCCCAGCTGCAGCAGCCACATCCAGCAGCTCTATCCCCACAGGGCAGAGCTGCTGACATCTCTCTCTCTCCTGCTGATCCCCTGCCAAACATCAAAAGCACTTTTCATGCAGAGCAGCTCAACAAAACTGACAGTGTGAAGGGAGGGAGGCCACGGATGAATGAGAATGGCACAAGATCTAAAACCCACTTGGAGCTGTTGAATTCCCCCCAAGGAAGCAGGGAAAGCTGCTTCTGCTTATTCTGGTTCATTTGGTTCTGTTCTTCAGCTTTTTCCCTTAAAATCTGCATTTTGCTTTAAGGCAAAGCTGCAGAAATTGGAGCTGGTGCTGAGCAATTCCTCTGCTCCCCTTCTCCTCGGGCTCATTTGGTTTGTTTGTTGTTATCTCCTGAGCTCCTGTCAGCTCAAAGGGAGCAAAGGCATTGTCAGCTTTTAATTTCCTCACATGGACACTCCTCTTCCAAAAACCACAGAAAGCAGCTTGGATTTTAAGGACAGAAATGGCAGAAAGGAGCAGTTGTTATGTTCTGTAACATTCTCCCTCAAAATCCCCTCATTCCTCACCAGCCCCTGCAGACTATTTTCCCTCGTGCTGTTTGATTGGGAAAAAAAAACCTCTAAACTATTCCTAGTCACTTGAGAAAATAGCTGGCTGTGTATTTTGGGCATTGATGTAAAAGTGATGTACATTTTCCATCCCTCCACTAACCCCACCCTCATCCCAGAGCCACACAGGGGTTTCTGCCTCTTCCTTCTTCCTCTGCTCTTTATGGGACATCCTGAAATTTTTATTTTTCTCAGGGCTGCTGGTACCACTTGGAAAGCTCAATTAACACAGGAATTTTTTTCCTTGTGCCCAAGGATTTTTTCCTGGGAATTTGTCTCCCCTTCAAGCCCTTTTAGTCGTGGTTTGGTGAGTGCAACCTCTGCACCCAGGAAGTTTCACACACTTCTGCAGATGGATCATGAAACTGAAACCTGCTGGGCTTTGTGCATCAGGGAGGAGCAGAGCCCCAAGAAATGGCCCAGACAGAGGCTGGGGTGATAAGTGGGGTCTTACCTGTCTGTGATTTTAACCTAGAAAATTCCTTCCCTATTGGAGGGAGCGAACATTTGGGAAGAACAAATGGAAAGCTGTGGAAGTGCAGGAAGGTCTGGAGTCAGGAGGAGATTGAGCTAATACCAAACTTTGAATTCTTCATTAATACAGGATGAGGTACTGAAAAATCTCAGTTTGAGCATCTCAGTTGGAAAAGAACAGGAGCAATCTGCACTTCTGTGTGCCTTTAGACACTGCAGAGCTGAACCTGGACAGGGACTTTGGAGATGCTCAGAGGCTCCTCTCTCCCTCCCTGTCTGCATTTGCACTGCACTGACCCTGTCTGAAGGACACTGCCACTCCTGCTGGGATGGACCAAGCAGGGCTGTCACAATAAGCCTGAAATATAATTTCTAACATCCTCCTTCCTCCTGCTGGTGCCTCCTGGAATAAAGCTGTGGTTAGTCAGTCCTTCCCTCCAGGGACACGAGGTGCCAGCACGGGGAAGGTGATTTACAGAAGGAGATGAGAAAGGTTGAATAAATGTCTCATTTAGGGCCTGATTGTGCTATTGTTATTCATGAAGAATCATTGCTTATTCCCACCAGGACCTACTGCTGGATTAGCCTTGGCCTTAGCAGAAAAGGCCTTAAAAAGTGAATTTTGGCAGGAGAGAGCTCCTCTGCAGCGCAGCAGGGCCGAGCTCTGCTCAGGTCCAGGGGAGCCTGGACTGTCACAGCTCCCTGGGAGCCCCTGCATGGGCTGGCACCTCCTCAACAGAGCATCCCCAGCATTCCAGGGGGAAATGAGAGGAGCTGGTGGAGCTGGGAGTGCTCCTGAGTCATCCCTGCAGGTGCTAAACCATATCTGACTGCTCCAGTCAAGTGATTGCTGCCATCACCTCTCACCTGAAAATCCATCACTGATGGATGGATGCTGGGAATTCAGCTCCCCATTGCCCTCAAATGCCTCTGCATTCAGGCAGCAGGGAAACATTTCTTCTTTTTTACTCTCTGAGCATGAAACTGGGGAAGATTCTGAAGCAGCAAAGTCTGTGGCAGCAGCTCTCACAGAGCCCAGCCAGGCACAGCCTCCGTGGCTTTCCTGAAGCAAGGAAGCTCTGAAATCTCAGGGAAGGAAAAGCCCTCCTTGCAGGTTCATTAAGGCCAGTGCTAATTGAGCTTGTGGACCTGGAGCTTGGATTCAGGTGGGGATGGAACAGAGGACAGGGAACGGCCTCAGACTGGGCCAGGGCAGGCTCAGGGTGGGCACAGCAGGAATTTCCCCATGGAAAGGGAGCTCAGGGCAGGCTCAGGGTGGGCACAGCAGGAATTTCCCCATGGAAAGGGGGCTCAGGGCAGGCTCAGGGTGGGCACAGCAGGAATTTCCCCATGGAAAGGGGGCTCAGGGCAGGCTCAGGGTGGGCACAGCAGGAATTTCCCCATGGAAAGGGGGCTCAGGGCAGGCTCAGGGTGGGCACAGCAGGAATTTCCCCATGGAAAGGGGGCTCAGGCACTGGAACTGCCCAGGGAGGGTTGGAGTGCCCATCCCTGGAGTGTCCAAGGAAGGGCTGGAGGTGGCACTGGGGGCTCTGGGCTGGGGACAAGGTGGGGATGGGGCACAGCTGGGACTCTTTTCCAACCCCAGTCATTCTGGGATTCTGGGATTCAGCAAGAACAAAGAGGAGCCTTCAACAAGTAAAAATCTCTGGGCATGAGGCCAGGAAAATGAGTGCGTGTGATCCCTGTGCCATCCCTGCTGCAGGCACAGAGCCAGCCCTGGCTCACTCTGTGACACTTTGCTGGGACGCCCCAGGTGTGCTGGGACAGCCTTGCTGGGGACAGCCTTTCGTTTCTGCTGAAATCCTGGGGAGGAATTTGGAAGATTCCCACAGGACTTTACAGCTCTTTTATAGAATTGAATCAGCCCTGTGAGGTGTTCTTCAGTGGGGATGTTCCAGAGCAGATGGACACAATCCTGTCCCTGATTTCTGAGATGTTCTGGAGATGTTGGACACAATCCTGAGCTCTGGGATGTCCCAGAGTTGGACACAAACCTGTCCCTGGGCTCTGGGATGGCCCTGCTGACACCTGTGGGTCCCTCCCAGCCTGAGCCCTCCTGCCATTCTGTGGGCAGAGAGAACCACACTGATCTCCAAAATATTTTGCCAAATTGAGCAGGAAGAGCTCAAGAGAGACAGGGACCAAATTCCTTGTCAGGTGTTGAAATTTAATTTTTTCAATTTATCTCAGACTTAAAAAAACCCAACAGGACAACAAGGGAGTTTTTATAGTGAGGTTTCTTTGTTTCCTCTGCTGCTGCTCTGCTGTGATTTAAGAAGTTTTTAATCTCAGCTGCTCAGTGCTGTCAGAGCCAGCCAACAGCAGCCCATTCCCATGGAAATTCTCCTGCCTGGAGTGTGGAGCCAGTCCAAGCCTGGCAGGAGCAGGGAAGGACTCACAAAGACTCAGAGAAATCCCAGGTTATTGGATTTGCTAACTCATTGCACTTTCATTTGCTAATTAACAAGCTCCAAGGAAGAAGAAAAGCCACCACCAGTTAAGATTCTGACCCCCTGCTGCTCTTGTTTGCTGTTTATTGGATAGAACCCAAATTTCTCCGTGGTTGCTGAGCTGAATTTTGGAGCTGTGGGTCAAACTCTTTGAGCAGGGCCCATTCTGAATTCTCCATCCTGCAGAACCCTTCGTGCAGGGCTGCAAAGCTGTCACTAAACACGGAATTAAACATTCCCTTCAGTCACACTGCACATTTCCCTGCCAGGAATCAAATTCCGCTTTCCTGGGAGATGGGATGCCCAAGGAACTCAGTGGAGGCCAAGGAACACCTGAATCATTCCTCAGGGAGAAAAAACCAGCTGATCTGCAGCTCAGCAAGAGCACACAGGTCACAATTAACAATCTGTGTATTAACGAGGGAATTTTAGCCCTGTTGGCATTCAGAGCTCACTGGCTCCAAGTGAACTCTGTTCCTCCCAAGCTGAGCCTTTGCAAAGCTGCAGAAAACAGGCAGGAGGTGCTTTTTGTTCCTTTTTTCCCCCACAGCTGCTCCGTGCTTTGCTGTGAAATCTGCCTGAGCCATCTGGACCTGTGTTTCCAAAGTGCCCCTTCAGAGGAACACTCAGGCAGGTTTTGTTTTTCCAAATCCACCAGAGCTGGTCCAAAGGAACAAGTGAATGTGCAAGGAGGAAGCTGGGCTGCACATCAGAGCAGCCCTGCTCTCTGGGAATCCCACCCAAGGCCAGAACAGCTCTTGGAGGGATAAATCTCCCTCAGAGCTCCCTGCCAGTAAAATTAGGTGTGAGTTACTGATGGACTGAGTCACTGAGCAGACTGAGGGCTTGAAATGTTCTCCTGTTCTTAGATGGAAAATGATTTATCAATTCAGAATATTTTTTACTTAGGTGGCAGAAGATGTTTCCATAACACTTGAAATGAAAACTGACAATGGGTTGATACAGAAATACAAGATTTTGCTTGAAACTCAGATTAATTCCACTCCTTGGAGTGGAAAACTGCAAAGCCTTGGTTCCCAAAGCCCAGATTCCTTGTGAAAATCCCAAGATCCATTAACAGCTTGCAAGCTGTGCAGATCCTGTTGGAACAGCTGGGATCAGTCCCTGAGCTCCTGAGCATTTTCAGTAAAATTCTGGGCTTTCAAAAAGGCTCTGAATAATGGCACTGGTAAATACTTTACAGTCAAATGATAACAAAGGTGTCCATTTCTAGAAGGACCCACCCAGCATTTTTTGGGGTGCGAGCTCTGGAGCAGTTTGGGACAGGGAACAGGAGGAGCTTCCAGCCCTGGGTGTGCAAAGGCAAAACCAGGATTGATTTTGGCACCAGCCCTGGATTTGGGTGGAAAAGGCTTCCAGAGAGGAGGTCTGGAGCAAATCCTCCAGGACCTTCTGCCTGGGAATGGTTCTGGTTGCATTTCTGGCTGTTTCTGACGAGAAATAAAATCTGGCAACAACCAAAATCAGCTGCTGCAAGGAACTTCCTGGGGTTTGGGTGCTGTAAAAACCCTCCTGATAAAATGAGACACATCATTTTTGGACCTTGTGGTCCCAAACCCTGTGGTGCTGCTGAATCCTTCCCTTGCTTGGCCTCCTGAGGGTTCCTGGAGGTTCCCAGGCCTTGGGAACAGCTGCAGACACATCTGGGACAATCCCTTCCTTCCCTGCACTCTCACAGGATTTCCTTGCAGGCTGTAATTATGGGATTTTAGGTCCCTTCCAGCCCAAACCATTCCATATCTGTGATATGGAACAAGAAATTGGGTACAAAAATGGCTTTTTGAAGCCCCCTTTGGCCACGATGGAAATCAGGATATTTCACTCCTTTCCCCCCCTCCTTTCCATTTCCAAATGTTCTTAATATGTACTCATTTCTTGAGTTCTAACTCTGTAAAAATGCCTCAACAGATGAAATCAGACCCAGGTTAATGAGACAAGGCAGAGCCAAGGAATTCTAGAGACAATACAGACACAAGTGTCTACTTATTGCAGCCAGGAGTCATTTTCTTGTTTCCCTCTGATGGATTGAGGGCTTTTTCCCCTGATCACAATTGAGTGTAGAATATGTTAGATTGAAATTAGAATATATTAGCTTGCAGCACCCCTCAGTTTATTGTTAGGATGAGATTGTTAAGCAGTGATTCAGATTGATGGGTTTGCAGCAGAACCTGCTGCAGGATGGAGAGGCAGAGGGGAAATAAGAAACAATTTTAAAGGGAAAGCATTTCTCCTCAGCAGCTCAGCAGGCAACAGAGGAATTATTTAAACCATTCCCTAATCTGGAATTTATAGTCCCTCCTAGGGCTATTGAGAAAAAATGACAAGAAGGATTTTAAAGGACAAGAATTGATTTTAACTGCTAAAGTTTGCCTTTAGGATGTGCCCTTCCCACAGCACACTCAGGATTCAGACAGACTCTGTCCTGTGACTGTCCTGAGATAAACATTTCTCAAAGTGCATTTAGCCAAGCTTTCTTCAGTGCCCCCCAGCTCAGTGAGTTTCTCTTTCTCCTCCCAGTGATTTTAACAATTTAAATGTAGTTTTTCCCATTGAAAATGCTGATTTAAGTAAAACCTAAAAACTTCTGTAAAGTTAGGAAATCTATCCTTGCACGTCTCAGTGTGGGTTAAAAATCCATTTTGAGATGATTCTGGGTTTTAAAGCCAGTTTAAACCTGATTAATGGAAAAGCAGACAGATCTAGCACACAACCAGCTCTGCCCACAGGCAAACAGCACATCAGAGGTTTGTCCATCCAGTTGTTCCCTCTCATCCCACCTCTCCAGCCCCAGGAACTCCCTCACTCCTTCTTCATGAACTGCAGCAGGAGGAAACATCAGCCTGAGCCAAACAACAAACATCTGGATTGCTCATGGCCCCAGCAATGCTCACCAGGATCAGCCACTAACCGTTCCCAGAAGAATTAGATTTACAATGTTTTTCTTCCTAATGCTTTTTTCTTTTCCATCTAAAACTTGTGTTAATGGATTAAAGCCTAATAAATAACATCTCCTGGAAGTGATGATTAATCAGTTATGAGTTCCTCAGACCTCTTGGTTGAGCAACTGAAGGGAAAGGCCTCAAAATGCTGGGTTTGAGCTGAGCTCTGCTGCTACCGGAGGTTCCTTTGGCAGAACCCCTGTGCAGGTTAAACTCCAGCTGCAGGAGAGCTGCATTGCTCAGGGAACCACAGAAAAATGCAATTATCAGGTTGGAAAAGCCCTGCAGGGTCACTGAGCCCCAGCTGTGCCCAAAGCCCACCCTGTCCCCAGCCCAGAGCACCGAGTGCCACCTCCAGGGATGGGGATCCAGCCCTCCTGATTTGCTTCACAGGACAAGCTCTGAGAATTTTCCATTCAGGAGTCAGAGTAGTTCCATATTTTCTGCTTTGAGATGTTTTGCTGTCATACAGCTAAATATATCCACTGAACACAGGAATTACTTTGAACAACAGAAACATTTAATCACTTAAATGATAAAAATGCTCTTTTCTGTCACTCTCCTCACCGCACAGAAATCAGGGTTGGAAAGGACTTTAAAGCTGAGGAGTTTCTCTCCTTTACAAATGAAGTCTCTTGGCCTTGCAAGACTTTTCCTTGCATTACATTTACTGCTGGCTTATCCCAAAGGAGATAAAGGTGTCATAAATTATGGAGTCCCAGCACTTAGTCTGGAGGATAATTGGTGGAGTCTCCTGTGTCAAGAAGATTTTCCCAGCCCTGTCACCAAAATGTCTGAGGGATTAATCATCAATCATTAATCATTCATCAGCACAGCAAATACCAGAAATAGAAGCACACCAGGCTTTGCTCCTTTTTTCACTCTTTCTGTTGATAATGCAAAGTAATTGACATTAAATTATTTGACAGACACTGATTGTGCCTTGTGGTTGTTATGAATCAGTGTTCCCAGTGCTCCCAGTATTCCCAGTGCTCCCAGATCTAAGGCAAATCCTGGCTCTCCCAGGAGAGACTTCCAGGTTTTAGGAATGGGACAATGTCTGACTCTCCCTGTGTATTTCATATATAAATTTAAAAATATTTTAAACTATTAAAATATAAAATAATAAAAATATAATATTAAAAATATACAACGATAAAATATAATATTAAAATATAATTATAATGCTATAATAAAAATAAAAATGTATTTTCTAATAATTTACTTTCTAAATATCGACTATTTATATTTATAAAATATAAATATAAAATCTATTAAAATATGAATGTAAAATATTTTAAAATATAAAAAAATATTTTAATATATTTAAAACTCCTCCCACTGGGGGGCTGTGCTCTCTACCATCATCACAGGAATTTATCAGTGCCAGGTTTGAGCACTCCCAGGTCAAAGCAGTTAAAGGGAGAGCCCAGAACCCCTGAGCACCCTGGGCTGGCTGAGCTCCCTCAGTGACTCCCAATAAATGCCAGCAGAACAGCTCAGCTAAGGCTGGAACTGCAACCTAATGCCCAGAAATTCTCTCCTTTAAAGTGCATATTCCCCCTGTTAATTGAAGAGCAGGCCCTGGGAATAAGCAGGTAATTGGTTGTGGCTGTAAATGATTTATTGGGCATTGTGATCAACAGCACAGCGCTTGCTGCTCTCAGCCCCTCTCTCCCTGTTGCTCCTGCCAGGATAATTGGCCTTGCTTGCAAATCTGTGTGGGTTGTACAAGATGATCTGTTAATGCTGGCAGATGAAATGGCATAAAATGAGAGGTGCTTTCAGGAACTCTTGAAAGTGCAGCTGTAAACACCAGACAGTGCCCTGAAGGGAGAGTCTGGAATTTCAGGATTTTTCACTGATCCTAAAAGCTTCCCCGTGGTTTCAAGTGAAGGGTTGTGACTCAGGCAAGGATTCACCCCAAATCACTTCAGGTCCCCCAGGCTGTGCCAGGAATTGGCGCTGGGGTTACCCGGATCCAGGTGAGGCACAGAGCAAACACAAACACGGAGACAGGAGAGCTCCCCTGATCAGCTTCCCCTTGTGAGCTGCTGCTTCCAGCTGCCCCACTGTGAAACCAGACAGGGGAGATGGAAGGGGGTCCTGGCCCAGAATGCTCTCAGGAAATGCCTTTGCTGCATTATCTGCTGCACTCAGGGTGGCTCTGAAAGAGACTCCACCGCAGCTCTGGGGAAAGGCACATTGATTTAGGGGAGAAAAGAAAGGAGGCAAATATGTTCAGAGGGTTATCCAGGGCCTTTTTCACTCATCTTCCTGTGTGCTTTCATGAGACCCAGTGAAGGGCTGGGAACCAGGGCACAGGGTGACAGGAGGGGCCCGGGCAGCCCAGAGGGAACCATCCAAGAGGAGACTGAGAGTCTGCACTGGGCAATGTCCCATAAATACCCTCTGCCACAGAAACCCAGTGACCACCCTGCCCTGAGCACGGCTGAACATGTTCTCCCACGTGCTGCCCGCCCACGGCTCTCCAGAGCAGCTTTCCAGCTGTCCTGGCCCTTTCCTGTTGTGCAACTCCAGCTGAAGGGTCAGGAATCACTGTTAGGGAAGAGCAGAAAATCCCAGATGCTGTCAGGAATTGGGAATTATTGTTGGGGAAGAGCAGAAAATCCCAGATGCTGTCAGGAATTGGGAATTATTATTAGGGAAGAGCAGAAGGTCCCACATGCTGTCAGGAACTGGGAATTCTGGGCAGAGCACCCACAAGTCCCAGCTCTGGTGGAGCACTCCTGGTTTCTCAGCCCAATACAGAATATTTTCAGCTGAATTATTTCATGGGAAACATGAATACAAATGTGCCACATGCCAGGGAAGCTGATGGATTTGGTGACAGTCCTGCAGGTGGAAAGGAGAGTCCTGGAACCCAACTTTTCTGCAGTTGTTTCCAGTTATTCATTGAAAACTGCAGGCTTGCACGTGGAAAATCACCAAAGCTGCAACACAACTTCATCACCAAACTACCTTCTTTCCCCTCTCATTTTTAGAATGTATTTGAGGATTTGGATCAATCCCAGGAAATGAAATCCTTGTGTGTCCCCAAAAGATGGAGCAGCAGTTCTCAGGGCGCATCTACACCCCAGGAATAAATGCTGTGTTTATCCTGGGGGCCCACAGAGCCCCTCCTGCCCTGCAGACATCCCCAGAGGCACAAACTGGATTATTATTCATGAGCTGAACCACACAACTCAAATCTTTCTCTGCCAACTTAAGAAAAAACCCCAAGGCCATCTCTCCCTAACCACTGTGATTATAATGCAGTTCCAAATTAGTGCATCAAAAGCCAATAAAAGGACATGAACAAGACAGGCTGCCAGCCCAGAAAACCATAAATCCATGGAAAATAGCACTGCTCAACAGCTGGCCAGGTTTCATTTTCAAATAAACAGGAGAACGTGTCACCTCTTGTTCTGCTTAGCATTGATTTAATGCGTGAATTTTCATTTCAATCATTTCATTTCCAGAACTTTTAGGTCCATCAGAGCTCAGGCAATCCTGGGCTCAACTCACCCAGGGATTGATCTGGGGCCACTCTACCAAACAGATTAATTGGGGATGATTGATTGATTGATTGATTGGTTGGGTCCTGCCTGCTGCACACACTAATTCTGGACCATTTAAAGCTCACAAGGTTTTCTGTTGGGATTCATTGACTTCCCAGGGTAATAAAATCATGGCTGGGTGTTCAGCCAAGAGCACAGAACTGATGGAAGGAAGGAAGGGGAGACTGAAATCATGTCAGAGTGGGAAGTGAGGAGTTCCTGCTCTGTTCCTGCTCAGATTTTACCACGGGAAGGAAAGGGGCAGCTGGGGACAATGTGGGAACTGTCTTGAGTTTGTGGCTTGGCAGCATTTGCATCTTACAAATTACATGAAACATGAAATAACAACCAGAAAATAATAACCACAAAATAACAACCATGAAATAAGAGCCACTCTCTCCTCAGCATTCCCCAGGGCTTGCCAGGATCTGGATGTTGGAGAATAATCCCATTTCCACAATAAACAGGTGAATCTGGAATATCAGCCCTGGGTGTGTGATGTTTGGGAACGCATCCAGCTCTCTCTGCTGGAATCTGTGGATTTATTTTCTCTCAGGGACCCTGAACCAAAGCCTTTCCATGCTCAGGCTGGGGGTCAAGGTTGGTTTCAGAGCTGATTTCAGGCTCTGCTCCTCAGAGGCCTCCTTGGAAGGTGATTTCTCTCTCCATGCAGCTCTCCACAACCTCCTGCCCCAATTCCAGCTTCCCACCCCATCTATTTTTGGAAAAACCACTCCAAATTCCACCAAATTACTCAAAGGAGCTGATAAATGCCCAGAGAAAAAAGCATTTCTGCTCAGAGCTCCAGCCTGGAAACTCTTCAGCTTTTCCTGCCACAACTCTTTTTTCTGCCCCAGCCCCTGGCTCCTCATTTTCCTCTCCCAGCAGAGTCAAACATTCCCTGTTCAGAGTTTGGGTCATGCTGAGAATTCTCTTCCACTGCTTGGAGTTCATTGGAAATGGAGCCCATCACCTGGCACACCCCTGCCTTCCCAGTTACACATCCCTGCAACTCCAATTAAACTGTTAATTGATGTCACTGCCCTCAAATTACCAGCTACAAATAAAAAGGGAAAATGCAGGAGATTCAGAACTAATAAAAAAATAGCAGCAGGTTTTCATTTCCAGCCTGGTGTTTGTATCCTTTCAGGACAACTTTATTACCCTGGCTGGGTGCCCAAGAAGGGATGCCCTGATTTATTTTATTAATGATCCCATTGTCTTGGTGTGCTCTGAAATTGGGACACTTTCTCAAGCAAAGGCTGAACAACCAAGTATTAACAGGACTCCTGAGGCTGCCTTAGATGCTGGGGCTGGAATTCCTCAAAGCCTGACAAAAAGGAAAGTTGCTCAACCTCTTCCCCTATAAAAACCCTCTTTGAAGGAAAAATAAATCTTGCACTTGTCTTGTGCAAGTCAAATTAATTTTCTTTTCTGGTTTATCAGGTTGATTATTGCCCATCCTGTTTCTCTGTGGCTGCTCAGGAGTGGAGGGAAGCCCAAGAAGGAGGTGGACAATGGATATGGATCATAAAGGAAGGTCCAGGCTGGTGAAAACTCCTTTAATTACATAGAAGTGCTTTTAAATTAATTGTATAGAGAACATAGAGGACCATTCAGCTCATGGACCTTAGCTGGGCCTCAGGGCGAGCACAAATAGCTCAGGATCCTGCTGGGAATCTCCTGGAGAGCCTGGAGCACAGACCCTGCCCTGGTTCCCAGCGAGGCTGGGGCAAACTCTGCTCTCCCACCCTGGCCTGGCCTCCCAGAGCTCCCTCCCCTCAAAGAGGACATTTAATTATAGCTGGGTATTGGATATTTAGTTATAGCTGGGTATTTAAAGTCCAGGAGAGAGGAAGGAGGGGAGAAGCAAAGAGCTTTAAAGATAAAACAATGCCCTTTTGTTTATGTTTTTAATATGGGAATTCTCCTGCCTTGCTCTGAGTAACTCTGATTTAAAGGGAACATCTGGATTTAAAACAAACCAGGAGGAGGATCTGGGAACAAACATTGGGAAAATGGGAGAGATGGGACTAAGGAGAGTTTCCCAAAGGACTGTCACAGGCAGGGAGCTGAGGTGGCACTGCTGATTTACCCAGGGAATTGTTTGGAGACCAGGGAATGAAAAGCAGGAATAGAATTAAACAAGTGCTGGGAGGGAGGTGCTGCTGACCACAGGCATGGGAGGGGTCTGTGAAGGACAAACCAAAGGTTTTCCATGGAAATGTGCCCTGTTGCAGGTGTCACTGCTCCACAGCATCCACCCCGCACAGGGAGGGCACAAACCCTGCCCTGGGGCTGGGATTCCTTTCGGGAGGGACTGGAGCTCACACTGAACATTTTAACTTAAACATCTGTAAGTTGCCATTAATGGGAATCATGGATCACAGTATTGGAGTGGGAATTACACAAAGTTCATGTTGCCTTTCTCTTTGCCAATGAAATTATTGGGAGTAATTGGCTGAACAAGACCTTCCTCAATCATCTCACCCACCCCACCACAGAGGTTACTCTGCTGGAATTCACTAAACTGTCCCTGCCTTTGCATCCTGGTAATAAATTGCAGGAGCTGACAATAAATAAGTTTCAAAAATGGGCACAAACCTGCAGCACTGGGGAGTTACAGGCTGGGAACACAACACAGACCATTTCACAATAGAGTTGCTGTTGCAGAACCATAAAATTATTATTAAAATTTTATCTGGGTGCCTTTATTCTCCTTTCACCTCTGCTACAAAGCATCAGAAGCAGATGCAATAAACAGGATGAATATTTATCCCCTTAGTTCCTTTATCAATACATGGACATCAACCTTTCTAATAAAATTACAACACAAACGTGATTAAATCCCAAGATATGAAACGATGCAGACAGTGATTGCTGTGTGCACAATGCTGGGCCAGATGAGAACTTCAGGTCTCAGAACTTCAACCTGAATTTTATCCAGAATTAATTTCCTTTAATGACATTCAATCACACCCTCAGCAGCTCCAGTTGGGTTCCTCTATGGTTGGGAGGCTCTGATAATCAGTTTGCAAACACCTCTTGCACTGGAAGAGTGAAAATGGGCAGCTTCCCCTCCTGATAACAGCAGAGACCTAAATTTGTCCATTGGGGTTTCATATTTATATTATTTATCAGCTCCTGATGAATTCCCTTGAAGGGGAGCAGCTCATTTCACAAATCCAGCTGGAGGAGGAGGAGGAGAAGGAGGAGGAGAAGGAGGAGGAGAAGGAGGAGGAGAAGGAGGAGGAGGAGGAGGAGGAGGAGGAGGAGGAGGAGGAGGAGGAGGAGGAGAAGGAGGAGGAGAAGGAGGAGGAGAAGGAGGAGGAGAAGGAGGAGGAGAAGGAGGAGGAGAAGGAGGAGAAGGAGGAGAGCTCAGCTCAGTTGCCTGGACTGGGCCTTGCCCATCTAACATTCCACAGCATTCCCTCCAAGGTCTGGGTCCTTGTTTGGGGCTGGAATCAGTTCAGGGAGCAGAAGCTGGGGCCTGAGCAAAGCCAGGCTTTGTGGGAGCAGCTCATCCCTGCCCCTGGAATCCCAGGAAAGGAAAGGAGTGCCCAGGGCCTGCTGGTTTAGCCAGAGCTCCCAGGCACAGACAGGGCAGTGCAGCCTAAGGGAGCAAAGTGTCCTTTGGAAAACCTCCTGAGAAAGCTGCACCAGCTCCTGCTCCAGCCCCATGATTATCCTATGGAATTTTGCTGCCCAAAATAACCCAAAAAGGGTCAGAGGCTGAGCCAGGCTCACTTATCCAAAAGCTCCCACAAACGTGCACATCACCCCCCAGGCTCTCAATTCACATCTGCACCAGAAAATCCACTTGTCTGACCTCAAAATAAACATGAGATGTTTTGCTGCTTAATTTAACTGCCTGCCTCTTTCCTCTTTGCTCCTGTAAACACAGATTTAAATTTAGAACAAGGGTGACAGATCAGGCTGGGGAAGAGGGAGGTTCCATCCTCAACTTTGCCTCAGATAGCTCTGGCATGAGCAGCTGCTCCTGAGTGTAAATTTGGGCTCAGGGAGCACTAACCCAGGGGAAAGTGTCCCTCAGACACGTGGCCACCTCCCTGCACTCAGCAGGGCACTGAATGCTCCACAAAGGGCTCAGGAAATGTTGGATTCCCTGAGGAGAGCTGGGAAAGCTCAGCTGGGGTCCCAAGGGTGAGTGTGGCACACGTGCCCCTGTCACAGCCTTGTGTTTGCAGTTCTTGGCTAAAAAAGCCATAAAAGAGGCACAGAAAATACTGTAATAGTGGATTTTGGAACAATCTGGATGAAGAGGGAGACTCTTCTCAGGTGTCTCTTCCAGAAAGGTCATTTTACACCCGCTCAGGGGCTTGGGCCCAGGCTCTTGGGTTTCCCTTGCAGCGTAAAGGACTGAGGGGCTGTGGCCAAGCAGCAGCAATTCCACCCCGTCCTGAGCCAGGGACATGCTCTGGTCACGTCTGACTCCCTCTCACTGCTGGGAAGGGGAGAGGAAGTTTCCCACAGGGAATCTTTGAGTGGTGACATTTGTCCCCTAATCAGCTCTGGAGCAGCACCACCGAAATGAAATTTAAAAATATCAATGTTCTGAGATGAGAAATTCAGTTCAGGATTTGAACTTCAAAAACAGAATGGGAAAAAAGCTTTACTTTCTGAAACTTTGCTTGTATTTATAACACTCATCCCATTGGGATGGGACACTGGCCAAAGCATTTTCCTGTTGCCTCAGAGACAGAAACAGAAAAGTGGAGTTAAATCCCCTGTAATATCCAAGGAATTATTTTATTTCTTAGTTCTTTAAAACAAGCTTGAACTACTTAACCCTGAAAAGTCTCTGAAAATAGCTGGAAAATATGCATGCATACTTTGACAATGCAACTTGTTTCTATTTAAAAGATGTCATTAATAATGCTCCTAATTAATTAACTATCAGGTCAAATGAAGGAACTAAATTATTGTTGAGCATTTCAGTTTTGACAACATCAATTAAGAAAAAATGCAGTATTTCTAAGAAGTACTTCTAAAAATAATTCTGACAACAAGTAATTAATTAGCACAGATTGCCTTCATCAAATTAATGCAGGGGTGAGTCTGTCCCAGTGGGTTATTTGAAGTTAAATCCCCATCATGCACAAAATTCCAGAATAAAGGTTATTTCCAGCCTGTCCCAGTATCCAGATTAATACAGATTTTTCCCAGAAATATTTAAAGCATGTACAGAGCAGCAGGACATACTTTGCCTTTATCCAAAACTCTTCATAACTGTTGGGGCAAATACTCAAAAAAGCCACTCTGAGAGCTGGAGGGGGGAATTCTTTCCCTGCTGTAACAGAGGGTGAAAAACCTCCCTGCTGCAGGGCAAAGGAAATTGCTCCAAATGAAAGGAGGCAGCTGAGGACAGGGCAGGGACACAATGCACATAAATAATATTGTAAATATAAATAATAAATATTAAAATTTTACAGCCTGCCCAGTCACTGATGGTTGAAATTTAAAAAAGGGAGAGCTCTGTGCAGTATTCCCAGAGTGAGGGGGATTCCAGCCCCATTTTTATTTTTGCTCCCCCTGTGCTGAAAATCCTCAGGTTAACCCAAAAAACAAAGGCAAAGATTCATGAAGACAAGCCAAATAAACTCTCATCAGAAGAGCAGGTCAAGAAACAGCTCCAGTGTCTACCAAGCTCATTTCAACCACAGGTTTGTACTTTTTTAAACTTTGTTAGATAATAGGGAAGCAGAGTAAATGGCGTGTAAATTAAATAAATTTACTTTAGAAAATTAATTACAAAAATGGCTTTCTAATGAGACTGGGGTAGGTGGAGGATTATCTGATGGAGACAGAAGAGACAAAAGCACTGGAATCATTAATGAATCCCCTTAGATTTCATTAAAGTAACACTGCGAGCAAATATGTCAGGAAGAATGGAGAGATTTTGGCTTTTGGCCTGGCACTTTTCCTGGGGGCTTTCCTCTAAGGTCAGATTTGTGCCTCTCTTGTGGTGAGAAAACATTTCAAAGTCGAGATTTCTGGTGCCTTCACATCCCAATGGCTCTTACCAAACAAAGAATAGCCCATGTGCAGCTGATGAAAGGATAAAGCCTTGGCACTTCTGTTTGTGCCTGAAGTCAGCACAAAGTACAGGAGGAATTGGGGGAAGATGAAGGAGGGGAGGATTTTCTGCTCCAGAGTGGAGAAAATTTCTGTGGCTCCTTTTTCCAGGGCCAGATCCCTCCATCCCACCCTGCACCCTCACAGGTGTGAGAGCTCCACTGGGGGCTCTGTACAAACTCTTGGGTACAGATTCCCTCAGCAATGTTGGACACAGGGAATGTGAGTCAGGAAACAGGGAACATAAATCAGATCAGACCCTCCTGTGCCAGCCCAGAGCAGTTCACTGGATTTTATCACAACTGCCCAGACTGGAGGGAATTCAAAGCTGCAAACACCATTTCCTCGTTAATGGCCTTTGATGAAGAAAAACACCAGATCCCTCAGAGGCTGCTTCAGGATCCCATAACTCTCCCTGATAACATTATTTGCACTTCCTCACTCCTTGATCCTTTATTTATTACACAACTGAGGAGGGAAAAACAATATTTGATGTGAGCCAGAGGTCACACGAGTTGTGCTGGCCCCAGGGGCAGAGCCTGGGCTCACATTTCTGCCACACTTGTGCAGAGTGAATCAGCCCAGCTGGATTTATTTCCCAGAGAACACCCTCAGTCTGACAGAGCAGCCCAAGGGGTGGGGAGGGAGAGCACTTGCTTCTAAAAATAGGTTTTTAATGAGCCATGAGCTG
Source organism: Ammospiza nelsoni (assembly GCF_027579445.1). Lineage (NCBI taxonomy): Eukaryota > Metazoa > Chordata > Aves > Passeriformes > Passerellidae > Ammospiza > Ammospiza nelsoni. Next base: position 18,116,153 of record NC_080648.1, read on the forward strand.
ATAAACTCTCCTGCTACAACAGAGAAAGGTGCAGGAAATCTCAATATGAGCAGCTTCCTTCTCCCCAAGGTAATTTATATCACAAAGCACAAGGGTCAACTGCTTCTTCAAGCCTGCATCAATTTGTTTAGTCTGATGACATCATTCTTAATATCAGATGTATTAATATAAATCAAATCTTGGATGCTGTGGCTGAATGTGCTAAAACTGGGAGGCAGCTGTGGGGGCTGTGGGGAATTAAACAACCCATCCAAGCCTTTTCCATGAGATAACCAGAATAAAATGTGCACAGCACTCTGCCTTTATCAAAACCAGCGACACCAGGAGCTTGTTTTTGGTGCTGGGTTTAATTCTGAGCCAGATGTGAGCTCACAGTAAAGGACAGATGGGGACCTTTCCTTTTCCCTTTGGTGAGCTGGGATCTGGTGATGCCATGGGGAGATGAACATCCCCAGCCCTTCGCACACCCCCAGCTCCCCAGAGCTTCTCCTGCTTTTCCTGCCTTGGAAAAGCTCCCCCAGGCTGCCCTAAATGGGAGTCACTCAGGCTCAGCTGAAATTTAGCCTTGGCAGCTCCTGGGGCTCAGATTTAACCCGGGAATTTTTGGAGCTGCAGCTTTGGATGTGCCAGGGAAGGGTTTGGGGTCTGGACCTTCAGTGACTCATCCATTCGTCCTCAGCAGAACCCAAAATCCCAACCCAGGGACCCCAAAGAGTCCCTCAGGCCCGAGGCAGGTGGGGAAACACAGGTGGAGCTTTCTTGGATTGTTTTGTTTTAATTAGAAACAGCCTAATGAAGTGGCAGTGCTTTCCCTGCCACCTTCTGGCACCACTTAGCATCTTTAGAAATCAATGCAAACCACAGTAAATATTTCAAAATGCTCCATTTGCACAGGCATTTCCATGAAAAGTGCTCATATTTGAGGTTCTTACCCTGCACTTCTGCAAACAGTTCAAGGTCCAAGCAGATCAATGAATAGAATTTCTGCAGCTCACTTTGTGCTCACACAGCAGCTTTTTTAAACCTCCAAAATGAGTGTTCTTTACTTCATTGATTGCTTTGGGGCAGCAATCTGGAAAATCTGGAATATTCTCAGCCCTGCTTTGCCAATGAGCACAACCAGAGTTGATTAATGGCTCCACCTTTGATCCATGTCTGCAGATAATTTTCTGGGTTTGTTTGGTGCCCAGGGGGACAGTGACCCCAGGCCAGGGCAGAGCCTCCCCACTGAGGAAATCTGGATATTTAAAGGGCTCCTGGTCCATAATGGACCATGGGGGTGGTTGGGAAAGAGAAGAAAATGGGATGGCAATGCTCAGTAATTAGCACAAAGTGTCCCTGAATTTTGGGACTCAGTTAGTCACAAGTTATGAGAAAGATAACTGTGAAATGTTCTGTATTATCACTCTAAATGCTGCATCAGTACTCTCAAACAAGATCAATCTTACCAGCTTCCAGTTCAAGGCATGATATTAAAATAATGAAATAAAGCCAGACAATGTTTAAAGATCCATCACGCCAAGAGTTATTTGAATTCCCCAGGAAATGATGCATTGCCATTGTCCATATTTTGTTGTTCCATTGCATTAATAAGGAGAGAAATTGCAGTTCACGTTGCCATGTAATTGTAATTCTGAGATAGGAACTGCTTTTCCTTGCAGACTGAGCTGAAATAATTGAGCTGATTCCACATAGGCTGGGCTTTTGCAGGCTGGCAATGCTGGTTTTTTACTTTATCTCCTGTGCCTGGTAGGGTGAAAACTGCTGCTCACTGATAGCAAACAAGAGAAGCCTCAGAGAGAAACCTCCCCATTTCTATCCCACGTTATCTGACATCAACCAGCACCATCCCTTCTGGATTTCATCTGGAAAATGCATAATAAATCAAAATTTCCAACTGGCTTTAGGCACTGGGTACATAATTCTGTGTATTTGAGCAAAAATGTCAACCCTCAGTGCAACTTTGGGTCTGGAAGTTTCCATCTGGGGGCACTGGGGATGCAGCAGGTTCCAAACCTGGCTCAGTTTTGTTGAGCTGGGTCAGAGCAGTTCCTCTGCACCCCTGGACAGGGAACTTTGTGTGAGAGGGGAGATGATGGAGCTCCTGGGGCAGGCAGGACAGGGAGCTACAGGTGAGATCCCACTAAACCAGCTGAGTTACATCAAAAATTCATCTTTTCACCTGCTTGGATCCCACATCCCTGCAGGCAGAGAGCCCAGGGAGGTCCAGCAGAGCTGAGGTACCCCAAAGCAGCTGATGGGACACCCAGGCACCACCAGGATAAACTCATCTGTCCCCAAAATTACCACCCAGGACAGAAACCCCTGCAGAACAGGAATGCCCAGATGTTCATCCCCTCCTGAATGTACAGAAATATCCTGCAGAACAGGAATGCCCAGATGTTCACCCCATTCCTGAATGAATAGAAATCCCCTGCTGAACAGGAGTGCCCAGACGTTCACCCCATTCCTGAATATACAGAAATATCCTGCAGAACAGGAGTGCCCAGATGTTCACCCCATTCCTGAATGTACAGAAACCCCCTGGCTGTGCTCTGCTCCTCAGGGAGCCTGAGAGCCCCCAAACCCAGGGTGCCCAGGGCTGAGCAGAGCAGGGAACCCCAGGACAGGATGAGTTTGTGGGATGGAGCAGGAGAGGCTGCCAGGGCTGGAGGTTTTTGCACAGTGTGAGGTAACAGCGCTTCCAAAGCAATTTGCATCACTTAAAAACCAATTTGTGCTGTAAACAGAGCCCTGCCTGGCCTTGCAGGAGGTGGTTGGGACTCACAGCTCCTCTGAAGTTGCTTCACTCAAGTACATCATGTCTCTGCTCTCTGCCAGTGACACCAAATTATTCCCTCCCTTTTCCCCATGTCCAGCTGCCACTCACTCCAAGTGACACTGCTGTTATTCCAGTTGTCAAGGATTTACAAGGGCAACACCAAAAAAGGGATTTGGGTTGGAAAAAATATGTTATGTGTTCTTGGAACTGCATATAAGAGGTGACCTCATGACTTTAAATACAGACTCTGAGAGCTCAGGATTAATCTGAAGAAGTTGTGAGATTTCATACACTTTTGGTTAATCCACAGTTCCTTATTCCCACAAATTCCTAGTGCAAGACCAAAGCAAATAGTGAGAGGGCAGCTTTCCATGACGCTAGTTTGAAAAAATTCCAAATAATCCACTCAAACCATCAAAAAGCCCCAAAGACTGGGAAAAAGACTTGCAAGGTGTCCCTGGAGCCAGCAGGGAGGGATGATGGGGATGGCACAGGGGAGAGGAGCAGGGACAGATCCCCTGGCTGTGGTTGAGGGAGGTTTGCTGCTCTCAGTCCCTGCAGCTCCCACCCAAGCACATCCCAACCAAAGCCCCCCTGCCTCTTGACCAGCTCCCTGTGCTCCCTGGCTGCAATGTTCTCTTTTTGCACTTTGCATTGTTCAGCAGGTGTGAAATGCTCCTCTGAACCCTCTGCCTGCTCCCAGACAAGCTGTGCACACCCACCTTGTTTTATGCGTGCTTGGGCTCTTCGATTCTTTCATCTGGTTGGTTTTTGTTTGTTTGTTTGTTTGAATTTTCAATTTCATTTCCTGTCTGTGGTGGTTTGGTGCCCGGTCCCTGAGCTGTGCTTTGCCTTTGGATGAACATTCCCTCTGGAAAAGCCAAGGGACACCAGGCCCACTGATCCCAGGCCTGCAGCTGGGGCAGAGCCCCTCTTTGGCTGTAATTAACTTCTGTGCCTTAAAAGAATATGCCCCTCACTGATCTGCAGTGTGCAGCTGCTGATTAAATTCCAAAAAACTTCTTTCCACTAAAACATTTTGTTCTGTTTAGCCCTCCTGGGATGGTCATGTGGCCATTCAAAAGCTGTTGCTTTGCACCATTCTGTCACTGAAAGGAGCTGAGAAAGCTCCTGGTACAGAGACCCAGAGTATGTCTTTTGAAGCAGACATTGTAAAAATAGCTGGGGAGAAAACAGCAGCGTCTTAGCAGCCAAAAAAGTCAGATAAACCTAACTGAGGAGCAAAAACAACACATGCCAAAAAAGAACTCAAGCAATCGCCTCAGACAGTCCAGCAAACCATTCAAAGAGTGGGAACGAGAATTGCAAAGTGTCACTGGAGACAGCTGGGAGGGATGGGGAAGGCAGGAGAGCACAACAGGAACAGCACAGAGGATTTCGGTTCAGTGCAGCTCCTCCACTGCAAATCTTTGTTTTGTGTCTGTGCCTCTGAAACTGTCACTGCTTTAACAGAAAAAATAAAAATCTCCTGTGCGAAAAAACCCTCTCAGCCTCCTTCATCCATGGCAAATTGCTGTGTATATTGCAGATAGAGATTTACAGCACAAAGATACTGAGTTAGGGCAAATCAGAATTCCAGCTCATAGTGTTTCATTCCATTATCAATTCATTATCTGCCTCACTGCAATTAAATGCTACAGGACTTTGGAAGCCCTCACCTAGAGCCAGAGGTGTGGAAAAGCTTTGTGGAATGCTTGGAAGGGCAGAAGAGCAGAGAAGCCAACAAAAATATTCTGCCCATTGGTAAGAGAGAAAATAAAAGACCTGGTTGCCTTACAACAAGCAAATAAAATCCCTGCTAGCCCAAACCTCAAAAAATGTTCACTCCATCCACGTCAGGAGGGTTATTTATGAAACTGTATCCTTGTCAGGACTGCAGGACATTCCATCCCTTTGCTCAAATACTGTAAATTCATGCATGATGAGAAAAATCTTAATTTGGCCAAAATATCTATATTTATCTGAAAAGGCAAGTGATCAGCTTGCCTGAGTGCTGAGATGGCCTTTCACTGGCTTAGTGTGCAATTACAGCACTGCCCCCTGTGCCAGGGCTCCCAGGATGGGTTCAGTGCAGGATTTCGCTGTGGCTGGAGCAGATTTCCCTCCTGGTGTTCAATTCCCTGGTTTTGAGAGCTGTTCCCATCCTTCTGCAGGGAGAGCTGGAGCTAAACCCATCACCCTCTGAGCTGAAGGGAATTTCCTGCCCACACTGCTGGCTGAGCAGTGCACCAGGAGGGAGATTTGTGCCAAATTCACGAGCCAGAGGGTGGCTGGAGGGGACAGGAGCTGAGCAGGCTCCCTCGGCCCTTCCCTCAGACAAACCAATCCCCCAGATGCTTTCCCTGACCCAGAGCATGCTCCATTTGCTCCTCAGGGCTGTAAATCAGGGGTTTATTGTTCAGGGGATGAGCTGGAGCAGGAGGAGTTTCTGTGGCCAGTGCAGGGCTGAGGTCACATTCCAGGGTCCAGTTGTGCATCTGCCCAGCGGAGCTGCAAATCTCTGAGCACGAGATGTTTACAGAGAGAGGGAACAGCATCTCCCCAGGGGCAGCTCCTGCCTCTCCCCAGGGCAGCACAGGGCCCAGGGAGGGGCTGGAGCTGAGCTTGGAGCGTTGGAGTCTTCAAGGAGGAAAAATTCCCCCATCCCTGCTCGGATCCCACTCTCTGGGACAGGGGATGTGGGACCTGCAGCTCGTCCTGGCCCTGCAGGGAGAAATGCTGCAGCTTGTTGCAATTCCAATTCCAGGCACAGCAAATGCTGCTCTTGTGCTCTGGTTTGGAGCAAAAATGGAGAGAATTTCCCTGAAATCCATCCCAACGTGCCAGCTGGATTTCAGGGAAGTTCTTCCCCCAGAGGTGCTGGCACTGCTCAGGCTCCCCAGGGATGGGCACAGCCCGAGGCTGCCAGGGCTCCAGGAGGAAAACCCTTCCAGGGATGCCCAGGGTGGGATTTTGGGGCTGGATCAATGATCCTGGGGGTCCTTTCCAGCTCGGGATATTCCAGGATTCCCTGGAACAGCTGAGGGCTCTGCTCAGACCCCTGGGCAGGGATCAAACAGGAGGGACAGCAGGACACCCTTGGGTGCTGACCCCAAACTCCTCCCAGAGCCAAAATCTCTGAGGAAAATCCCCCTCCCATTCAGGGACACCACAGCTGGGCTCTCATTTGCTCCAGCTTTGCTCCAAACCAGAGCACAAGAGCAGCATTTGCTGTCCCTGGAACTGGAATTACAACAAGCTGCAGCATTTCCCCCTGCAGGGCAGACCCAGGATGAGCTGCAGGTCCCACATCCCCTGTCCCAGAGATGGCATCCGAGCAGGGATGGGGGAACTTCTCCTCCCTGAGCACTCTGGTGACCAAGCACTTGAGAACGGAATGGGAAAAGTTGCTGTGATTGAGCTTCCATGAATGGAATGTTCACCTCCCTGCTCATCAGGAGGAATGTGGATCATGCATAAATACATGTCTGTAATTATAATCAGCATGTTTTATAGGAAAGAACAACCACTCTGGCTGGAAATTGGCTGTAAATTTCCATACCAACCTGAAACCTATTTTAAGCAAAGTGCAGAATGTGACTCAACAAATGTTGAATCAATACTTGCATGCAAGAAATCAGATATAAATTTGGGCAATGCTTTCAAGTAGTCATTCACCAGCAATTAATAAAGTATAAAAAAAGAACTAGAGGAAAAAAATGAGCTTTTCCTGAGACTGACCACAATTCCAGCTCATTAAATTCTTCTTTTTTTTTTTAATGCAATGTTTGTCCTCATTACTTATCTCCACTTCATAACAGAACACTTGTTCTCATGAAAACATAACCTTGTTCTCACACCCTTTCACTGCACGTGCCAAACTCAGTTTCAGACATATTTTGTTGGTATTCCTCTAAAACTTGGAAAAACTGGAGGCTGACTGACGTGAGGGAGCCATAAACTGAAGCACAAGATGCCAACAAGTTCTCTGTGGGATCTGGTACAGCCAGCTGAGCTCCTGAGTGATTGAAAAACAACCACAGGGAAACTTTTCAGAGCCACACACTAAATATTTACTGTTGTTAGAAAGTCTTCCCTCTTAGACAAGGAAATAAATTCAGATTTATAAGCATTTTCCTGTAGCACAGATCTTTCTCTTTTACAAAACCAGGTCTAACTTAGGCCAGATCTATTTGCAGTCACAACTGGCATCAATCAGAGCAGCTCTTGGTTCACGGAACCACAATTAAACACCAAAGTGCTTTGGGAGAGGGGGGTCAGAGCTCCTTCATGGTTTCCAAAAGAAAACTCTGCTTATCCAGCCCTGCTCCTGAAGGTCGGCACGAGGAGCACCTTTCCCACCATTCCCAAATAAAATCCTGAGGAGGAATCTCTGAGAACTTCAGTGTGCAGTGCTCTTCCCAGTGTTGTTCCTCCTTTTTTCAGTTTGACAAATCCAGCCTCTTTTTCCTCATTTCTGGCTTTTAAACAACCCAGGCTTCACCCACCATGGTGCAAAACCCAGGAGACAGAGCTGAGCCTGGGGACTGAGGTAAGCAAACCTACCCAATGGATCATCCCATCAAAACAAATCAAATAAACCACCCCAAAACAACCCCAGCAACTCCCAGAGCTGCCACAGCCTCACTTTGCCATCTCAGAGCTCTTTGTAAATTTATTCTTAAGTCACTTCAAAGCACCAAGAGCACAGCAGCAAAAGGTACCTCAGGAATTATCCCAAGTGGATTTATGGACCTGTAAGTACCAAAATCTTTTCTGTGCTGCCCTGATTTTATAACAGATGCAGAGCAGTGGTGCAGCTGGAGAAACATCAATTACTGCTGCTGTTCACAAATAAACACTGGGGGCCTGAGCCAAGCTCCTCCTGCCCAGAGCTGCTCAAACCCCAGCTCCTCCCTGCCCTGTTCCCTCCCCTCCTTATCTGAGCCCAGAGGATGATGAGGAACTCCTCGTTCCCTCCAATTTCATATGTTTAAAATTCAAGGCTCATTCTTGTGTCTCAGCCCATTTCTAATTAATTTCTGGGTTAGTGTTTTCATGTTTTCCATTTCACTGAGCAAAACAGGCTCCTGAGCTGTCCATCTCCTGCTGCAGCAGAGATGGAGCTGGAAAACAGCAGGAACTTCTCATTTCTTCATTCACCTGAAAAATGATGGCTCTGCAACCCAGCTCTGGGCCATCACTGAGTTTGATTCTGGAACATTTTAATAATAAGAGATACTGAGATTCCTATAACCAGTGAATATTCATTAATGCAAAATCACAGAGCAATCCCTTATAATTATATGAAGTGTCCAAAGCATTGACCATTGCAGAAAATTATAATTAAAGTTATTGAAATTAATTAGAAAAGGAGATAGTAATTAAATTCCTGTTGCTGGCATGTAAAACTGCTCTGAAATTAAATACAATGGATGGCTCCTCCAGAAAGGGGGATGTGGTGGAGTTTTTTCCCTTATGCTAGACAAAATTAAAGCTCATTTTTATGGGAAGACTTCTTTAATAAAAATACTCAAAAATCTTTACATAGTGGAATTCTGCTAGGATGATTTTCCTGCTGAAATCAAAAGGAATCAAGACTTACCTTTCCCCATGAGGAGACTCATCCAGCATGACCATAACCTCAGGAGCCAAACTCCCAGATAGATCCTCAGGTGGGGTGAATTTGAGGCAAATCTTTCCTAATTATCACCTGCTGGGCTGGGGATTGAGCCAGGAGGGTTTGGAGCCTTCCAAAGCTCTGCTTTTCCTTTTTGGGGTTTGCCACCACCTCCTCATTTCCTATTTTGTGTGCTCCATGTGCAAACATTGGCTGAAATCCCCTCCCTGTTTGGGAGATGTGCAGCTGCAGGTGGGCAGAGCAGGTGTGGCTGCTCTGAGCCCTCTCTGATGCCTCCAGGGGCTACCTGGAGCAGAGTTAAATGAATAAATAGGTTTTTATTAAAAGCCCTTCACAGGACACACCTTGGGCAGTGCCAGAGCCCGGCCGTGGCTCCACCCCAGATGGATCCTGGCCATGACTTCTCACACTTTGATAAGTTTGGGTCCATTTCCATGCTGGGGTGTCCAATCCCAGCTCCAGGTGATGCAGTCCCACCCTCCCAGGTTGCTCCCCTCCATTCCCTGTTGTTTGCACTTCTGGGGCTGAAGCTGCAGCAGTGTCCTTGGTTGTGGGGCTGGGAAAGGATTGTTCTGTGGGACTGAGCTGGGAGCAGAACTGCTGACACTTTATGTGGCGTGCAGAGTTATAACTAACACAGTACCGAGTCTGGAAAATAGGAAAGCTAAAACTGAAGGCATCATCTCCTCGGGCTCTTGTTCCCTCGAGAGGAGAATCCCATTCCTGCAGTGAGCACAGGACACGAGGATGTTCTCACACCCCAGAGCTCACTCCACTCCCTCTGACAGGGATGCTGTGACTAAAACCCTGACATCCACTGAACTGGAGAAGGGAGAAATGTGGGGATTTTCATCACAACTTCTTTGGGCTGCAGATCTGTTCCCAGGGCTGACTCCAAGTCCTAATTACTAACCTGCTTTTCCTCAGTTTAACAAAGAACACTTGAAAATTGAAGGAGATGAAGTTTTATGCTAAAAGGAAATGTGATTGCTGCCACATAATTGTGACAGAGTGAAAACTCCCACTGTGACTGCTGGAACTGCAGATGAGACACAGATCCATCAAAGGGAAAACTCATCCCACCTCGCCCTCCTTAATTCCTTCTTCCTTGGAACCCCTGCTTTTGTCTGTGTTTATCACCCTGCCAATATTCTCCTGTTAGTTTTAAGTGTCACTTTGAGGGATTTGTGGGGGTTTTATCGATAATAAAGCCAGACCAGAGCTGCCTCCAAGGTGAGAGGGTGCAAGGACTTTTCATCCTGTTAGTGTCAAACCTGGTGTGCAAACCAGGGAGGTGGGAGAAAACCTTTTAAAAATACATTGATTTCCAAGAAAGCTTCTCTAATCCAGGCTGGAGACACTTGGATGCCAAGCCCTTGCTCAGAAAGAAAAATATTCCCTCTCCCCAAAGTGCAGTCCTGCATCCCCGTGAAACTGGGATGTGGGTTTTATTTGTGGAATTTTCTCAAAGTCTCAAAGATTGGAAACTTTTCCACTTGTCTCAGACGCTGTCTTGGCACCAGCACAAGATTTTATCGTGCTGAAATTTCACTGCTCAACAGTGGAAACCAAATGTTTTCCCTCACAATCGTGCACTCATTCTCACTTGCAGAACAAGCATTTAGCAGCGTTATGTGTCCCTCTGGCCTTATGGTGCTGAGAAAGAAGATCCTGCTCTAGGAACAGGAAATTTGCCGTGAGCTTGAAGCTTCCCTAACCACAGATTTGTAGGCAGTTACTTCTCCACGCAGCCACAAAGCATTAACTAAGTTTATTTTAATAAAATATTCATTAAATTGCTATTAGATATAACCCAGAACATCCATCCCCCTGTCAAAATATGTGCTGTAAGTCTGCTGAGAGCTCCTCTCAGTAAAAGCCCATCGTGCCCGTTACTCAATCCATAAATGATGGAATAATAGGTGAGGAGGGCGATGAATCAGGAGCAGAAACCTGCAGGCAGAGCAGTGCTCAGCTGAGAGCTGCAGCCTCAGTCTCCTCATCAAACATAAATCACAGCTGGCTTAAAGCAGCCAGGGCTTGACTGCAGTCCCAGGGAGAAGCCAGGAGTCACAGGAGGGTAAAACACCCAGTGAAACAATGTCTGGACAGCTCCAGCCTCGGGGTCATTGCAGCATTCACATTTTCTGAACAATCCCTTTGCCAGGAATTTTCTCCTGGGAAGCTGAGAAGCCTCAGAGAAAAATGAAAACAATAATTATCTTATTTCCTTCTCCTGTGTTTTGCTGCTTTGGAATGTGTTTGGAGATTGTTTACCCACAGGTGATTGTTTCATTGGTTTCATGTGAATTATTTTCTCTCATTGGCCAACCAGTGCCAAGCTGTGTCAGGGCTCTGGAGAGAGTCACAAGTTTTCATTATTATCTTTTTAACCTTCTGTAAATATCCTTTCTGTATTCTTTAGTATAGTTTATTATAGTATTCTTTAATATAATATAGATCATAAAATAATAAATCAGCCTCCTGAGAACATGGACTCAGATTCATCATTCCTTCCTTCATTGGGGCACCCACAAACACAACCACAGGTCATGGGCCTGGCCTGGTTCATGAGGCTGAGCTGGGAGCTTTGGGAAAGGAAGCAAGAGCCCATTGACCAGTGACAAGGACAGAGGGGGGAATGGCAGTGGCAGGGGGTTCTGGCAGCAGCCCCAAATAACCTCAGTTTGTGCTGCCTTTCCCGGGCCCCACAGCTCCTCCCTTGGGCACCATTCTGGGATGTGGCCTGTCCCTGATGGTCCTGCTCCAGGATGTATTCTGTCCCTGATGATTTCAGCCCAAGTGCATCTGGCTTTGTTGGCTGCCCCAGCTGCAGAGATCTCCAGGCTCCCAGACAGGCCCAGGGCTGAGATTTCTCCCCAAGGAGCCCTGGAGCTCACCCCTCATGTGGCCTGGCCCTACAGAGCATGGCCAAGGGCACGGCTCAGAGCTGGCACTCCCAGAGGATCCCATCCTGATCCATGCAGAGCCCAAACTCTTCTCCATCCCAGTGCTCTGGATGAGAACACCTCCCTCTCACAGCCCTGGGAACCAGAAACCCGAAAGCCTTTTTGCAGGCACCTCTCCCAGCAGCACTGACCAAGTTTGTGAAAATTCTCCTCCTTTTTGGCTGACCTCTCCCTGCAGCTCAAGGGTCAGTCAGCTGCAGCCCCAGCTTGGCCAAACCCTTGGCATGAGGGGTGGCTCAGCCCCCAGAGCAGCCCAGAGCAGCCTCTGTTGTACCCTCGGGGTGCTCACAAAGGAAAAGGAGCAGTTTGGAGATGTCCAGTTCATCATTTGTTTCTATCAAGCCAAGTGAGGTCAATGCCATGGCCACAATATTGTTTGAATACCATAAAACATTTTCTACAATTTCTTCAGTCTAAAAGGGGGATGAAAAGCCCTAATTTTCATCCCTAAATGTTGGATTCTCCCATATCAACTCGTGATTCCAGCATTTGTCTGATCCTCCTGCTGGAGGGTGCATCTACAGCTGGGAACCCGCTTGAAAGCACTCACAGAACAGAGCCAGGAACGGGGAAAGGAGAAAACAGATGGATAAATCTCTTCAAAACCATGGGAAAGGAGTGAAAAATGAGGGCCATTTGGGTGAGCAGTGGGGTGTTGAGACAGGGGGAGGAGGAATCTGAGGGCTGACCCAGAGTTCCAAGGAATGACTTTGCAATGAGCGGTCTCTGATGGGCCTTTACCTCCCTGATCCTAATCACAGCTTCCTTCCTGCCACGGAACAGCAAGAGAAAGTCTGGCAGATTCTCCAGGTTCCAGTGGAAAGTGTGGGTTACAGAAAATTTCAAAGAACTTGGAAGTACTTCAAAGAAATTGATGAAAATCTGTTCTGCTGAATAATTCTCTAAATCACTTCTAAATTATTTGCCTGAGAGAGGAACAGTTTACATTTCAGGCGTTTGGAAATTTCTTATGGTACAATCCAGCAAGAAACAGTGAAAAAAAATCTCAGTTAGAGCCTCTTTGGGAGTTCCCTTCATTCCTGGAAGGAGCACTTTGCATTCCCCATGCAAGCCAGCCTTGCAGCTGGAGATGCATCCCCTCCTGGGCAGCACTGAGCCACAACTGACATTGCAATTGTGAACACTTTGTGTCCCTGAATGTATTTCATATATGAACATATTTCATATATTAACATATTTCATATATGAAGATATTTAATTTATGAACATATTTAATTTATGGAGATATTTCATTGATGGCAATTCCACACCCTGAGGGGGCAGCACTGAGGGCAGACACAAGGATGAGATGCAGACCATGGTAATTATTCAGAATATTCTCCAGATCTGCAGTTGCTTCTATTCTAGACATCTACTAGAGGCAACCATGAAATGAAACCTTGACTCCAATGTGTATTCCAAAACGTCTTCATGGCTCCACAGATAAAACTGTCTGGGCTCTTCTGGAGATTTACTGCCATGATGTGCTCACTTAATTTGTGATGGAAAGAGCCTGTTGGAGTTACCATTACTCATTACTTCAGCTGCTCCTACACTTTCATTTGTCCTCCTGCAACTCTGTAGAGTTTGCTCAGGCTATAAATAAAGGTCTCTGGGGATGCTGGATATTGCACTCTGGACAAAAATTTCAGTGACTCATTTTCATACATATTTTCTGCCATTATCTTCATCACAGGCAAATGCTCCCCCTCACTCCAGAGGGCTGGGAGGAGGGAGCTGGCATGGGATTCTTGGCAGATGTAGGTCAGGAAGCTCTTGCCTCAGATGCCCTTGAAGGTGAGGTCAGTTTTACCCAACTGCTGGAGCAGTTTCTGCTTACAACCAAGAATCCTTAAGGCTCAGAGCTGTTGGGTGGTTCCTGCCCAAAAAGGGCAAGTTTCTAAGCAGGAGAGTGGTGCCAGAGTGACTGACAAGTGCAGTGACTTCATCTGGCATCACTGACTTGGGAGCAGGCACTGCCTGCCAGGGTTGCTGCTCCTGAAGGAAATGTGTGGGGCTGGAGTCACCAGTGTCACCCCTAATTAGAGCAAACACCAATTAATGGGCTCGGGATGGATGAGTCTGTGCAAGCACTGCCTGGTGGGGACACAATTACCCAAACACCCCCCACATCTCAGCTCTTCCACTGATTATTCCTGAAGGACAACCTCCTGTCTGTTTGAAAAGGTGTATTTTATATAAATAAAACACAGGGATCAGAAATCATTGGCATTGTGTAAAACCAAGAGGGTGCTGCTGATGCCTCAGCCTTTACAGACTGCAGTGCACATCCATGGGTGCCTCCAGCTTTCCCAAAGCCTTTATCCACTGCAGTGCACATCCATGGGTGCCTCCAGCTTTCCCAAAGCCTTTACAGACTGCAGAGCACATCCATGGGTGCCTCCAGCTTTCCCAAAGCCTTTATCCACTGCAGTGCACATCCATGGGTAATTCCAGCTTTTCCAAAGCCTTTATCCACTGCAGTGCACATCCATGGGTAATTCCAGCTTTTCCAAAGCCTTTATCCACTGCAGTGCACATCCATGGGTGCCTCCAGCTTTCCCAAAGCCTTTACAGACTGCAGAGCACATCCATGGGTGCCTCCAGCTTTTCCAAAGCCTTTATCCACTGCAGTGCACATCCATGGGTGCCTCCAGCTTTCCCAAAGCCTTTACAGACTGCAGAGCACATCCATGGGTGCCTCCAGCTTTCCCAAAGCCTTTATCCACTGCAGTGCACATCCATGGGTAATTCCAGCTTTTCCAAAGCCTTTATCCACTGCAGTGCACATCCATGGGTAATTCCAGCTTTTCCAAAGCCTTTATCCACTGCAGTGCACATCCATGGGTGCCTCCAGCTTTCCCAAAGCCTTTACAGACTGCAGAGCACATCCATGGGTGCCTCCAGCTTTTCCAAAGCCTTTATCCACTGCAGTGCACATCCATGGGTGCCTCCAGCTTTCCCAAAGCCTTTACAGACTGCAGAGCACATCCATGGGTGCCTCCAGCTTTTCCAAAGCCTTTATCCACTGCAGTGCACATCCATGGGTAATTCCAGCTTTTCCAAAGCCTTTATCCACTGCAGTGCACATCCATGGGTAATTCCAGCTTTTCCAAAGCCTTTATCTACTGCAGTGCACATCCATGGGTGCCTCCAGCTTTTCCCAAGGCTCCCAGGGATTGTCCCTGAGTGCTCCTGGCAGATCCATGCACAGCTGCTCCTCTCAGCTGTTCCTCTGCCATTTTCCTGCACAGAGTTACTCATCATTAACTCTCTGCACCCCAGATGAGGAAGATGATGGGATTTCATCCAGGACAGGTGACCATGGCATGGATCGTGCACTGCCCAGTGCAGGTGGGGAACAGCTCCTGGAATGATTCTGCAAACAATGCCTGGAGAGGAATTCATTATTCCTGATGGATCAGAGCTGCTGCCTTCAGCTCTCTTCTATTTCTGACTCATGGTGACTTCTGACACTTTCAGAAGTGTCATCTCTTGCAGTGTTAAAAAAAGGTAAATTCCAACAAAATACTCCTCATTCTCTCAGTCAGGCAAAGGCCTGGAGCAGCTGCAGCACTGCTGGGTTTGTTCTTGGAAAACACTTCAGAGAGGACAGGAGACCTTTCCAGGAATGGCCCTGCCCCGGTGTGCCGGATCCAGCCCCGTGGTGAAGGTGGGAAATGCCAAATGCAGAGCAGTGTTTGGGGGCACCGGGAGCTGCTCCTGCCCCAGGGGCCACCTCAGCCCAGCCCAGCAGCTGCTCCCGGCCTCTGGAGCTCCCAAATTCCAGAGCTCAAATGAAATCCCAGAGCAGGCAAATCGTCCCAGCCAGACCTGCAAAGGTGCTCTGTGTTTTCTAACCCCAGGATTTCCCTGGATGAGCCAGACCTGCTCAAATGCTCTGCATTTTTTAACCCCAGGATTTCCCTGGATGAGCCCCTCTGATCCCAGACCCTCTCCTGCTCCCACCTGGAGCAGCAGCAGCCACATCAGCTCAGTTATTTGGGGAGCAGCAGGATCTGTTCAGTTCCACCAAACAAACATCCCCTTTGTTCCCCGGCTGCCCTCCACCATCACACAATGCACAATGCACTTTGCTTTCATACCTACTGCACGTTTAAACAGAATTAAATAGAATTAGGTCTTTCCCAGTTGCTTAAAATGTTGATATAATTATTCCAAATCTTGACAGGAAAAAGACGTGAGAAAACATCTGTTTCTCTCACCTAATTTTTCTCTGGAGAAATAAAGACTGCTTATAGATTTTTATGGCTTCTCACAAGAACAAAATATGGGAAAATAACAGATTCATGAATATTTAACATCAATTCAAAGAAGAGTGCAGTGTTCATTTAACAGAAAATACAAGCCAAACTCTAATTCTTTTCTTCAAAGCTCTCACAGTTCCACCTGTAGTTTGTGTTCTGGCTACTGAGAGCTCAACTGATGCACTGGGTAACACTGAAAAATACATTTAAACTTTGAATTTAAAAGGAAAGATTCCTTGATTTGTCTCTTGCACTCATCTCTAAAAGAAGGAGTAGCGCACGCTTCTTTAATTTGCTCTGAGGAGTGTGGAACCACTAATGCATAATTTAAAGTGTGATGAGGTGTTTGTGCATTCCAGCTCTGCTGTGAAGGAGGAGAAGCAGCAGCACTTCAACCCCTGGCTCACAGGCTGAGTGTTAATGAGAGAAGGGAATATTTTGGTTCATCCTTAACAGGAGGGTCCAGACTCCCTTAGAAGAAAAGGCACTTAAGAGACATTTCCTCTCAGCAAGGTCCAGACTCTGGGATTGTGCAAAATTCCCTCTCCAGCTGGATGGACAGCTTTAAGGACTGGCACATTTGAAGATCTGACAGAAGTCACTGTCCTGGTTCTTTTTGCTTTATTTTCCCAAAAGTTTTTCCTTTCATTCCCTTCCTGTAGAGCAAAGAGCTCCTCTTTGTCCTTTTTTTTCCTTATTATCCTGATGTTTTCAGCCCTGCACCAAAACCAGCTTTCTGTCCATTTGCAACCCTTCTCCAAGGAATTCTGCCCTTTAGCATTATTATTTTTGCTGCAATGAGTTCAGCAAAGGAATGGCTGGGTAATTATTGAGCTAGGGAAGAGGAATACAAATTCCCAGCTCCTCAGGGAAGCAGCAGGGCAGGGAGTTTAGACTTCCTTCTCCTCAGAGATTCCCATATTTTAACAAAACTAGATGTCAAAAATGCTTCAAGGTTAGAAAAACTGCTTAATTCCATTAAAGATACCTTGAAATAGATCTAAATCAGATTTATTAAATGGAACAGATAAATTAGATGATAGATTGACATCAGTCTCACTGAACTAAGATCTTGGTCCATATTTTAAGGCCTATATTATTGCAAATATAAAAGTAATTCCCTGCCTCTCCCAGACATTTTCATCAAGGCAAAGCATCAGAATGGGGTTATACATCAGCCTGGAAGATGAATTTCAGTGTTGGCAGCAGTGATGCCCAGCCACTCACTGGCTATAAGGCATTTATGCTGCAATTGCAATTCTAAATGTCATAAAGCTGAAATTAAATACTGTGCACACCATGATCAGAGCTCAGTGATGTGGAGAGAGGTGGAAAATAAGTTTATGTTGGGGTTTTTTTTAAGGAAATATTGATCTTTCACACAAATGTTCCACCTGGAAAATGAAAGTTGACCTTTAAAAGTCCCAGGACTTTGGGCACCAAATTGCTGTGACCTCTTCCAGGCAGAATAAAGCATCAGGGTATTTAAAAACAAAGGGAGGGCTGTCATTGGTACAGAAATAATCCTGGTGCACAGATCAGGAGGAGTTCCCAGAAGTTGTGGTGCTTAAAGATGAAGGTGAAAATTCCCAATACAGCAAAATTCTCACTCAGCCCAGATACCTTTGAAAAATCCCTTTCCCAGCCACATCTCTGTTGTGTTACAAATATTCCTCTGGGCTGGGTACCTCTTTCTTAGGGTGAAGAAGGAGGCACAGAAATGAGATTAATTACTTGTGACAGCATGAGGAGCTTTACCCAGCCTGAATTCACCTCCAAGTTTATTTCCTGAGGTGTGGAGATTTATGGCACTGTGGCCACCTCAGCCACTTTATCAGGGCTTGTTTGACGAGCCACAAACCCCTCTGAGCTGCTCCTAATCCTGCTCAGCCCTTGGCACCACGTTGGTTTGTGCCAGTTAGAGCAGGAGCTTTGTGCTGTGTTTAAAATGGGTTTCTTTTGCCAGCATTTAATTCCTGCCCTTTTCATCTCAGGTTAAGTATTTTCAAGGAAGTTTAACTTATTTAATGTAAATAAATATACTCAGCCTTAAAAAAAAAAAAAAAAAAAAAAGACTGGGCAATCTGTACTAATTTGAATTTCTCAGATCTAGAAACTTCAGGTTTATTCCATTATAATTCTTTCCCAAAAGAGGCAAGTTCTGAAACAGCTGAAATGTGGAGCAAAGGAAATGATCCTTCCAGGAGACCCCTCCAGCCTCTCCACCAGAATTCAACTGTTTCCCCTCTCCTGGTTCCCTTAAATTCCCTGAAATTTGGATTTAATCTCTAACAGATGCAGAGTCAGAGAGTTCCCTGGTTTGGATCCTCTCCAGGTGGGATCAGGCAGGAATCCCCTTTCCTCAGGGCAGCTGGGCAGAGCTTTGGGAGGGATTTGCACTTCCTTTGGCCACTGGCACAGCCAGGACAGCACAGCACGGGCAGGACCTGCCCAGGCAGGGATCACTTTTCCCAAACACTGATTTTGGGACCGTTTTTTCCCACCCCACCCAAATGCACAATCCCTTGCTGGCACCACCCTCACGAAGCGTCTGAGATAAGGCCTCCATCCGTAACTGGGAAATTGCTGATAAATTTTGGGAGTCTCCAGCACAGTTCTGACAGAAATGCACAGTGAGAAAAAAGCATGGTGCAGTGTGGGCAATGGGCCTGCAAAACCTAAGCCTGGAGGGGATTTGAGAGCCAGTGACAGCGTGAAAATAATTGTATTTTAGCTAATTGTACCCAAAAAATGCTCTCAAAATCCTATTTACTTTAAAATGACAAGCACTGAGTAACTACAGAAAAAAAGATTATTCCAAATTGCAAGTGTGTGGAATCCTGTTTTGGCAAGTTCCAGCTAATAACCTTGGCTGTTAATACAAACCTCAGAGATATTTGCCTTACGCTGAAAATAAACCCACAAGGCTCTAAATATCACCATTGGACAACTGCAAATTAGCATTTTAAATGCATTTTTTCTCTTCTCATCATGGAAATTCCCTTTCCTGGGTTTCAGGGTTTGTGTGTGCCAAGGAAATGTGTTCCTTGTTAATCACCAAAGGTGAGGAAACCATGATCCAGTGTATTTCCAATGTCTGGGGGAAGTTTTTATACTTCTGGCTGAGACAAAGAAGTTTTCCATGAAGGACAAAGTTCTGCCCCTCAGAAAGAATGGAAATGAAGGAAATACATTTTGTGGATGACAGTGTGTGATTTTTTGTGATTTCCAGAAGAAAGACTTGAGGAAGGAGCCTTGTACCAGCTCTGCAGAGGTTCACTACCAACCTTATCCACTGCAATTAATAAAACAGGCAATAATGAAGTGCAGCTCTGTAGCTAACGCTGTTATTTCTATCAAAAGCAGACAAATTTCATCTTTTTATCAATATAGATTTAAGGACCTCCCTACAGAGAAGCTCTGGTTTGAACACAGTCTAGAGCCAGGCATTCACACAAACGTTCTCAGAGCTGCAGATACAATTCCTCATCACAGGAATCCAAACACCCACTCACAATCACACCAAAAACCTCCAAAACCCTTCCCCAGGCCCAGCTCCTCACTGCACTCCTTGGCAATGCTCTGATATCAGAGAAAGGAGCAGAGCAGAGGGATGGGGAGGCTCAGTACAGTATATGGATACAATATATGGATTGTATAACAGATATTCCCATTTAGCTCCTGGGTCAGCTCATCCCCATGCCCAGCTAGGAGCTGTGCTGCCAAAGGGCTCTGGGGGTGGCTCTGCTGTGCCTCAGATCAGACCCAAATGCCAGCACATGCTTTAACATTTGCAGATGAGGGAAAGGAGCACAGCCCTTACAAAGCTGAGCCACGCTAAAGGGCTCCTTTCAATGCAGGAGTCATTGAAAATGACTCTGGGAGCTTTATTGAAGCATAATTGACTAGGATCTTTGGGTTATTCAATTCACTTTTCCATTGAACACTATTCATCTGGATGAAAGGAACTCTGCCATTGATCCTGTCTGCACTTCTCTGAGCAGGTGTCTTTGACTGGCTTCAAGTGCCACCTCAAACCTGTGGCACAAAAATTTCCCTTTTCTCACGGTGCCTATTCCCTCACCCCCAGGCAGGTAAAGAGTTAATGCTGGTGTCTGAGTGTCAATACATTTGATTCTCTGGCAGCACCTGCTGCTGAAGATCTCAGAGCAATTTGTGAGCATTCAGCAGCTCAGGCTCATCATCACCCAGGGTTTGTTTCTGCACGCCTGGTGAGCAGGGCTGTGAGAGCACACCTGGCTCCTCGGGGGGCTGTGGGAGATGAGCCACAGCTTTGTCTTCCTCTGCCCCTGGAATGGGATTTTTCCGTCTGTTCTTTCCTGCAGAGGGCCCAGGAAGCAGCCCCAGGAAGGGAAATGCAAATGTTTTAGCCCAGCCATGAGCAGCCAGGACTGTTCCCTCCCCTCTGCCCTCTCTCTGCTGTGGGCACCGTGTCCTGGAAGCAGCTGATCCTGGAATGGCTGCTGAAAGGCTGCTGAAAGATCTGGTTCCTTGGGACTACAAAGCCTGGTTGGAGTGTGCCCAAGGCCAGGCAGCAGTGTCAGGGCACTCTGTCCCCCTTGGCAGGCTGGGCATGTCCCACACGATGCCAGCTGACAGTTCACATCCTCACAGAGCTTTCCTTATGCAGCCTCTCACATTCTGATCACGTTTTCTGACGTGCCAAAG
Organism: Ammospiza nelsoni; assembly: GCF_027579445.1. NCBI lineage: Eukaryota > Metazoa > Chordata > Aves > Passeriformes > Passerellidae > Ammospiza > Ammospiza nelsoni. The sequence continues at coordinate 18,136,502 of NC_080648.1, forward strand.
GCTGTAACAGGGTTATGTCTGACCCATTGATTTAATCAAACCATTTCACATGGGTGCAGCTCAGCCCCAGCAGAGGGAGGCTGCAGTGGCTCCGTGCCCTCTGTGCCACCAGGACTGCACAGGGTGCTCCCAGGGCAGAGCTGTGGCCCCAGGACAGAGCCCCAGCCTGAGGAATCCACAGACAAGCACAGAAACACGGTCAGAAATCCCAGACAGAGCTGAGAGCGGAGCCCAGAGGAGCTGGAAGTGTGAAGGATGGATGCCCCAAGTCCAGCTGCTCCCTGCCTCTTCAGCACCGAGAGCTCTGCTTGGACAGGGCAGGGCAGAAAAGCTGAGGTGAAGCTCATAAATCCAGAGTTTGCTTCTCTCCCCTCCAGTGACTCCATGGCATTACCCTGAGATTCTTGTGAGCATTTCAAAGGGAAGTTTCTGAACAACAAAGCTTTGCCACAGCCCTGCTGCTGGGAAGGGCCACACCAGCATCTGCCATGCACTCCCTGACCAAAATTCAACTTCTGTTTACAAGGTTTGTCCTCAAAAGCAGCAGTCAGCTGCAACTCTCAGCCATAGCTGCCTTATTAAATATGAAGTTTTTATTTTAAACACGGTACACTTTGTAACAGGAAAATCAATATAGAGTAACTCAGAGTACAGCAGACAACAGCTGGGGGATGTAATCTGATGGCAAAAGTTGAGAACAGGATTTTGGCAGTTTTATGTTCAGCAAATCTCTCACTTGTTGTTTTTCATGGCACTGAGTTCTAAAGATCTGAGATTTCTCCCCGAAGCTTCACAAGATGAAGAAACCAAGAAGCCGCTTTTGACTTTAAAGGCTATTATCTACAGAATAAATCATTACTTATATTTTGCTTTATAGGCTACTGTAAGAGGATGACTCTTCCCAGAGCTACGATGAGTTAACATCAGTGACCTCAGAGCCCTGAGCAAAGACTCAGAGAGATACTTCAGCATCAGAGGACTAAAGGTAAACTATTTCCTACAGTAAATCTTTGTGTCTGCCTTCCCCTGGCCTGTGGGTGGGGTGCTCAGCTCTGCTCAGGGCTGGGGTTCACAATAAACTCTGCCTGGAAAAGTTACAGAGGTGCAAAAGAGGAGATGCAGCCACTGAGGTGCCCTGTACAGGAGCACAGAACAGCATCAAGATTTTACTGATCTGCTACAATTTTATTTCATTATCAGATTCTTAATTAGAAACAAATGTTATGCCGTCATTGAATATTGAATACAATACTGAATGATGAATAGTACAAATAAACCATGGATTTTTGGAACTGAGCTATTTGTCCTTAGGAGGTTATTAGCTCCCTAAAATGATATGTGACTCACAAAATAAACTCCAATATATTTCCTTAATGGGCAAAAGGGTAACAGATCATTTTGTCCTGAAACTGCCTTTTTCAACACGTTCCACCGAGGAAATTCTTTCTCAGATAACGCAGCTGCTTCTTTACAGGTTTGCACTGCAGGCTCCTGTGGCCAACGAGTTAAAGATCGTGATGCTCCCCTGGTGTCACCCGGCCGGCAGTGCCGTCTAGTGCTGTCCCCTCCCTGCTGTCCCTTGCTGTCCCCTCACTCACTGCTGTCCCCTCCCTGCTGTCCCCGGCTGTCCCCACTGCTGTCCCCTCACTCACTGCTGTCCCCGGCTGTCCCTGCACTCACTGCTGTCCCCAGTGCTGTACTGCCACTGCTGTCGCCTCACTGTCCCCGCACGGCCACCGCACTGACAGGATACCATCACGGACAGTCCCTGCACCGCCACCGCACTGTCACCCACAGCCACTGGCAGTCCCCGCACTGTCCCCGCACCGCCACGGCCACCGCACTGTCACAGCCCGGCCACCGCACCGCCACCGCAGGGTCGCCGCACTGGCCCCGCACGGCGGAGCCGCGCAGGGACCCGGGGCCATCCCTCTGTCCCTCGGTTCTTCTATCGCTCTGTCCCCTGTCCCTCTGTCCCTCGATCTCTCTGTCCCTCTGTTCCTCGGTCCCTCGGTCCCTCTGTCCCCTGGTCCCTCTGTCCCCTGGTCCCTCAGTCCCTCAGTCCCTCTGTCCCCTGGTCCCTCAGTCCCTCAGTCCCTCAGTCCCTCAGTCCCTCAGTCCCTCAGTCCCTCAGTCCTTCTCTCCCCCGGTCCCTCTGTCCCCGTGTCCCTCGGTCCCTCCGCCTCCGGCGCGGCCGCTCCGGGGCCAGCGCAGAGCCCGCCCCGTGTCAGGCTCGGCAGCAGCGCAGCTCCCGCGGCTCCGGGCACGATTGCTGCTCTGCTGCTGCTCTGCTGCTGCTCTGCTGCCTCTCTGCTGCTGTTCTCCTGCTCTGCTGCCGCTCTGCTGCTGCCGCTGGCAGCGGCCCCGCCGGGCAGTGCCGGAGCGCGGAGCAGCCCCGTGCGGGTGCGGTGACTGCGGTGCCCGGATCAGCCCCGTGCGGTGGCTCCGCTGCCCCGGGCAGTGTCCGGGCCGGGCGGGCTCTCCGTGCCGGGCTGCGGCTCCCGGGCACCATGAATTCCCCTGCTCGCACCGCCCGCGGCTCTGCAGCCACTTCGCGAGTCCAGAGATGACTTTGAGCTGACTCGCCGAGGGACGCGACCCCAGCTTGCTATGGAGGATGAATTTTAAGATGAATATCTACTTTGGCGATACATCCAATACATCGGTACCGGGATATTTCAAAGGCTCTGCACTAAATTATGGCAATTTTTCTGCAAACAACTCCAACGAGACAGGAAGCGACCTGGATTCACCGGCCCTGGCCACCAGCAGGGCGATCATTGTGGGGCTGATCCTCGGTGCCTTTATTCTCTTTGCTATCATAGGTAATATCCTGGTCATTCTCTCAGTGGCTTGCAACAGACATTTAAGAATCCCCACGAACTATTTCATCGTTAACCTGGCCATAGCAGACCTGCTGCTGAGTTTCACTGTCCTGCCGTTCTCTGCCACGCTGGAAGTGCTGGGCTACTGGGTTTTGGGGAGGATATTCTGTGACATCTGGGCAGCAGTGGATGTGCTGTGCTGCACAGCCTCTATTCTGAGCCTGTGTGCCATTTCCATCGACAGATACATCGGGGTGCGGTACTCCCTGCAGTACCCCACGCTGGTCACCAGGAGAAGGGCGATTCTGGCTCTCCTGGCCGTCTGGGTCCTGTCCATGGTGATTTCCATCGGGCCCCTGCTGGGCTGGAAGGAGCCGGCCCCGCAGGACGACAGGGAGTGCCGCATCACCGAGGAGCCCTTCTATGCCCTCTTCTCCTCCCTGGGCTCCTTTTACATCCCCTTAATCGTCATCCTCGTCATGTACTGCCGGGTCTACATCGTGGCCAAGAGGACTACGAGGAACCTGGAAGCTGGGGTGATGAAGGAGATGTCCAACTCCAAGGAGCTGACCCTACGGATTCACTACAAGCACGTCCACGAGGACGCCTTGAACAACACCAAGTCCAAGGGCCACAACCCCAGGAACTCCTTAGCTTTCAAACTTTTAAAGTTCTCCAGAGAAAAGAAGGCAGCCAAGACGTTGGGAATCGTGGTTGGCATGTTCATCCTGTGCTGGCTCCCCTTCTTCATTGTCCTGCCACTGGGTGAGTTGGGGATGCGAGGGCAGGGGTTGGGGTGGGCTGGCTGGATCCCACGGAAATATCTTGGAAAGGAATCAGAGGGATGAGGAGGAGATTCTGTTGGGAGAGCTGCAGTGAGCAGATGAAAGGAAGGCATGAAAGGAAGGGAACTCCCGGTGTGCAAAGAGTCAGGCTGGAACTTTGGGAAGTGTGCACAAAGCTGCTCACCCGCAGTCCTCAGGGCCTGTGTCACCCTAGGGGACAATCTCTCAAGGGTTCATATCTTAAATCCCCCTTTGTGTTGCTCATTTGAATTGAATTAGGTGTCAGAAACATTACCAAAGTGCTTTACTCCAAATCCTAGGTGAGACCAGAGAGCTGCAGCCCTGCAATGTTGGGGGTTCAGGTCAGGTTTGCCCCAGGTTTGGGATATAACACAGTTGGATTATGGCATTTTAAGGTTCCCTCACTGGAAATGAACTCAGTTAATTGTGAGGGGCAAAACCCCCCTGAGCTTTGGGAAGCTGAAAAGTTCTAGTTGTGAGTTCAAACATTACTGATCAAATCCCAAAAGCAAAGGAGAATCCACAGATCCTAAGGAAGGTGCTCATTGGGGTCACCAGTTCTCATTTTGGACACTGCCATGGGAGCTTTGGCAGCCACTTTGTTCCCTTTCAGCTTTAAAATACTGTTCAAGCATTGGCATAGCCTTAACACATTGCTCAGAGTGCCCAAAGCTGTGAAATGTTCTTGTGTTGTTTTTAATATTAGCACAACCTCTGAAGGGGAGTATCTCAAGATATTCAATTACTGAGCTCTCAGAAATATCTGTCCAAAATTCATTTCTCTGTGACAATCTGGCAGCCTAATTATGGAAAGAGGTGGATAGAGAAAGGAGAGAAAAAGCCTTTATTAATGTTCTGTATTTGTGTTTACTTAGTTACCCAACCAAAACATTTCTGATTGAGTAGTAAGCGAATATTTATAGAGATTGTTGTAGAAAACTGAACAGAGTTCAGCAGCCTGGTCCTGGTGGAGTATTATAAAACTATAATCTATGTGTATTATTAAGAATCTTTACTGCTTCGGCTACTGCAGGGCAACCTTGTCATCTCTAGCTTCTTATACTGAATTTTAAAATCTTTATGACTCAAAACTTGCATAAAGGTCACATTAAGGATGTGAAAAATTCCAGACAGAAGGAAAACCATGAGAAAAGTTCTCTTTGGCTACTGAAATTTAAGTCCTTGTGCTGGCTCTTAGAGGAAGTTTATAACATAAAACAAGCAAAAATACCCAGCTGTGGACAGAAATGTATTTCACCATATGAGATTAGTAGCAGTAGGTCATGATCCCCTGATAAAGCAGATGCCCTCCTTGATTTTGAGTTATTGGAGGAAAAAAAGCAGCTGTGAACACAGCAGCTCGTGCGGGTGGGTGGCAGGAGCCAGGACTGACCCCCTCACCCAGCCCAGCAAAATCACAGACACAGGGCAGGAGCCAAGGGAGCCACGGAGCAGCTCCCAGTTACTGACCCTCAATAACTCAGCTGTCAGCTTCCCCTTTGAGGAGTGACTTCAGATCTCCCGGGCTCCATGGGAGGTTTAGTGAGAGGCTGTTAAACCACCTGAGGGAGAATTGATGGCTTGCCAGGACACGATTTTATCTATCTCCTGTGTAAGCTGTGCCAAGGCAGCAGTGGGGGACAGGCTGGAGCCTCCAGCACAGCACCAGGGCTGGCTCAGGGGCTGGGGACAAAGGCAGTGCTGGGGGACAAACCCAAAGTGGGGGACAAAGCCAGTGCTGGGGGACAAACCAGAGCTGAGGAGCCCAGCCCAGGGAGAGGCCATTGGCACCCCAGAGCCAATGGGAGCCCTGTTTCTGTCAGAAACCCTCTGTCCGGAAAAGGAGGACAGAGAGAATCCACATCACCCCACACAGGACCCAAATGCATTCCACAGTGGTGTTTTCCCTTGGTTTTGCTGCCTAGGAATACGCTGGGTTTATCCCTTGTCCCCTGGTTTTTCTTTTTAAATTTACGATGCAGCACTGTCCAACCCCTGTATTTTTATCTCTGTGTATCAGTGCAGAGCCAATTGAGGATGTCAGGCATGATTCAAGCATTGCTCACTAGGACAGGTGGGAAAAGTCAGTTCCTGACATGCACAGTGCAGCTGCTCTCAACTGCAGCACAGGGGGAAGAATTCCTAAGTGAGCTGCACTCCTCATAGCAGGAATCTCTTGCTTTGTGTCTTGAAAACACAAAATCAGTGAAATGCTATTAAAAAACCCTTTAGAGAGCACCCAGTGGTATGAAATCAATTCCTGGGATAGGCCAACTGCAGAATCCAAAAGGTGCTGATGTTTTCCAAGCTCTCCCCTGGTCCCTGGACTGTCCAGCTTGCCCTTCCTGCCAGGACAGGCTTCTCCCTCAGCTTCTCCTTCCCACAGCTCCTGTTTGCCCCAGTGACCCAAATCACAGCCTCACATCTGCATGCTGGCTGTTTCTGTTTCTGTTTCTCTGCTCCCTGTTCCCCCCAGCAACTCCATGGCTCTGCAGGAGGGTGTTGGCAAAGCAGCTCTGGATTTCTGTGGATCCAAGCACAGAACATCTGCCAAGCTGGTAAATGTTATTTCTGCAGCAGCACAGCCCCAGGTCTGAACAAATCTGCTTAGATCTAGCAGAGTTTCCTTGGTATTCTTAGCAATTCCTTGAGTTTCCCAGGCAAAATTATTCTTCTTCCAGTCTGGCATTTCAATTTATTCCGCAGCTCCCCGTTTCATATTCCAGCCCAGAGTTACTCCATCAGGTGGCAGCTGTGCCTGGGAGCAGCTGTGGTGCTGAAAGCAGGCAGATTGCTTGGGAAAATGAAAAGAAATTATATCAATGCTTCCAGAGAGTTTTTCAAGCAAAAAAATCCCAAGGAAATCTCTGAATCCAGTGTGGATTGGAATTGCAGCCTTGCCAGCACAGGCACTGAGCAGCATTGAATTCTCAGCACTGAGTTACCCCCAGTCAGGTCTGGGGCACTGAGCTGTGCTACCTTCAGCACCTGGGGATGCAGAACTGGGGTCAGAGAGAAGTGTGGGAGAAATTTGGTTTATTCCTGTATTGGATTTTCTTTCCAGACACCAATGGAGCTGCAGAACATCCTGGCTGCACATTTATAAAAGCCCCCTGCCTGTGCAAACAGTCACCCTGCCACTCAAAATTGTTTGTGATTCACCATAAAAAATAAACTAAATACATTTTTGTCTTTGAGACAACTTCTTGGGCCATAAATTCAGTGACTCAGCTTCGAGGAGTAAATATCTTGGTATTTTTAAAATAAATGTTTCTTTTCATCCCTTTCATACAAATTCTTCCTTAGGCAGCAGGACTACATTAAATATTCATTGCTGATAAATGATGAGTAAAAGAGATATTTTTATTTAAAGGCTAGAGCCCTGCAGAACTAAGGTAACACTCATTAAAACTCCCTCCTTTAAACAATGGAGGGACTAATTTTATGTCAATACCTTTGTTTAAAACATGAATACCAAATGATGGATTGTGCAAGGAGAGGTTTTGTGTCACTCCGGTAAATTGAGATATCAGAGCAGACTTCCCAGTCCTCTCCCAGACATTTCCTGAGGGAAAACGCACCAGGCACTTAACCAGGGCACTTCCCCAGGCTGCTGCACCATCCCAGGGGAGATCAGAGCAGGATCCACTGCCCAGTGCAGAGCCTGCTCCCACAGATCCTGCAAAGGAAAATAAAACTTTGGAACTGAACTGACATGGGAGAGGTCCCAAGAGCCCCAGGATGAAGATACACCTGGTGGGACTGAGTGTGGATCAGGCTTTTGGAATCTCTCTGCAAGTAATAAAAAATAACATAAAATGTTCTGCACATTGAAGGTCAGCCAACACGAAATTATTCCTAAAATAAAACGCTGTTTAAGTACAGAACGTAGATTTATGTTATGTCAGGCCAACCTCCGAAATACCAAATGAGGCCCCTTGGTTTCCATGGGAAACCCTCCCAGGCTTTAGGTCTGGTGCTGGCAGTGCCACTGGGCTCTGTCTCTGCTGGGCTTTAGGCCTGGCTTATCCTCACCTCATTTACCTCCTCTGCAGGGCAAATGAGGCCTGGCCTTAGGCCTGGCTTATCCTCATCTCATTTACCTCCTCTGCCCCTCCCTGAGCAGTCCAGCTCTCTCCAATTGATGACCTCGAGTTAATAGTTACAGAATTCAGATAAATTAACGAGATGTGGCAATCTGGCAGGTCAGTCCTGGTGCAAAGTTCAGGAACTGGACAATCAAACATCTGGGGGCACTCACTGAGCAGCACAGAGTGTTTTGGCACGTGGGGAGCAGCAGATCACTTTGGGATGATTTCTTTTCCTACTGAAACAGCCTCCCTTAAGCCCTGGTTTAAGCCTTGGCTTTGCAAAGGGGATCAGTTACCAGTCACTCACAGACGTCTGGGGTTTAGGACAAAGTTGTTATCAAAGGAGGGGAAATTGCACAAATTCCTGGATAATTCCTCTGCAGGCTTTGGATTTGTTTGTCAGAGGAAAAAAGGGAAATCCTACAGTGGTCAGTGTCACAGAAATAAATATACAGAGCAATGTAGAAAAAACCACAGAGAAATCACCCAGGGCTGTGCTGACTCTTCAGCCCCAGGGATGGCAGCAGCTCCTGGGCCAGGAGGGCAGAGAGATCCAAGGGAAAAATGTCAGGACTGATGCAGGGAGAGGAAATCAAAGCAGGAGGGAAGGGAGTCTCAGAGGAAATGTTACTTTTAGCAGGGCAGTTGGATGTGAGGGGTTTGCAAACACTTGAGGAGCTGCTCAGGCTGGAGGAGCAGCACTGAGGAAAGGGACACAAATCCAGGTGTTCCTAAAGCACCTGAGGCCAGAGCTCAGGGTCTCAGGGTGACCCAGGACCAAAGAGCCAGGAGATTTCCACATCTTTACTAAAACAATCCTGCATCACCCACTGCAAGGTTTGGAGCTGTTTTATTGAGGTTCCAGGTGAGCCCCAGGAACTGGAAAGCAAGAACCACCCATCTCTGAGGGGCCAGAGACAAAACCTGTGCTGGAATTCATCCAGCACCTCTGTCACAGTGCTCAGCTCCATGCTGGAGCTATCTCCTGCCAGCCATGGCAGGACAGATTGGCTCAGCTGTCAGGCAGAACCAGGAGGAGAGAAAACACCACAGTAGGTTCAGTCATTGCAGATATTAAAGTACAATACATGAAATGTCAGCAGACCCAGATTAGTTTTTCTAGACTCCCTCAATCAGCTAATCCCTTGCAAAACAAGGATAGTCTTGGCTCCTGAGCTGTCTGGTCAGGAGCTGCTGGAGTCTGTAACTCTTTTGGACTAACTAATAACAACAATAATGCAGTGTTTGTGTCCCTGTGCACTGCCAGCTTTAGAGACTGAACAAGATTCTGACCAAAACTGATCTTGGTTTATCCCATTTGTCTGAGGGCAGCACAGTTTAAACACAGGTGAGTTCTCTCAGTGGTGTAAGTCACAAAGCCGGGCTGGGCTGAGACGTGGTGCCCAGGGCAGCAATTCTGTGTTTAAACCCAAGGCACTGTCCCTTCAGAAATCAAACGTGGCTGCTGTGCCCTGCAACTGCTTGTAATGCAGGGAGGTGGAGCAGCTCTGGGGCTCAGGAAAACATCTCATGCCTATCTGTACTCCTTGAAGCCCTGGTTTTATTTTGGCCACTCCAGATAAGTTTCTATTTTCAGAGCCTTTCAAAAGCTCTCAAATTTGAGTCATTGTGAATGAAGTTCATGCTGTTCTCACTGCAGTGATTTGCTCATCTGAAGTATGAGGCATCTGCTACAGGTTGTCAGTCCCAGGACATAAATTCCTCACAACCAGGACACTCTGGAGCTCTCAGCAACCTGGGATGGTGGAAGGTGTCCCTGACCATGGCAGAGGGTGGGACTGGATGAGCTTTAAGGTCCCTTTAAACCAAATCATTCCATGATAGCAGGATATTCATGAGGTACCTATCACTACCCTGAGAATGACAGCTGCCAGACTTGGAGCCCCATCAGATTTGTATGCTACCCATTGTTATTTATATTTCATCCAGTTTCCCTTTCATTTTCCTTATTGAATTTGATTCTGCTTATTTTGGATGCTCTCTGTGTTTCTAAAGATCGTTTTTCACTGTTTTCAAGCTGTTTTCCCTGTTATCCTAATCCTCTTCTCCAGCAGCCTCCCAGCTTGACCAACCCTTAGTTTTATAACCATCCTCTCCACTTCATCATCTACTGTTTGTAAACATCTACTGTTTGGGGTTTTTTCCTATATTAAATAAGTCCAGGGGAATGTAAACAAATACTGGATGCTGGAAGGGAAGGAATCAGGAGCTTTAGAAATCCAATTAGCTCTAAAACCTTGGCACACTGACTTGGCTGAGCCCGTGGTGTGAAGGGCTGCAGGAAGCTCAAACAAAAGGCAACCACATCCTTTCAGCACATTCTAAACTCACAACAGCTCTCTCAGGGCAGATTACTGCTCCTGCAGGGAGGATTGTGCTGCCTGTGCACACAGGGGAGGTAGCTCAGCCTTCAGCAGCTCCCAGGGGCTGTGGCTCCTGCAGGAACCTGGGGGAACACGGAGGTTCCCAGCCTGGAAAGGTTCCTGCTGGTTTCACAGCACAGACCTGATCAATCCCTTTTCCCTGGGAAAGCTCCACCATAAAGCAGATTCCTTGCACAGCAAGGCTCATTTCTGCACATTTCTGGGGGACAGATGGAGATGGGGGTTGGTGGTGGGGAAGTTTCCTGTGTTCCCTGTCTCAGGACTCAGCTGTCACCGTTTGGTGTTTTGCAATGCCTTCCCTCGCCAGGGCAGTTTTTAAAACCTTGGGATTTTCTCTTGAAGAGCTCAGATTTAACTCCACTCAGAATGGCTCCAATCTGCACCAAAATGGAATCTCTGAAAGAAGATTGGCCCTTGGGTTGCCTTGCAAGGGAACCTTTACCAATCACTAATTACCAATTCTCCCTTTCTATTTTATGGTGTGCAAACAAGGGGGTTTGGAAACACTTCATTTTCAACCTGTTATCAGTAGAGAGAAGCAGTTTCATGTCTTGTGGCTCTTTAATCTTCAGACAAGGACAAAGGCATGCAGGATCCCCAGTTTCCCAGCTGGAATATCCAGTGGCACACAGAAAAGCCCTTACATGACTCTGCTGCACCATTGCATTGCAATAAATCCAGATGTTGAATTTGTTCCAGGAAACTGGAAAGGAGCTCAACACACTCCCCACTAGGTGTGTTTTCATCTCAGCAAAACTGGATTTACAAGATTTTGAAATGCAATTCCTTTGTAAGGCACAGAAAACAGGACCTGACAGCCCCAAATTCAACCCTAGTGACTGTCCTTAAATCCAGGGAATCCACAGTACTCCTTCCCAGTTATTGTCTAATCTAATATCAAATTCTGAGCAGAGCTGATCATTCTATGAGTAATTTATTACACTTAATTGATATCAAACCCACAATGCATTAAAAATGAATGTTTAATTAAAACTTCCTTCAGTGAAGAGTTTTCCTTAATTAAGAGTGCAACAATTAAGCCATTCCAGAAGATTTTGCTGCTGCCCACCCTGATATTTTAAGGACTTTCCCCAGGTCCACTAAAGTCCTTATGAGCCTTTTCAAAGGGTTTCAAGGACTTCCCTGACTCCAGTGGACTCTGAATTTCACTGTCTCAGTGCTGCTCTGCCTCCATATTGTGCAGAAATGTGAGCAGAATTAATATGGCAAATTGTTTCCCACAGTGTTCCCTAATTTCATTGAGGAGACTTGACTGACTTTCTCTGTAATAAAACATTCATTATAAAGAACCAGTCAGAGCCTAAATTAAATAAGTTCTTTCTAAATAAAATACTTCTTAATTCCTTTTTATGATACTGGCTCAGTGTATCTCAAAGCCCAACAGCTACATCAAGCCTGGGGACTGTGGGCAAAAAAATCTGATCCCTCCAAACTGATCTGGCTGATTTTCTGAAATATTTTCTGTTTTCTACTTGTGCTTTGCAAAATCTTGTTGGTGTCAGTGGTGCAGTGGGAGGGAGATTGTGGTGCTGTGATTAATGAATCACAGGGTTAGTGCCAGGAAATAAAAGTGAGCAGAAAATACACAGAGTGAGGTTGTTAAACACCAGGAGAGCAACCACTTGGAGCAGGGAAATCCCTCTGGCCACCCCACAGGGAATAAATCACTGAGGAGACAACCACAGGCAAATTTTCCAGGCATTTTAAAGAGCAATTTAATTCAGCACAGGGCAGTATTTAATCTCCTTATCAGGCTGCAGTGGGGAAGTGATTAGAGATTAGAGCAGGAAATATCAGCCTGGTGTTCAGGTATGTCCAGCACGCTTTATTTAGCATTTTATCAAGGCATCAAAACTGCCCACACTTGTTTGCTCCTGACAGGTTAATGCAGCTAAATAGAAGGCATTGTAGTTAACTAAAACAAATAAACAAAATTAAAGATCAGCATTTAGCTACAATAACAGAAAGGTTTTGAAACTGAGAAATTCAGGAGTAAATTCTTGTGTGACAGAGATGAAAGAGGCACAGCTCATTTATCTGCATTGGCTCCCAGTTTTCATCAGTAGACTTTCACTCATTTCATCTGGCCTGTAAAATTCCTTATTCATTTATTTATTTGTTTGTTTTATTTATAGCATTTTCTCTGTCCACATTTAATCTGACTAAAAATATTTCAATTTGGTAGAGGAATGTCTTACAGATTTTCAGCTGTTACAGTATCAGATAAAAGCAGACCTTTCAATCCACCTCTGTGGATTCTGTGGAGGAAAAACAGAGACTCCTGAGCCACTTCATAAGGTTTGCTGGACTTTAAGAGCTAAAAGTCATTTCTATTTTAAAGCAATTCCAGAAAACAATTTAAGAAATTTATCAGTGTGAGCTCCAAAAAGTTCCTTGTACATTATGATGCTTTGTAGCTATTTTGTAAAGCCACAGAGCTTCTCTTTTCCATAAACTGAAGGGAAATATCAGCGATTATCACTTACAAAATAAACCCTGCAAAGGTTTTGCAGCTGAGCATGGAGAAGATTCAGCAGCATCCTCCTCATCCTGGCTGCAGTTATAAACTTAGATCAGCTTTTCCCAGAGCTTTATAAGAATGTAATGGCTCATTCCATGGGATCCCAGGAATTGTCACTGAATCCTTCACCTGAGACATTCAGGAGTTTTGGGATCTGCAGTGATTTGGTGCATGCTGGAAACTTTTCAAATGCATTTCATGGTTTCTCTGCAGTTTGACACATTGTGCTCTGTAATTCCTGCAGCATCCATCAGGATGGAGCAGGACCTGCAGGACCTGCAGGATCTGCAGCAGCTGCACAGAAAAGGCTTTGCCAAACCCTACAGATCACTGCCAGCAGCCCTGAGGGACAGGGGCTCACCCTGCAGGATCCTGTAAAACCCTGAGTCCTGAGAAAATCCCTTTAAACTCTCTGTTTAACCCTGAGTTCCTCAGCTCCAGGGCAGAGCCAGCCCTGGCACCATTCCCAAACCCTGCCAGGATAAAATCTGGGATCTGTCTGTAAGGACCCTCCATGCAGGGAGCGCAGCCCAGCCCTGGCACCATTCCCAAGCTGTACCAGGATAAAATCTGGGATCTGTCTGTAAGGACCCTCCATGCAGGGAGTGCAGCCCAGCCCTGGCCCCACGCACGCTGTGCTGGCTGTGCTGGCACCCCAGAGCTGTTACCCAGCAGCAGAGGAAGTGCTCTTGCATAGTTTAGAGGCCCCAGGCACGACCTCTGCGTGGCTGTGAGATGGGAACAGTGCCCAGAATCACATCCCTCCCCTCCTGACAGCCACCACTGACTCAGCTGCTTTCACAGCCCAGCTAATCCAAAACCACTCCGGAGGAAAAGGTTCCTTCCCAGCCAGGCTGGGCTGTCACCTTCCGTTTGAAAGGCTCTGCAAACCCAACCCCAGCTCCTGACAGAGCACTTCTCTCCTGGATCCCCACTCCTTGGTCACCTGGGGCAGACACAGAGGTGTTTTCCCAGAGGGATAACAGATCCAGCTCTGTTTGCCATAAAACCCTCTTCCATTCTTTTCTCCAGCCCCATTTGCTAAATTTAGCTGATCAATCACCACTGAAAGTACAGGAAGTGGATTCCCCAGTGTGAGCTTTTCATTTGGGCAGCCTCAACGGGGAAATTGTTTGGTTGTGAAGGGAAGGGGAAGTGTTCACAGAATGACCTCTTGGTTTGGGTTACACCATTTTTATGAATGTCTGAGATGTGGGAAGTTCCTCAATTAGCTTCAGGTTTCGGGAGGTTTGAACTCTCACAGTAATCTGGATAAATGGAGAGGTGTTCAGGAGCTGCCAGAGGATGTATTAGAAGTTTTAAGGTGTTTTTGGAAATGTTCTTTGATGGGCCTGGGAACACTTTTGTTTTAAAATGACCTTTGAAAGCTCTTTGAAGAAGGCACAGCCTTATTCCTTGTGTGCCTCATGCAATAGCCTAGGTAAGGGAGGTTTGGTCTGTCCCTGGGATCAGGAGATGTTCCCGCAGCAGGCGTGGGCCTATAAACAGGACTACTTCTTATTTTTTACCCTTTATCAATGATGTCCTCTTTTAATTTTCAAATGGGAAACATTTCCTTACCAGCTTTAAAAATAACATTTCAGTACCAGAAGACCAACACTGAAAGCAACGTGCATAAGAGAGTTTTAAAACCCAGATTGTAACAGTGATCTGATGAACACGTTCCCTTCCTAAAGGCAGACCAGCCCCTTATCTCACATATTCTCTGCTTGTTTCCCCTGCACAGGATCCCTGTTTTCGGCTCTGAAGCCCCCTGAAACGATCTTCAAGGTGATTTTTTGGCTTGGCTACTTCAACAGCTGCTTGAACCCCATCATCTACCCCTGCTCCAGCAAGGAGTTCAAGAGGGCCTTCATCCAGATCCTGAGGTGCCAGTGCCACCGGCGCAAGCAGCTGGGCTGGTGGCCCTACAGCTACCGCACGTGGAACCGCTGCTCGCTGGAGCACGGGGCGCGCAGGGACTCGCTGGAGGACAGCGGCAGCTTCCTGAGCGGCAGCCAGAGAACGTTGTCCTCGGCATCGCCCAGCCCCGGCTACGTGAGCAGGATCAGCCAGCCGCAGCTGGAGCTGTGCGCGCTGCCCCAGTGCAGGAACTGCAGCTCGCTGCTCAGCCCGGCCCGCGACGGCCACCGGCGCCACTGCCAGTTCTTCACCTTCCAGCTGCTGCCCGAGCGCAACGGGCACGGCCCCGGCCCCGGGCAGGAGCCCCCGGGCACGCCCTGAGCGGGCACTGCCCGCGGGGAACCGGCGGCAACGGGCGCTCCGGGCACTGCCCTGCCCACGCCTGGACCCTGCTGTTCTCAGGGGACGGACGGGGGGACAGGGGGACAGGGGGGACAGGAGGCTTCGTGCCACAGCAGTGCCCGGCAGCAGGGACTGCCCAGATCCCCGGCAATTCCCAGAGAAACTACTGAGGACAGGGAGGGTGCAATGCCCAGGGAAGGGCACAAGGGACTCCTCAGGTGGCCTGGGAGAGCTGAACAGCCAGAGAGAGCTGTGTGGAGAGAGGGTGAAATGGGGTGGGGAGGGATGGATGGATGGATGGATGGATGGATGGATGGATGGATGGATGGATGATGGATGGATGATGGATGGATGATGGATGGATGGATGGATGATGGATGGATGATGGATGGATGGATGGATGGATGATGGATGGATGGATGGATGGATGATGGATGGATGATGGATGCATGGATGGATGATGGATGATGGATGGAGGGATGGATGGACGGATGGATGGACGGATGATGGATGGATGATGGATGATGGATGGATGGATGGATGGATGGATGGATGATGGATGGATGGATGGAAGGATGGATGGATGGATGGATGGATGGATGGATGGATGGATGATGGATGGATGGATGATGGATGGATGGATGGATGGATGGATGGATGATGGATGGATGGATGGAAGGATGGATGGATGATGGATGGATGGATGGATGGAAGGATGGACCAATGAGGAATGCACTGAGGTCATTCCAGGTTGTCCTTGGCTGTGCCCATAATTCCCAATTGTTCCATACATTGCTGTACACTTGCACTTTACAGATGGAAAACAATGATTAAAGTCATTTCTCAACAATTGAAACACTTGTTCCTGTTACCATGGGGCTGGAATTCAGCCACGATCCCTCATCAGGATTCTCACTACAAAATAAAACATTCACAGCCACTAAATTTGCCGCTGTAGCTTCCCTCATCACCAATACTCGTACCCTTCCATCAGGAATAAGTTACAGGAGTTCCTTCACCAGGACCTCTTTGTCAGTTTGAAAATTAGGGGAAAACTCCACATGGATCTTAAGGAGGGACTGCAAAGATTACAGATGACAAAGTCTGCTATGCCACCTTAAAATATGAAACTTTAGCAAGGCCACCCGACTTGTCCAGAGGAGATCTATTCTGAATACTGGAATCTTTCACAACCTCCACCAGGCAAAGCCAGCCCAAATGAGGCTGTACAAATCACCCTTTTCCTTATGTTAGTCCTTCTTTTGATGCAATGTTTTCCTTTAAAGGAAAAACTATTTGGGCCAGGGCACAATCATAAGGCCTTGAGGGACAAGCCCATTTTTTATTACAGCCAAACTGAGTTTGCCAAGCAGAACATGCAGTGGCACGTGGTGGCATCATTTTATGCTCATTCACAGACTGTCTGATGAATCCACTCTGTGGGCAAACAGATTTGCCTCTCTAAATTAATTGCCGCCATTTAACACCCAAGGTGTTCATAAAACACTGAATTTCCCAGGTTAAGCTGCTGAGGAGGGGCTGCTCCAGAGCCACTCAGTGCAGAGGCACAGCTGGAATGGCTCAGGAGCTTTGTCACAGCCCAGCTGTACAGAAATTAAACCCATTAGGCTTCAGTGCACTCAGCTCTCAATGCGCTGCTCATTTGTGAGAAGAGTTATGCTAAAATCAATCCAGCTGAATGAGGCTGGAGCTGGAGAGCATCCTGCATCCTTGGCTCTTTGGAAATGCAGCTTCCCATTATCTTTACAAAAGTGATGGAGAGAGGAGAGAGAGGACATTGGTATTACAAAGTACAGTTCCAGTCTGGGAAGTGTCAAAATAGCAACTTTCAATTCAGCAGCTGAGCTGTGTGCTCTGGGTCTGTGTGCTTGACTTTCACCTCAGACAAACGAGCAGAAAATTGCCCAGCACAGGAGATAATCCCAGCAGTTATGGGATGGAATTGTGGGTGTGCTCACATGCAGTGTCCTCATCCCACACACTGAGCAGCTCATCCCCAGGGAATACAGGGGTTCTGGATGGATTCATTCCATAGGGGTTGCTCACCTTCTCCCAGCTCCTCCCTGGCTCCACATCCCAGAGGGCAGGAATGGAGCCCACAGACAGCTCTGCACCTGGGGAGGGAGAGAGAAACACCTCAGAATGGGGACACACACCACCCTGGGGCCATGAAATGTTTGCACCCACTGTGGTTTTTGGGGGACTGCAAGGTTGCAGTTCCACTGTCAGATTTAACAATCCCAGGACAACAGGTTTGTCTGCCTGGGTTGGAATTAAACTGAGAGATAAACCAGGTTTGCCTGCTTGGATGGGAACTAAACTGAGGGGATAAACCAAGTTTATCTGGTTTGGGTTGGAACTAAACTGAGGGGATAAACCAGGTTTACCTGCTTGGGTGTGAATTAAACTGAAGGAGTAAACCAGGTTTGTCTGCTTGGGTTTGAATTAAAGTGAGGGGATAAACCAGGTTTGTCTGCTGGGTTTTAATTAATCTGAGGAGATAAAGCCAGTGTCCCCAGGGAGAAAACAGGGCTGTGATGCCAGTTTATGTCACAATGACAAGGACAGATCCCCCTGCACCCCTCTGCTGTCCTGCATGGGTTAAAGCAGAAAATTACATTGCATTTTTACTCAGGTCTGATCTGTGAGGTGGCTTTTTCCCAGAATAGCCAAAATTCCAGTGCCACATAAGTGGAAGGAGACAGGGAAAGGAAATCTGGGGCTGTTAGTGGGAATTTCTTAGAACAGAACACATTGGCTTGAGCTGTGAAGAACTTGCTCCCTGTCTAGCAATTCCCATAGTCTTTATAGCACTTCAGCCAAGACACAGAGAAAAAGAGAATGGATATTTCAAATTAATAAGAATCCATCACCGTTCCTCCAACAAGTCAGCCTAAAAAGCGGATGTAGTAAAACTTTAATTTATAGTTGTGATTAAATAGCCTTTAATTGCCTATTTCACAATTTCCTTTCAAAATGTTCTTTGGGAAGCACAACCATTTGATTCCACTGAGACTTGTGTGCAAATGTTTAATTCTGGTGAAGAACCTGAACTTTCTGCGACCTCCAGCAAATGGAAATTATTTTTTCCTTTCCTTGATTTGATTTGTCCAGCTTTGGTTTCTTCACTGCGAAGACCAAAAAGAGCTGTCGAGAGGAGTAAACGTAACACGCGGCCGGGAGCCTGGGGTGCTTGCGCGATGTCTGTCCCTCTCCGGAGGGGCTCGGGGCGCAGCCCAGCCCCGCCGGCACCGAGCGGGACCCGGCCCGGCCAGTCCAACACCGCCCCCTGCGGGCTGCAAATCCCCGATCCCTGCGTTCCCCGGGCTGAACGCGGCTTCAGTGCAGCCTTTCCAACGGGACGGCTTCCCCCTGGGGCAGCGGGGAGCTGGGTATCCCGCGTTCAGTAATCAGAAATAGTTATAATTGTAATTATAATAAATAATGAAAAGGTATGTTCCAAATTCTGGGTTTTATCAATTCAAATTATCACCTGGCTCATGTTGAATCTTCTGCTGTGGGCAGCAGTATTTAGAAATTTCTATAATATATAACTTCTATAACTTATATATTTCTATAATATATAACTTCTTATTATTATATAACTTATATATTTCTATAATATATAACTTCTATATATTGAGAAACTTCATAATAATGAGAAAGTATTTTCCAGATTGCTGAGGTTTATCAATTCCAATTATCACCTAGCTCGTGTTGAATCTTCTGCTATGGCAGCAGTATGTAGGAATTTCTATACTATATAATTTCTATACTATATAATATAAGAAGGCATAATATTATAATATGTAATATATTTATAAATATATTATTATAATTATATATTATAATATATAAATTGAGAAGGTATTTCCTGATTGCTGGGGTTTATCAATTCCAGTTGTCACCTGGTTCTTGTTGAATCTTCTGCTGTAGGCAGCAGTTTTTAGGAATTTCTAAAGAACCACTCAAGCGCAAAACCTCCAGAGTCTGCGGCTGGTTTTACCCAAGGGTGTTGTTCCATCCCCTGGCACAGTTCAAGCCTCCTTTTGGGCTCACATTTGGAATACCTTTAACATTTTAATGTTGTGCAAAACCAGAATGGGGTGTGAGGCTGAGCAAGAGGAGCATCATCCCAAAGTTCCGGGGAAAACCCGAATATTCCTGAGCTGTGCAAACATGAAATATTCACGGGAAAAAGTCTCTGCCCTCCCTCACCCGTTCTCACCTGCGCTCCCTGACGTCACAGCAGAGAACTACAGTTCCCGGCATGCCACGCGCGCGCCCCACCGCCCATTGGCTGTCGCTGCCGGAAGCGGTTCTCGTGCCGGGGGCGTGGCGGAAGCCGGAAGCCGGAAGTGCGGCTGGCGCAGGTGAGTGCGGGCCCTGGGCTCGGGGTCCGGCCCGGCCCGGCCCGGGGGGACCGGGCGGGACCCGGCGGGGCAGGGGAGGATGGTCCCGGTCTGCACCGTCCCCTCCGCTCCGGGCAGCGCGGGGCGGGCGCTGCGAGCCGGGCACGGCGCCCCGGGGGTCGTGGTGGGGCTGGAGGGGCCGCGCTGGGCCAGCCGTGCCGGGGCCGGGGTGCGGGACCGGGCCCGCGGGGCTGGGCTGGGCTGGGCTGGCCCGGGGATCCGAGCTCGGCAGTTCCCGCACTCATGGGTGCAGTGCCCCGGCCCTGTGTCCCTGCGCGGGACGTGGAATGCAGGGAAGTTTCCCCCGCCCCGAGAGATGCGAGTTTCCCTTAAGGATGTCAAGAGCACTTTAAAGATTTGTAAATGCGGATAAGGTAAATTCAGTCATTAAGTACGTGTAGATGTGTATAAATATGCAAGGGAAGGGGCAGAGCAGGGCCAGGCTCTGCTCCAGGCCCAGCAGTGCCCAGCAGAGCCCCTGGCAGGGGCTGAGCCCAGCAATTCCCTGCCCAGGAGGCAGAACCGCCCTGGGCAGTGCCAGCCCTGAGCAGAGCCCAGACAGGGGTGGGGTCTCCTCCCGGGTGTTCCAGAGCCACACAGACCCCCTGTGCCCCGTGTTTGGGAATGCAGGGGGTGGCCCCAGTGACCCCTGTGCTCCCCTCCAGCCTCACCCCCCGGTGCTGGCATTTGGTTGCTAATGAGTCTGTTAATGATGATTACTGAGTGTCACTCCTTTGTCACTGCCACAACCCCTGCCAGGAGCCCAGCATGGAAGAATTTAAAGCTGCAAGCCCACTTGAGGAGTCACTGAATCACCTGAAGCTGTCGGATCAGAAGGCTCCAGAGACTGCCCCCAGGGATGGCCAGCACCCCCAGAGCCTGGACAGGGGCTGTGCCCCCTCCCCAGGCCGGGATCCCTCAGAGGAGTGCTTCCATGACTGTCACGACTCCTTTGGGGCCAAGGGAGCTGTGCTGGATGATGAAGGGAACGCTCAGGAGGACGGGAGTAGCTCCAGGAAGCAGACAGAGCTAGAGGAAGAATACTTGCTAGAACTAGAGAAAGATATGCCAGAGGAGGAGAAACAGGTAATGCAGAGCACAGTGCAGGTGTGAAATGTCTGTGTGCAGGTGTGAAATATCTGTGTGCAGTGATCTGTGTGTAGGTATGAAATTGTCTGTGTGCAGTGATCTCTGTACAGGTGTGAAATGATCTGTTTGCAGGTATGAAATTATCTGTGTGCAGGTGTGAGATGATCTGTGTGCAGTCAATGTTTGGAGTATTCTGACACAGAGGCACCTTTAGAGCCCTTGAGT
The DNA here is from genome assembly GCF_027579445.1 of Ammospiza nelsoni. Classification (NCBI taxonomy): domain Eukaryota; kingdom Metazoa; phylum Chordata; class Aves; order Passeriformes; family Passerellidae; genus Ammospiza; species Ammospiza nelsoni. The sequence continues at coordinate 18,157,183 of NC_080648.1, forward strand.
TTGACTGTTCTAAATTCCCTCTTTTAGGTAGCAAATGTTTGTGCCTTTCTTTGCTGCTTTCACTCCTGTTCCAGGGCAGGTTTTGTGTGCCTGAGCAGTGGGTGGGGTGGCTGTGACTCAGAAATTGGTAATTTCAGCACCAAAACTCCCCCTGTTGCTGCTGTCACTGTCTGTGCATCCCGTGATTTCCCCTGAGTGCCTGCAAGGTGCCTCTCTAAAACTCAGCAGATTTCAGGATGGTTTCCCTGAAGGGTTGGTTATGGGAATCCAGAGAGCAGGGTTCCATTGGAGTAGATCCCTGTGGGTTATTTGGGCTTTAGTCAAACAAACCCACATTAAATCTGTGAGTTTGATTTCACTGCTGTCACATTGGACAAGCTCATCCTGCAGCAGGGAACAGACAAATGCAGTTTCTCATCTGTGGAACCAATCTTGTGTAAATACACAATTTCCTTGAGGGGGAAAAGCAATACTGGGGAAGGACAGCATTGGGCAGAGTCCCCTTGGAGTAGGAGTGAGACTGAAAGTGCTTCTGGTGTGTGCTGGAGCTGCTGGGAATCCCTTTGGATCTCAGATTGGGCTCTGAACGGGCAGAGTGATGCTGCCAGTTGTAATTCAGCAGTGAAGCATGGCAGTGGCAGTGTCAGGAGGTGTTCTGGGCCATCCTTTGAGGATTTTAGTGCAAGCCCCTGCCTAGAGCCAGGGGCATCTCTGGCACAGCCCCTCTGGCTCCCTGTGCTGCTTTTAAACTATGCTGGAAACTTTTGTCCTGTGTTTAATTAGAATTTCCTTTATTGCAGAGCCCTGAGCATCCTGGAGTCCCTGTGGGAAGTCAGGGTCTTGTTGTTGCTGCTGTAGGAAGGAGTTTGTTTGATTTGTTTGATTTGGGTTTTGCCCCAAACAGGGCATTCTCCAAATGCATCTCTCAGGTGCTGAGCAGAGGGCAAAAATCCTTCCTTGACCTCCTCACACACAAACATCATTTCATTGCCCTTGGGTTTTTTCCAGTGGGAGTGAGCAGTCCCTTCTTTCTCCTTGTGTTTATTGCTGTCCAATGAGGAGCACTGTCAGCTTGAGTCACACTGGGGCTGCAGCACCTGCCTGGGACTCCAGAGCTTCACAGACAAACTGCTGAAAACTGGGGGGAAATTGTTCTGGAACTGAACTCTGAAAAGAGCAGCAAGCCTGGCAATTGGCTGGGTTGATTTTCCTGCTGTTCCTGGTTTGGGTGTATTTTTAGATAATCATCTCATTTTGCACATGGATCTTTGCCTGCTGTCAAATGACCAAAATAATTGGGAATGTTGAGTCTTGGCACTCAGCTTTGTGGAACTCCACTGAAAGGGGCTATGGCAGTGCAAAACAACAACTGCTTCAAACTGGGAAGGTTTCCTCAGACAAAGGCTGGAGGCAGCTGAGCTCTCATCTTTCTGCAGGTTTATTTCCAGTGGTGAACAATTCTGCCCTTCAGGGTGGTTTGTGATTTCAGCTACCCTAACTGAGGGATTCTGTCTCTCACCAGCACCACAAGTACTGCACCAGCAGCTTTTTATGTTCCTCTGAGAGATTTCTGAATCTTGCAGGTTTTCAGATGTAGTTTTATTCTCTAGCAAAGGATTGCTGGCATGATACAAGCAGAGCTGCTTGTGAATGCAGAGCAGAACCAGGAGCTCAGGCAGTTGTGACAGCCACTGGAGTGGCCTCTTCCATGATCTCCCCCTGGCCAGGTCACTCCTCAGTTGCTGCTCCAACTCTGCTCCTTGTACTTGCTACTGATGGCCATGAATTTATTTTTCAAAGTGCAACATTCTGTATATTCTGATTATAAAAGTTTCTGTTAAATACTGCAGCTTTTAAGAAAAAGTCCTGCAGTCCCAGGCTGAAAACAGTGCTGTACATTCATTTACTGAGAGCTTTTTAAAACCCTTACAGCCTCCTTCCAATGACTCAAAAGGTTGTTTTTTTGAGAAGGGCAATGTGATTTTTCATTTATTTTTATTGCAGCTGCAGCAAATGAGACAGAAATAGTCAGGAGTGGTTTTTGGCTGCTGAGGTGGGGAGCAGCCTCTCAGCAGTGCTGGGTCATGGTGAGCCCTCAGGGGCAGTGCAGCTCTGAGGGAGTGGCTCAAGGGAAATCAAGCTGGATTTTGGGATGCAGGGCAGTGCTGGTGGAAGCAGACATCAAACAGCAGCCTGGTGCTGGCACCTGGGGAGATGGATTTGATTTGGCTGCCTGTCTAAAGCACAAAATCTCCCCAGGAGCTGGTGTTGCAGCACCAGCCACAAACTGGGCTCAGGGCACAAGGAGAGCTGGGTGTGAGCCCTGCCCCAGCCAAGTTTATGGAGTTACACCTCCTGAGCTTGGGGTTTTGTTCCAAACCCCACTGCTGTGTTCAGCAGCTGGAATAAACAGGCTCTGTGGAGTGGTGTTCAGTAAAGGGCTGTAGGAAAAGCCTCTGATTGATTCTGGAGATGCAAAGGCAGATCCTGGCCTGGCTCTGGGTGTTCCAGGTTCCAGCAGCTCAGAGTCAACACTCACCTGTGCAGAGGCTCTGCAGCTCAGAGGGAAGGAGAGGGAGGGATTGTGTGTTCTCTCTAATTACATTTCAAGAGCCACACACAGGGAGATTTCTGATGTTAAGCAGCAGGATTCCTTCCAGGGAGACCCTGAGAAATCTTCTCTTCACAGAGAAGCAAAATAAGAACTTGCAGGGATATTAAGACACAAACCTGTAAGAAGTTCTCAAAACCACAGCCTGGTTCCTTGCCTGGGGTTGCACCTCAGCATTTTAAGGATTGAAATTCACCTTTGCAGGGTTTGGTTGTTGTTTCACAAGGCTGCTGCTGCTGCCTCAGCAGGGGCACTGAGCAGCAAATTGCTTTTGATGCATTCCAAGCAGATTTTTCTGGCTGCTTGTCAGTGACAGGGATGGCTTTGACGTGGGGCTGCTCTGCAGAATGAATCTGAGGACACCCAGCAGCTGTTGCAGGGTCACTGTTAGCCCTGCTCTCAGGGCCACCCTTTCATGAGGAGTTTATCCAGTGCAGGACTCCCAGTCCCTCAGCTCCTCCATCCTGGCAATGCTCTCCTGTCCTGTGGCAAGGACTTCAGCAGCTGGCCTCTCATTTTGGATTTGGAAGCCTGTGTTCTGTGAGACGCTCAATAAGTACCCAATATTCCCCTGAGCAGTTCCTCCTCTGGCCTCTCCACGTGCCCTGGGCCTGCAGCTGGCTGGATCACAATTCCTGTTCTGACAGCAGGAGTGGGTCAGCAGCACAAGCAAGAGGAGATTCTTGAGGAGTCTATTGTGAGCAGCTCTGTAAGAGTGTGGTAGACTGAATTTAAGAAATAAGATTTTTGAGTGATGCCAGACATTCTTGCTGGGCTAAACAGTAAAATTTCCTTTTTTTAACCCCCCTGTTTCTGCAGGCTGTAGGATATGTTAGAGAAGTGAAGACATTTCCTTTAAGCTGCCCCCTCCTCACCCTTCCTTTCCTCCCTGGGCCTTTGGGTTGATCCTATTGTTTCCATAAGGGGAAGTTTCTGTATAGAATAAAACATCCTGTCACATGTTGTGAGTTAAAGCCTGGACAAGAACATTTGAGCAGTAAATCTGGATCTGCTGGAGTCATTAATTGCAAGAGCTGCTGAGAAGAATTTAATAAAAGCTGGCATTAGAATCTCCCTGTGTGATTTATAATTCTTTGAGTTTTAAACAAACAAAACTTTTGCTGAGTGACAATTTATTAGGAAGAGGGAGAATTCTCCCTCCATGTCCCTTTGTGTGCTGCCGTCTGATCTGGGTCCTGAGTTCAGTTGTGCATTTCTGTGCAGGGAGTGCTGCTGTCACATCCCGGCCTTTCCCCGCTGCTGATGGGTTTGTGGGCAGCTCCTGTCCCTGCACAAAGGGATCAGTGGCACTCTTGTCACCCAGCGAGGCCACACTGAGGCTGGGCTTAACTGGGGCTGCCAGCGAGGGCTCTGACCTCCTTCCCTGCTCTGGCACTGCTGCTTCCAATTCCATCTGGGGATTTGGTAGAAGAAGGAGCAGAGTTCTTTCCCATGGAGTCCCAGGGAGCAGGGCCAGGCCAGGTCCATCCCTGCCACTGCCCTGGCACCTCCCAAGGGCAGCTTTGGGGTGACTCCAACCTTAAACTGAGATGCAGAGCCTGGGATGCAGGATAGAGCAGTAGCTTCCCAAAACTGCAGGGGGAAGCAGACAGCTGCTAATGAGGGACTGAGCAGTGGGGCTGGCAGCTGAAAAATGCATTCCTGGTCTGTTTCGAATTCCAGTTCCTGTGCCCCCTCTGAACTGCAGCAATTTGATGTCCCTGGTTTGGGTGACCTTCCCAAGGGACTGAGGGGCAGGCTCACTGGAAGTGGAACCTCTGCAGAACTGGAGCCAGGAGCAGTTCCCAGCAAAGGGAAATCAAGGGATCAATCCCAGCACAGCAACAGCCAGAGGAAATGTTGGGGGCAGTGTCACAAACTGAGGCTGTTGTTCCTTCAGCTCCCACTGCCTGCTCAGGGATTTCACTTCCAGCACTTTCTGTTGCATTGCTCGCTTCCCAAGGAAACAGGGAATTTGTGGGTTGCTGTTATTATCATTTTATAATAATAATGTTGTTATTATTATAAAAATTACATTTAATATCCAAATAAAATTGATTTATAATTATACAGTTATAAATAAATTCTATAACATTTTATTTCATATCATGCTTTTCTTGTTAACCCTGAGTGCTTTGGCAGAGCAGCTGAGGTGCAGGGATTTAGGTTTGTGCTTTATTGTCACAAGGCCAGGCTGTCCCTTGTCATGACTTGAGATCATCTCCAGCAGCCCTGGCTTTGCCAGGCATGTTTGGGTTAAATACTGATTTTTTTTTTCTGAGTAGGGGATTGGAATTCAGTATCCAAATTTAAACATTTCTAATCAGATCCTGTAAGAATCATCACCAGTTACATTCAGTTGTTTCTTCTGAACTTCAAAAAAATATTTAAACCACATCACAATCAGTGCCTGCCATGCAATTTGTCATCTTTGCATTACTAAAATTCACAAAAACCCCAAACCTTCAGATTTTGCTGCCACTGAAGAGCAGAAAATGCTTCACTGGGGAGCTGTGGCTGCCTGCAGGCTGTGTGTGAGCAGCCTGGGGCAGGAGCAGGCCAGGATGGCTTTTCCTGGGAATCTGGGACTCAGGCTGACCTCGTTCCCTGCCAGGGAGGGATGGCAGCCCCTGGGTGTTGGGGGCACACTGTGCACATCCCTCGGGACTGATCCATCCCAAATCTGCTGGGAATTCCCCAGGGCAGGGCTGGAGTGCTTTGGGGCTTTCCCTGGATCTCAGCAGCTGAAATGGAAATCCTGGGAGTTGTTCTGTGCTAGGAATTTCTGTTCCAGGAATGTCTGGATGAGGAATAAATAATGCATTTCTTTCACACCCAGCCTGCTTTGCAGGGCAGTGCCTTCAGCATTGAGGCGCTCATCCATTTTTCATGCTCTCACATTTTGTGGAAAAGCCAGAGGAATTGGCTTTGAGATGTTGCTTCTTGGTCAGTGATACCTGAAATGCAAATCCATCGATGTGCAGGAGGTTCCCTGCAGACTTCTCCTTTTTAAAAATACTTTGGCCACTCAGTTTGGAAGTGAAACCCATAAACCAGGGATCTGTTGAAATTGTTGGTCAGGCTCTCACAGAAAGGCAAGTTTTGAGCCATTGCTGCTTTGCAGGGAGCTGAATTAATTACAAAATCATACGCAGAGCTCTTAAAAGTGCTGCTTTGTTGCTTTGTTGTTTTTCCTTTTCCTCCTTTTTTAGTATAAAGCTTATTCTTCTGAAGCTTTCTTGCTGCAAGTCACTTTTTATATTAGCATTTCATGTATAATTAGGGTAAACATGTAATATTTTAAAATAATTTGGATAAAATGAAACAAAATATTGATAATGCAGGTGAAACTTTTCATCCAAATCCCTTGATTGCAGGGTTTCTGCCTCAGGACTGCTGTGAGCATGCTGTAGTTGTGTTGATGATAGAAATCCTTTCATTCTTGTGGAGCTGTAACTGAGCCCTGTGCAGCAGAGAGTGCTCGTGGCACTGAAAGGCCACTTCTAAATAGGTCATGAGCAATGAAGTCAGTGGGGTTTGTGTTTCAGGCAGCCCTTCCCCTCACTGAGGGCATCTGTGGAGATCTTTCCAGCAGGATCCTCATCTCAGGCCTGCCCTGTGCTCACATGGGGCTGCTTTGTTCAGTGCCACGAGAGCCTGGCATCATTGTCACCCTTTGTGCCCTGCAGAATATTTAAAATGCCTTTTTGTGGGGTCCAGGCAGGAATTTCTGTCTGCTCCCTGGAAAACTGAGGTGTAGCAGTTCCACATTGCCTGTGCTGAGCAGCAGAGCTGTGCATTACACAGAGATTTGAGATTTTCATGCAGCCTGAAGCATGGAATTTGCGTGTTCATGTTTAGAAAGCACCAAGTGTGTCCCTTGGGGTGCTGTGGAAGGGTTTGGGGTTTGTCAGCCCTCCCTGAGCAAAGGCACTTCCTGAACAATTGCGTGGTTTGTGTGCCCTGTGTTTGTGGGGTTTCTTTCAAATGTGAGCAGTGATGGCTATTGGAGGAGCTGTTTAATGGGCAGTAGGAACAAATGTGATGGTGTGGGCATGTATCAGAGGGGTCAGGTGAGATTCTGCTGTGGAATCATGGCTCAGTGTCCTTCCACTGAGGCTGATCTGCTCTCAAGGTGTGCCAGTGGTCAGGGGAATCGATCCCCAGAGGCACAAGAGCAGGAGGGAGAACCTGGGAGTTTGAGCTGTTTGTCAGCTCCCTGGCATAGCTGGGAGCTGCTGCAGTGCTCCACACTCTGTACTATATTTAGCTGTTTCCAAGGAGATGTTCTGTGTGATATTGATAATTGCATTAATCCTTGATTCACACAATCTGCAGGAAAGGAAACTGCTCCTTTTCCTACTGTTGGCTTTTTAATTGCTCGGTGATCTGTCATTTACAGACACCTCCATTGAAGCCCTTTGTGTGCTGGGAGGAAATCCAGAGCTCCAAGGCTGGCTTTTGTACACTCCTGAGCTTGAGGGGTGCCTGCCCTTGCCTGCTTTGTGTCAGGACTGTCAGGGGTGGCAGGGATGGCTCGGGGACATCCTGGGTTTCTGTGTCACAGCCTGGGAGCCTGAGCCTGGCCTCCCCTCGGGCCAGGATATTCATGGTTGAGAACACAGCTCTGCTCACACGTGCAGCTCCCACTGCACAAAGAACCTGCTTCTGGGGGTTCACTGACTCCCCCTAAGAAATCTTTCAGGGCAGAAATCTTTCTCAGCCTGGACCTTTTCCTTGTGCATCTCTGAAAATAACCAGCATTGCTGAGGTGGAATTATTTCAAGCAAAACTTGTGAGACTTTACATTTAAAATGCATTCTGCACAGTTGACCTGCAGTGAGTGAATTAAATGGAGTTGGAAAGGAGAAGCAAACAGCCAGTAAAAGCTGATGTGTTGGTTTAGAGCATGGAATTCTCCATGGATGCTCTCCCTGCATCCTGGTGGCTGTGGAGTGGAGCTTTTTAATTGCCTTGCTGTTACACTCCACTGTTCCATGGATATAGAAAGTATTTCATGTCACAGGGTCTACAAGCAGATCTTGGCAGAGTTAAAACTCTTCAGGTTCTGTTTCATTCTGCTTCCCTTCCATACTTTATTTGGAGCTGCAGCTGACCTACTTGCTCATTTCAGTGGAATACTCTGAGACATTGTCTTTCCTTTTGTAGAAAAGAAGAAAGGAGAGCACGGGGCTGAAGGAGAAAGGAAACGAGCACTTCAAGAAAGGAGGTGGGTTGGTCATGTCTGAACACCCTGTGGGTGTTAGATATCCCACATTAGTACTGAGCCATCGTGGGGGTGCTGCAGGAAGCTCTGAGGAAGCCCTCACACCATCCTTGTTGAATTTTATCACCTCTTGCATTTTCTATCCAGCTCTAGAGAAGAGACAGAGCTATCAGAGCTCCTTTAGAGGTGTTTAAATCCAAAGGTTTGGATACTAAAGCAGGATTCCCATGAAAACCATGGATTTTGGACTGCCTTCCAAGAGCCAGGGTTTCCTTCACTGATCAGAAAAGGTTTCCCTGGGGCTCTGAGTTGGGCTGATGGTTGTGCTTAGAACTGATGCAAGATCTGGGGCTCTGTAGCTGCCTTGTACCTTTATACATTGATTTTAGTGAGCAAACAGAAGGGGGGAAGTGGTTTTGACACCTGCCTTTGATTGAACCTGCTGTGGGTGGAGGATTCCCAGAGAAAGCAGGAATTGCAGTGCCTGCCTCCCTCAGCAGGACACAGGCAGGGAATCTGTGTGCCCTGGGGAGCAGGCAGGAGATGCCTCATGGAGTCCTGAGGGAACACAGCTCTGCAATGATTGAGCACAGCTCAGGATGCTCTGGAAGGCATCAGAGGGCAGGAGGGAAGTGCTCAACCCAGGAGAGCCACAGGTCTGCAGTGTTGCTGGGTCTCACCCCAGGCCACTCCTTGATCTTTCAGTCAGGTGAAGATGATGTGGCCATAAAAGCTCCCTGCAGCTGCTCTGGGCAGTGCAGTGACAGCTTTCAGCACTTCAGCCAAAGGATTCCACCTCTGCTCAAAGAGGAAACAATGTCAGGGATGGGAATTACATCCACTTCTGCTGCACTTGGTGCATTCAGCTCAGTTTCCTGCTTTTATTAGCAAAATTAAGTACATCCTAAAATAATCAATTGTATTTATGAACTCAGTAATGATCTTTGAGAGCAGCTAGTGATTCTGTGTCAC